>NC_069503.1:1098221789-1098581789 GCF_027579735.1 Bombina bombina | reverse complement strand
GACTATACTGAAAACACACATTACATCCATTAGACTCATTGAAAATGCATTTCTACTACTCCTAGATTTATTTAGGTCATGTTTTCTGGGGAATATAATATTAGGTTTACATTTTTCAATGAGAATTTCAATCTGTAATTTTGATAACATAAATAATTAAATACAATAACTATAAATATTAAATACATTTTATAATAATCAGGTTAGAACTAATGAAAATGTTTTCTAATTATTTTTATAGACAGAAGTTTGCATATTAAGAGACAAACTGAGACCCTTTGTTTAAAATCATCTTAAAAATCAACAAATAACAACAATAAAAAAAATATTTATCCTTTTGTATGTTTATGTAAATTAATCCAAAGTTATATATTTACTTTCAAGTAAAATCATGGGTGTGTTAAATCTCTCACATAATTAACTTCTTTTGGGGAGCCCAGTAAATGTCATATCAGATATTGCTCAAGCACAAAGTTGAGTGTGCACTAAACCGAGGATTCGCAAGTAGAGGAGTTCCTCATGTAGTTTTGTGCTATACTATTAATAATAATAATAATAATAATAATGGTTTAATTCAGGTCTTAAAAAGCACTACATTTTACTGCAGTATTTTGAATTACAATCAAGTTAAACATTTAACTCTTGTAACTACTTATTATAGGTCTATTGAGAGCACTAATTATGCTCCTTTTGCTGTCCATTAAAATTAAAGTTTTGGTCGGTTAAGATACTTTGATTAAAATATTTAACCATTCACTTTTAATAATACATTACATTTTATTGCATGTTATTCTTACACAAGGGTGCAAAAAAAATAATGCACTTTACGCTATTATTTTGCTTACAATCTAGCCCATAATGCCAATTATTTACCATATTCCAGATTAACCCAGACAAAAAATACAATTAAATTCAGATATAAAGGAAAATGCATAAATTATATTAGCAGTACTTTGGTTGGTTAGATTTATACTTATCTAGAATTCTTCTTTGGAGTTTAATATGAAAATACCACTCTTTCTATTATTTTGGCTTCTCTGCTCAGTCAGTTTAACCTCCCATCTCATCTAGGGCCTGATGATAAAAGATTCTCCTGCTTGGAGAGAAATTGTTGTGCAGACTTCACAGGGGCTGAAATCACTGAATGCTAAAAGAAAAAAGGCAGAACCGGGAAGTCCCTGAGATGCCTCTCATAAAGCTTCTCACTGCTGGTGAAATGCTGAATACGGAGAGCGTACTACTTGCCGTATTCAGCGAGGTCTGGCGGACCTGATCCGCACTGTCGGATCAGGTCCGCCAGACCTTGATAAATATGGGCCACAGTGTCCACTGCCCATTTAAGACAAAGCCAGGCCGACAAGCCCCGAAGTTAAGAACCTTGTCTGTCGGATTTCGAACATGGATCCTTTTGTTTTTATGGGCTGAATAATTCCTGATTCTATATTTAAAATATAATACATACATACAACTCCCATATTATTAGTTTGAGTGGGTGTTTTAACTAATGGAAGATGGTCAGTCTTCCTTGTTTTAAATACAATTCACAAACACCTAGATTACAAGTTTTGCTCTATAGAGGGTGCTCGAAACAAACAAAACAAAAGTTGTGTTATTTCACCCTCCATAGCGCTGCCATTACAAGTTTTTAAAAAGCCGCCTTGTGCATGTGATGGGGTTGAGATGAGCTCCATACAGCACAAAATACAAGCGCTGCTTTGACGTGCTCATGCACACTTTCCCCATAGACATCAATGGGGAGAGAGTGTTAGAAAAAAAACCTATCACCTGCGATCGCAGAATGAAAAGCTCTGTAACGCAACCCCATTGATGTCTATGGGGGAAAAAAAAAGTTATGTTTAAACCTAACACCCTAACATAAACCCCACGTCTAAACACCGCTAATCTGCTGCCCCTGACATCGCCAACAACTGCATAATGTTATTAACCCCTAATCTGCCGCTCCTGACATCACCACCACCTAAATACTTTTATTAACCCCTAATCTGCCGTTCCCGATATTTCTGCCACTATAATAAAGTAATTAACCCCTATTGCCCTGCACCCCAACATGGCCCACACTATAATAAAGATATTAACCCCTATTCCACCGCTCCCCGACATCGCTGCCACTAAATAAAATGAATTAACCTCTAAACCTCTGGCCTCCCACATCACTGCCACTAAATAAACCTATTAACCACTAAACCACCAGCCCCCCACATCGAAAAAAAATAAATTAAACTATTAACCCCTAAACGTAACAACCCCCTAACTTTAAATTAAAATTACAAGATCCCTACCTTAAAATAAATAAAAACTTACCTGTGAAATTAGAAAAACCTAAGTTTAAACTATAAATTAAAATAACATTACTATTATACTAAAATTAAAATAACTATCAATTAAATAAATTAAATTACACATTAAAAAAAACTAAAACTACTAAAAAAAAAAAATCTACAATTACAAAAAAAAAATACTAAATTAAAAAATAAAAAAGCAGTAAATTACAAAAAATAACAAACAAATTACGAAAAATAACAAACAATAAATTACGAAAAATAGCAAACAAATTATCCAAAATAAAAACAATTACACCTAATCTAATAGCCCTATAAAAATAAAAAAGCCCCCAAAAATAAAAAACCCTAGCCTACAATTAACTACCAATAGCATTTAAAAGGGCCTTTTGTAGTGCATTGCCTTAAAGAAATCAGCTTTTTTACCTAAAAAAAATACAAAAACCCCCCAACAGTAAAACCCACCACCCAACCAACCCCCTAAAGTAAAAAAACCTAACTAACAAAAACCTAAGCTACCCATTGCCCTGAAAAGGGCATTTGTATGGGCATTGCCCTTAAAAGGGCATTCAGCTCTTTTCGTTTTCATAATTTAGTATTTGTATTTTTTTGGTACTTTAGTGTCTTTTTTTTTAATTTAGTATTTTTTATTTTTTGTAACTGTAGAATTTTTTTTTTTTTTAGTAGTGTTATGTTTTTTTAATGTGTAATTTAATTTATTTAATTGATAGTTATTTTAATTTTATTATAATAGTAATATTGGTTTAATTTTTAGTTTAAACTTAGGTTTTTTTAATTTCACAGGTAAGTTTTTATTTATTTTAAGATAGGGATATTGTAATTCTAATTTAAAGTTAGGGATTGTTAGGTTTAGTGGTTAATAGTTTAATTTAGTTTTTGGCGATGTGGGGGGGGTGGCGGTTTAGGGCTTAATAGGTTTATTTAGTGGTAGTGATGTGGGAGGCCAGAGGTTTAGGGGTTTATAACTTTATTTAGTGGCGGTGATGTTGGGGAGCGGTGGAATAGGGGTTAATATCTTTATAATAATGTGAATGATGTTGGGGTGCGGGGAAATAGGGTTTAATAACTTTATTATAGTGGTTACGATGTCGAGGAGCAACGGAATAGGAGTTAATAAATTTTATTAGTGGCGGCGATGCCGGGAGCAGCAGATTAGGGGTTAATAACTTTAATATAGTGTTTGTGATGTAGGAGGGCTTCGGTTTAGGGGTTAATAGGTAGTTTTTGGGTGTTAGTGTACTTTGTAACACTTTAGTTATGAGATTTGTGTAACAGTTTTGTTGCTCAAAACTCATAACTACTGGTCTCAGATTGCAGAACGGATCGTGTCGGTATAGGCTGTAACGCAAGCTTTTTAGCCTCACCGCAAAACTTGTTATGGCAGCGCTATGGAAATCCCATGTTGCGTTAAAGGCTAAAATGCTTGCGGTACAGCTATACCGACAAGACTCGTAATGGCTGTGGTCTGGTTTTAACACTGAAATGGCCATTTAAAACCCGAACGCAAAACTTGTAATCTACGTAAATGTTTGGTTTAGCTCTCTTTACAAAAATAGAGTTTAGATAAATTTTTGAGAGTGTTGTCTATTTGACCAAATAGTTACATAAAACAGGGGGTATAGGTGCACATCCATACTATGTGACTAAGATAACAATTTTCATATAAAACAAGGGTGACCATTATGACTGATAGAGAGGTTCTCCACCGTGAAGGGTTAGCTGGGTGTTTTGTTTGCAACCCTTTAGACCGCTGTCTCCATTATACACCAGAGAATAAATGAGTGTATATGGACATTTGTTGTTAGTCAAAGTTGTAGCCACCGGTATAGCAATACCCTGAGTGAGATTGTAAACCTTTTTATTTTAATGTTTTAAAATAGTAGAGAATACATTTTTTCTATTTATAGTGGCTCTGTAGAGTGAGGTCACTGTGTGTACATGTGAGTAACTTACCCTTCATTAAAACACATCAAGTGAGCCAATGACAAGAGGCATATATATGCAGCCATCAATCAGCAGCTAGATGTAAGTAGTGCATTGCTTTTTAATGGACCTATCTAGGTATACTTTTTAACAAAGGATACCAAGAGAATGAAGTACATGAGACAATAAAATAAATTGGGTAGTTATTAAAAATAGCACATGCCATCCGAATCATCCAAGTTTTATTTTTACTTTACTCTCCCTTTTTTAAAGGGACACCAAATCACACCAAACATTTACTGAGTGTTACATGGGATATTGTATTGAGTATGTTTTTAATTTGGTTCAAATTTTTGTTTTTGTTTTATATTCTACTAGGCGATAAGCCTGCCCAGAGGGCAGTCTATTTATTTTGTAACCTACAGATGTAGCGACACCCTATTTGGACAGACTGCTGTCCTAAATATATCCAAAATTGCTGCTTTTCTAATTATGTCTACTTTGAGTATATTTCTTGTAAAACAGGCATCACTTCCTGTTAATAAGTAGCCTTGTTCTCGTCCATCTATGACTTTAACATCAGCAGAGCTTTTTACTCGAGAGAAAAATACATTTTGCCCTTCTGCTGTACCTGTTAGTACTTGAGCAATAATTAAGTTTTGCCGCAAAGCTTTCACAACCAATCTGGTCCCGTACAGAGACCTCTCTTAGTATTAAGGTTACGCAAAAGCATAATAATACTGCCAATTTTGAGATTGAGTTTATAAACTGGCATTCCAGAAGGTGCCAATTCATTTAAAAAATCAACTTGGTAGCTATCCCTGTCTTCCTGTGATATATCATCAATAGAATCAGTGCTTAAATAAGTAGAGGCTTCTTGTGTCAACATCACTATTTTTTGGACATACAATTGACAATTTGGCAAACTTAAAAGCATCAGAATATTTTAACTGTTCACCAAAATCTCCTTTACAATGGAGTCTTTCCAGTCATTTGAGATGGAATTTCAAAGATATCTTCATGAACGCCATGCTCGTTTGTGAGTATTCCATCGCCAAGCTTTAGAAGCCAAGAGCTAAACTCAGGATCAACAGATCTTACATTATTTGTCAGATTCAAAAGTTTAAACTTATGCCAGAGTGGATTGCATTTTATGCTGGCTTCACCTATAGCTGATCTACTTCCATGTGCAATAACAGGAAGAGTTTGTCTGAAATCACCTCGGAGCAGAATTGTTTATCCTCCAAAAGGTTTGTTGCTATTCATCAGCTCTTGAAGGTGTTTGTTAACGTATCAGAGTGCATCACTTGAAGACATGGTAGATTCATCCCAAATAATAATCTTTGCTGTACGAATCATTTGTGCATCATTAGAGGTTTGCCTCATGGAAGAGGTTGAAGTATCCAACAAAGGAACTGGCAACTTAAACTGCGAGTGGTATGTTTGTCCACATTCAAGCAAATTTGCCACAATACCTGTTGAAGCAACTGGTAATGCTACCTTACAGTTTCCTCTAAATGCCCTCAACAAAGTCTTGTATAGGTAGGTTTTACCACTACCACTAGAATCATCAAGGAAATAACACCTTTGTGGTAAAGTGTCATTTTCTGATGCAGCAATGATTTCTTCAAAACTTTGTATTTGAAGATCATTAAAAGATGCCTTCATTTGGACTCCAATATAACTTTTAAAAGCAGCATCGAAGAGGTCTCTGGGATTTTCTGGTAAATTGTTTGGAGGATTTGGTCATTTTTCCTTTAACAATGAAGATATCCTGAATATCTCTAAGTGCACAATTTAAACAATTTTGACAGTCTGGTGTATGACCATGGTGTCTTGAAAAGTCTTCAATGAGTTTTTCTTTGTACTTTTCTAAAAGCTCTTTAGCATTTGGTGGAGAAGCTAAAGCACA
This sequence comes from Bombina bombina, assembly GCF_027579735.1. Lineage (NCBI taxonomy): Eukaryota > Metazoa > Chordata > Amphibia > Anura > Bombinatoridae > Bombina > Bombina bombina. The sequence continues at coordinate 1,098,575,633 of NC_069503.1, read as the reverse complement.
AATGTGAGCAAAAAGCTCTCTAAGCAGTCGAGGCATCATTTCACTTGCAGCTTCATGCAGAGTTAAGTCCCATGATTGATCATCTTCAAAAAGACAGCGTTTTCGAGCTGCTTCTTTAAAAATGTAAAATTTTACTCCGTCAACTGTTTGAATATCTTAAAAAGAAGTTGTTCATTTAACATGGAGTAAAATTAATCTTAAACAAAATCTCTCAACATCTGTAGTTAAGTTTACAGAGTGCATGACCAATGGTGTTAATTGCTCGATCTTTTACTATTTTTTTTCCATTTTGTTTTCTTTAGATGAAAAACAAAATGCTGGGGAATATCTGTATACAGAAATGCATGAGCTGACAAATCTTCTTGGTTTAACGTAAACCGAGCAGTCAAAGTTGATTGTGAATTTTCTACAGCAGTTTCAATATTATCTTCAGTAAAATATACTGATTGTTCTCCAGGAGGGGATCTTGTAATCGCACAATGGTATGCGATTGATGATGCATATAGAAACCAAAAAGCCGTCATGCTGCTTCTGGAGCACTGTCATATTGAGAATCCATGAAGGAAGTCATCTCATCATGAAGAAGAGTTTCATGTTCTTTAATTGCTATATTAGCGCAGTTATGTCCTTTATAAATTTATTTGAATATGTACTTTACACTTTTTATGGAAGCACAGCTTTCAATATTAATGTGGCAGTTGTATTTTAATGACAAATATGGGTAGTATGGTACAACCCAAGAGTTATCAATTGTTTTTCCATTTATTTCAATAGATCTCTTGTAACGTGGGAAACCATCTAAATTTATCAAAGTTTCTTCCTGGAAGGAGTTTGGAAATTGCTTAGAGCAAACACCATCAACCATACATGGAGATCTTAAATTATGCTCCCCACAGGGCTCATCATGTATCATGTGCTTGGTTACAATTACATGTAACCGGGGATGGACTTAAATGTCAGGTATTTCTGCAGAAATAAAGCTATTAATTACTTCAGCATTTTTATGCTTATCTTCTGCAGATAAAATAAGCAAAATATGTGCATGAGGTTTCCCCATTTCTGAAATTCAATAACATGAACTTTGGCAGCTGGTTTACCCAAAACATGTTTCTTTGTAATGTCATTTTAAATAAAAAAACTATCTCCACTAAATCAGGGCCAAATTCAACTGCTTGACCTTCTTTCAGATTAACAACAATTTCAGACCATTTCGGGTTACATGTCATGGTTATGAAACAGTCAGGCTTCCCATACTTTCTAACAATTGCCATGGCATCTTGGTAATTCTGTACCATGTTTCTTGGACTACCTTGGAATGTAAATGGAAGTACAACTGTTTTGCCTGGAAGTAAGCCCTGTTCTTCAGCTACACTTTGAAGATAGTCCATGTGACCTCTTTACTTTCCAACCCTCAATTTTTACTGATTTTGTCTAACATAGTTTAAATGATTACCCTCTGTCTTAATATATGCATCTACAAAGTACTGCTGGGTCAATGTGCCAGCACTCAGAAATGGGTTAAACTCATGCCGAACACAAAGCATGTACCCATAAAATTGCATTTGTGAGACCCTTTCTCTTGGCTTTGCTAAGGATTGTGTTTTTATATGTCTAACAGTGGTAGGGTTGTAATTTAGTTTCATTTTAGGTGACCAACTTTGGTCTCCAAAAGGTAAAATAAGTGTATACAACATTGGCTCCAAATTTGGATTTAAAATACTTATCCTTTCTGGGTTTTTTTATTGTTAGGACTTTAATAATGAATAATAAGATCTCGCTTAAGAGAAGGTTCACCATCTACATTTTGAAAAATAGTAGCTACCTCATTAAACCGAGGAGCACTGTATCTACGTTGATCGTTTTTACGATCTTGTACTATTGCCATGGTCACAGTTGCAGTTGTAACACCATTTTGAGATGCATCTTCTAAACATTCCTGTTCTACTTCATACAACCTTTTGCATGCTTTGACAAAAGGATAGTTTAAAGCCATAAAAGAACTCAACTCATATCAGGGTTGCAATTTGAATTTTCAGTAATCATAAGGCACTGTTCAGCCTCATCAAGATCAAGAATATATGGTTGTGCAAACTTTCAATTATCCTCATTGGAAGGATGAAGTGATCCAGTTCTGTGATAAATTTGCCCATTAATTCTAAAGTGGTAAGGCCCATAACCGGGAGGAGGAGCAATATTTGCCCCGTTGAAGCAAATGCTAAATAATTATTTAAAGAGCTAATTTTTTTATGATTTTTTTTTTAATGTTTATGAGTTCCTGTCTTTAGGCTTTGTATTAAAGCGACTTTAATAGGTTCAATAATTACTTTTCCTTTGCTGCAGCATTGACTGAATAGTTTGTCTGATGGCTGCTCTTTTGGAAAATGTAGTGCATCACAGTTGGTGCATATAACATTTAGCTCTCCACAGTAATGATGATCAAATTAATTATCATATCTCTCAATTGCAGCAATGTGTTGAGTATGTTTTGCAAAATATGTACGATTGCGTTGAACATGACTTGTACTAAATTTGCTTTTACGTTCCCCTTCTGTATTGCTTTGTTGATTTGAACAGCCTATATGATTTCAATAGCTCTAATCCTATTGGCTGATTTTGAAATTTCAGCCAATAGAAATGCAAGGTAACCCAATAAATATAAGGTACCTTGCATTTAATCTTCAGTGTGTGGCTGACAATCGCATGAAGAGGAACCTCCAGCTGTGAAGGAATGCCACCGGTGCACAGGACCGCCGCTGAGGACCGCCGCTGAGGACCGCCGCTGAGGACCGCCACTGAGGATCTGTGCATCGGGGAAGTCAGCTCTGCACCTCCGCTCCGCCCTGCCTTCGCTCCAGATGAAGATAGAAGATGATGGAGATGTCTGGAAGAAGACCTTCTCCACTGGATTTCAGGAATGGTGAGTACCTAATTGGGGCTTAGTCTTAGGTTTATTTTTTTTATTTTTAAGATTATCAATTTAATGGGCAGTAAATGAGCTGATTGTCGTTTTAAGGGCAGTAAAAGAACTGAATGCCCTTTTAAGGGCAATGCCCATACAAATGCCCCTTTAGGGGCAATGGGTAGTTTAAGTTCTTTTAGTGTTAGTTGTTTTTTTTTTTTGGGGGGGGGGGTTACTGTAAGGGAGAACTTTTTAAATGTACAAGAGCTGTTTAACTTAGGGCAATGTCCCACAAAAGGCCCTTTCTAGGGCTAATGGTAGTTTAGTGTAAGGGTTTTTTTATTTTGGGGAACTTTTTATTTTCATAGGGATTAGGTTTATTTTTTTTATTTGTGATAATTTTGTTTATTTTTTTCTGTAATTTTAGAGTTTATTATTTTTTGTAATTTTAGATTAATTTTTTTCACCTAGATTACAAGTTTTGCACTTTTGAGGGTGTGAAACAAACGCAACAAAAGTTGCGTTATTTCACCCACCATAGCTCTGCCATTATAAGTTTCTAAAAAGCCTCCTTGTGCATGCGATATGGTGGAGATGAGCTCCATATCACACAAATACCAAGGGCTGCTTTGACGTGCTCATGCATGCTTTCCCCATAGACATCAATGGGGAGAAGGTGTTAGGTTTTTTTCTAACACCTGAAGTGCGGAATGGCGATCGACGTAACGCAACCCCATTGATGTCTATGGGGAAAAAAAAGTTACGTTAAACCTAACACCATCTGCTGCCCCCGACATCGACGACACCTAAATAAAGTTATTAACACCTAATCTGCTGCTCCTGACATCGACGCCACTAATAAAAGTTATTAACCCCTATTCTGCCGCCACCCGACATCACCGACACTATAATAAAGTTATTAACCCCTAAACCTCTGGTCTCCCACATCACTGCCACTAAATAAACCTATTAAACCCTAAACCACCAGCCCCCCACATCGCAAAAAACTAAATTAAACTATTAACCCCTAAACCTATCACCCCCTAACTTTATGTTAAAATTACAATATCCCTATCTTAAAATAACTAAAAACTTACCTTTGAAATTAATAAAAACGAAGTTTAAACTAGCAATTAACCTAACATAACTATTACACTAAAATTAAAATAACTACCAATTCAAAAAACTTAAATTACACATTAAAAATAACTAACACTGCTAAATAAATTAAATCTAAAATTACAAAAAATAAAAAATACTAAATTACAAAAATAAAAAACACTAAATTACAAAAAATAATAAACAATAAACTACAAAAAATAACAAACACTAAATTACAAAATATAACAAACAAAATTATCCAAAATAAAAAAAATTACACCTAATTTTAAAATTCAATTCACCCAATAGGATGAGAGCTACTTAAATTCCATTGGCTATTTAAATCAGGCAATAGAATTTCAGTAGCTCTCATCCTATTGGTTGATTTGAAAAGCCAATAGGATTTCTGTAGCTCTCATCCTATTGGCTAATTTGAATTTCAAAAATCAAATCAGCCAATAGGAAAGCAAGGGACGCCATTTTGAAAAAGGCTCCCTTGCATTGAAGATTCAGTGTACGGCGGAGACCGTATAAAGAGGACGCTCCGCGCCGGATGTCTTGAAGGATAGACCCACTCTGCGCCGCCAGGTTGAAGATAGAAAATGTCACCTGGATGAAGATAGAAGACGCCGCCTGAATGAAAATTTCTCGCCGCATGGATGTCAGGACTTCAGTGGATCATCTGTGGTTAGTGTTACATTTTTTTTTTTACTTTTTTTGGATGTTTTTTATTTAGATTAGGGTTTGGGCTTTTTTTAAAAGAGTTAAATGCCCTTTTTAAGGGCAATGCAAAAGAGCCAAATGTCCTTTTAAGGGCAATTCCCATACAAATGCCATTTTCAGGACAATGGGTTTTTTATTTTGGGGGGTTGGTTGGGAGGTGAGTTTTACTGTTGAGGGGTCTTTGTATTTTTTCAGGTAAAAGAGCTGATTTCTTTAGGGCAATGCCCTACAAAAGGCCCTTTTATGGGCTATTGGTACTTTATTGTAGGCTAGAGTTTTTTATTTTGGGGGGCTTTTTTATTTTTATAGGTCTATTCAATTAGGTTTTTATTTTCAATAATTTTGTTTATTATTTTTTGTAATTTTCTTATTTTTTTATTCTTTGTAATTTTAAATGTAAACTTTTTTATTAGTATTATTTTTTTTTAATGTGTAATTTTAGTTTTTTTAATTAGTAGTTATTTTAATTTTAGTGTAATAGTTATGTTAGGTTAATTGTTAATTTTAACTTAGGTTTTTTAATTTTGCAGGTTTTTATTTATTTTAAGATAGGGATATTGTAATTTTAATTTAAAGTTAGGGGGTTGTTAGGTTTAGAGCTTAATAGTTTAATTTATTTTTTTGCAATGTGGGGGCTGGTGGTTTAGGGGTTATTAGATTTATTTAGTGACGATGATGTGGGAGGCCTGAGGTTTAGGGGTAAATAACTTTATTTAGTGTTGGCGATGTCGGGGAGCGGCGGAATAGGGGTTAATAACTTTTATTAATGGCTTCATTGTCAGGAATGGCAGATTAGGGGTTAATAAGTTTAATATAGTGTTTGCGATGCGGGATGGCGGCAGTTTATGGGGTTAATAGGTAGTTTATGGATGTTAGTGTACTTTGTAACAGTTTAGTTATGAGTTTTGTGTAACAGTTTTGTTGCGCAAAACTCATAACTACTGGTCTCAGATAGCGGAACTGATTGTTTCTGTATAGGCTGTAATGCAAGCATTTTAGCCTCATTGCACAACCTGAAATACCAGCACTATGGAAATCCCATGCAAAAATGTCATTTTTTTTTAGTGGATTGACGTTGCGTAACAGGCTAAAATGCTTGCGGTATAGCTATACCGACACGACTCGTAATGACTACATTGCGGTTTTTACGCTGAAATGGCCATTTTTTCAGCATTAAAAACGCTATACAAAACTCGTAATCTAGGTGTTTGTAATTTAATGTTAGGTTTTATTATTTTAATTATAACTTAGCATTGGGGTTAATTTAGGGTTATTGCGATGTGGGGGTTTGACAGTTATGGGGTTAATAGGTTAATTAGGTTTATTGCTATGTGGGGGTTTGGCGGTTTAGGAGTTAATAGGTTAATAAGGTTTATTGTGATGTGGGGCTTTGACGGTTTAGGGGTTAATAGGCTAATTAGGTTTATTGTGATGTGAGGGGGTTGCGGTTCAGGGACTAATAGGTTAATTAGGTTTATTGCAATGTGGGAAGTTGGCATTTTAGGGGTTAATATTTTAAGTATGCTATTTGCAGATTAGGAGTAATTACTTTATTTTGTGATGTGGGGGTTTGCGGTTTAGGTGTTTGTTAATACTTCGTGCGGGAGGTTAGTTTTTTTTTGCTATACTTCGTGCGGGTGGTTAGGTTTTTTGTTATTTTGTGCGGGTGGTTACATGTTTTTTATTTATTTCTTGCAGGCAGTTATGTGTTTTTTCATTATTTAGTGCGGGCAGTTGCATGTTTAGTTTTTTTTAAGGCTTCTGGTTTGCCTACGCTGCATCAAGGTGGATTCTTTTGGCTGCTCATGCAGCCAACATTCTTTTGGTTGCCTCGCACAGTCAACATTCTTCTGAATATGTGTGTGCAACTGGCGATGGACGCGTTACAAACGCGTTTATGGTATAGATCATTATCATCATAATATCATCATTTTTTTGAAGAGCGCCAGCAGATTAAGTGTCATGAATCTATACAGCAGATATACTATCTTGTTTCCAAGAAAGGATATACAGGTAGCCCTCAGTTTACGCCGGGGTTAGGTTCCAGAAGGAATGGTTGTAAATCGAAACCATCATAAATTGAAACCCAGTTTATAATGTAAGTCATTGGGAAGTGAGGGGGTTAGGTTCCAGGTCCCTCTCAAAATTGTCATATGTAACACCTAATACATTATTTTTAAAGCTTTGAAATGAAGACTTTAAATGCTAAACAGCATTATAAACCTAATAAAATAGATTGTATCATCATCAAATTAAGTTTAATGAACAAAGACATTTGCTAACAGCACCTAATAAAATTATCACATAAACACAGACTGTATCATCATCAATCTAAGTTTAATGAACAAAAACATTTGCTAAACAGCACCTAATAACATAATTACACAACAGGCTGTATCATCATCAAATGAAGTTTATTGAACAAAAACGTTTTTTTTACTTGCCTTTTTCTGCAAACAGTTCTCTGCATTGAGTCTGCAGCTAAGGGAAGTGGCTGCTAGATCTTGTTCCTTCGAAAGCTGATCCATTGATCATGTCTGGCTTGCTTGGCTTTGCATCTCTTTGCTGCAACACAAGCGGACAGCTCCACCTAATGGCTATTTTAATGAATGCACTGCTTCTCAATGCTTTTCAATAGCAGTCAATGCTTTTCAATAGCAGTCAACTGTCGTAAACTGAGGGCCACCTGTAATTATTTTACTAAACTAAATGTTGACTATTTACAATGTAAGAATATTGATAAACTATACAACGCCTAAATATAATATCTATAGATGTTGGAATCATCAGACCATATTTTCTTATGTACATTTTCAATACATTTTTAACAGTAGAAATTCCAATTTGGGAGATCCCATTTGGAGGACAGCAATAGCAGGCCAGATGTTCCTTACACATTTTTAAAAGGAGTTAAGAACCTTTCAAAAAGGTAAGTAATTTATTATGCATGACTATATTATTTTTAATGAACATTACATTACTTATGGACTGTTATGGCCCTTTAATGAATTTTAATTAATACTATAATGCTTACCATTTGTAATTTCATAATAGGTCATTTTTATAGCATATCCCTTTAAAAGCTGAAGGGAGGAGGACCACTTCATAAATCTTAAGACTGTCATAAGGGCTAAAGGTAATTCTTTGACCTCTTATTTATTTAGGACGGAGACAGAGTTCATTGTGTAGACATATTTTTTTCCGAAGTAGGATACCCTTGTCTTTCTTGATCTTTTCAAAAGGAAATAGATTGTGTACAGTCAAATAAATTACATCTTTAGCACAACAGTATGTATTAGTTTGAGAGACTTAGCTGTCAGCAGATATCTAACAAAGGATTGTAAGCTGCCTTTAGTAAAGATGTAGGTGTTATCTGATGGTTTTATCAGAAACTAATAAGGTGTTTTCATCTCCTATTCAAAGTGGCAATTCTTGGGGATGACACTTTCAGCGATAAAACATATTCACAGTGTGGATGAATTCAAAATAACATACAGCCTCACCAGACCCACTGCAGTATATATAAGGAATGCATCAAATCTCAAATTATTTTAAAACTGGAGATATATAACCTGTGAAACATAAAAAAATATATAATACATTTAGTTTCCAGTGGCATATTTGTTTTGTTCGAAAGATTTGTTTTCGATTTTTTAAAACACTCAGTTCATCCAAAATTTGTCTTTGCAGCCATTTGATTCCGAAGAATATTGGATTTGGATTGGTTACCATTATTCCCAATGAGAACAGCTAATAGACACCTAGGGGTCAATTTATTATAGTGCAAGCAGACATGATACAATGTAGCGTATCATGTCCGCTGCACATCGATAAATGCTGACAGCATATGCTGTCGGCATTTATCATTCCACCAGCAGTTCTTGTGAACTGCTGGTGCAATATCGCCCCCTTCAGATTTGCAGCCAATTGGCCGCTAGCAGGGGGTGTCAATCAACGCAATTGTATTTGATCGGGTTGATTTCTGTCCGCCACCTCAGAGCAGGCGGACAGGTTATGGAGCAGCGGTCTTTAGACCACTGCTTCATAACTTCTGTTTCCGGTGAGCCTGAAGGCACGCCGGAAACACGGGGCATCAAGCTCTGTATGGAGCATGATAAATTGACCCCTTAGATTGCAAGTGTTGTGTTACGGCTATACCACTGAAAAATTGGCCTTTGCAAGCAGAATATTCAGCTCAGCCATCATCGGTATGGCTATACCGCTAGCGTTTTACCCTATACTGCAACGATCCATTATGCACTCAAAAAATGGCTTTTGAGTTTGGAATATTCAGCTCACCCATATTGCAGGTCATGTGGTCAAGCTATTCTTCTAGCGTTATAGCCTATACCTCCACGATCCATTCCGCTATCAAAGACCAGTAGTTTGAAAAATGTTTCACAAAACTCATAACAAAAATGTTACAAAGTACACTAACACCCATAAACTACCTATTATCCACTAAACTGCCATCCCCCAGCATTGCAAATACTATAATAAAGTATTAACCCCTAATCTGCTGTCCACTCATATGGCCAACACTAAATTAAAGTATTAGCCCCTAATCCACTGCACCCGCCCCAAATCGTAAATACTCAACTAAACCTATTAACATCGTGACTACCTAAATTAAACTATTAATCCCTAAACAAAACACCCCCCTAACTTTAATTAAAACTTACAATATAATTACCTTAAAATAAATAAAAACTTACCTGTGAAATAAAAAAATCCTAAACTTAAACTATAAATAAACCTAACATTACTATTTAAAAAAAATTAAATATACCAAAAATAAAAAACCTCAATTACAAAATCCTAACATTACGGAAAAAAAACAACAAGATTACAAAAAATAACAAATTCTAAAATTCCGAAAAATAATAAAAATCTAAGGCCTAGATTTGGAGTTTTGCGTTAGAAGGGGTGCGTTAGCTACGCGTGCTTTTTTTTGGCCGCACCTTTTAAATACCGCTGGTATTTAGAGTTCACAGAATGGCTGCGTTTTCAGTGCGATAGGCTCCAAAAAGGGAGGGTATAGCATTTTTACCGCCACTGCAACTCTCAACACCAGCGGTGCTTACGGACGCGGCCAGCTTCAAAAACGTGCTCGTGCACGATTCCCCCATAGGAAACAATGGGACAGTTTGAGCTGAAAAAAAACCTAACACCTGCAAAAAAGCAGCGTTCAGCTCCTAACGCAGCCCCATTGTTTACTATGGGGAAACACTTCCTGTGTCTGCACCTAACACCCTAACATATACCCTGAGTCTAAACACCCCTAGCCTTACAATTATTAACCCCTAATCTGCTGCCCCCGCTATCGCTGACTCCTGCATATTATTTTTAACCCCTAATCTGCCGCTCCGTACACCGCCGCAACCTACATTATACCTATGTACCCCTAATCTGCTGCCCCTAACACCGCCTACCCCTATATTATATATATTAACCCCTAATCTGCCCCCACAACGTCGCAGCCAGCTACCTACAATTATTAACCCCTAATCTGCTGACCACACCTCGCCGCTACTCTAATAAATGTATTAACCCCTAAAGCTAAGTCTAACCATAACCCTAACACCCCCCTAAGTTAAATATAATTTTATTCTAATGAAATAAATTAACTCTTATTAAATAAATTATTCCAATTTAAAGCTAAATACTTACCTGTAAAATAAATCCTAATATAGCTACAATATAAATTATAATTATATTGTAGCTATTTTAGGATTTATATTTATTTTAGAGGCAACTTTGTATTTATCTTAACCAGGTACAATAGCTATTAAATAGTTAATAACTATTTAATAGCTACCTAGTTAAAATAATTACAAAATTACCTGTAAAATAAATCCTAACCTAAGTTACAATTAAACCTTACACTACACTATCAATAAATTACTTAAATAAAATACCTACAATTATCTACAATTAAACCTAACACTACACTATCAATAAGTTAATTAAATACAATACCTACAAATAAATACAATGAAATAAACTAACTAAAGTACAAAAAAACTAAGTTACAAAAAATAAAAAAATATTTACAAACATTTGAAAAATATTGCAACAATTTTAAACTATTTACATCTACTCTAAGCCCCCTAATAAAATAACAAAGCCCCCCAAAATAAAAAAAAATGCCCTACCCTATTCTAAAATTAAAATAGAAAAGCTCTTTTACCTTACCAGCCTTTAAAATGGCCCTTTGCGGGGCATGCCCCAAAGAATTCAGCTCTTTTGCCTGTAAAAAAAACCATACAATACCCCCCCCCCAACATTACAACCCACCACCCACATACCCCTAATCTAACCCAAACCCCCCTTAAATAAACCTAACACTAAGCCCCTGAAGATCTTCCTACCTTATCTTCACCACACCGGGTATGACTGATCCATCCAGGCTCCAAAAGCTTCATCCAAGCCCAAGCGGGGGCTGAAGAGTGACATCCATCCTCCGGCTGAAGCCTGGATTCAAGCGGCTGTGAAAGAATTCCATCTTCGGGCAGAAGTCTTCATCCTTTCCGGGCTTCATCCAAGCCGCATCTTCTATGTTCTTCCATCCGATGACGACCGGCTCAGTCAATCAGATTGAGCTTGCATTCTATTGGCTGATCAGAACAGCCAATAGAATGCGAGCTCAATCTGATTGGTTGATCGGATCAGCCAATCGGATTGAACTTGAATCAGATTGGCTGATTCCATCAGCCAATCAGAATTTTCCTACCTTTATTCCGATTGGCTGATAGAATCCTATCAGCCAATCGGAATTCGAGGGACGCCATCTTGGATGACGTCCCTTAAAGGAACCTTCATTCGTCGTCTAGTCTTCGGAAGAAGAGGATGGATCCGCGCCGGAGGTCTTCAAGATGGAGCCGGTCGTCATCGGATGGAAGAACATAGAAGATGCGGCTTGGATGAAGATGTTTGCCGGTCCGGATCGACTCTTCTGCCCGGATAGGATGAAGACTTCTGCCCGAAGATGGAATTCTTTCACCGCCACTTGGATCCAGACTTCAGCCGGAGGATGGACGTCACTCTTCAGCCCCCGCTTGGGCTTGGATGAAGATTTCGGAGCCTGGATGGATCGGTCATACCCGGTGTGGTGAAGATAAGGTAGGAAGATCTTCAGGGGCTTAGTGTTAGGTTTATTTAAGGGGAGTTTGGGTTAGATTAGGGTTATGTGCGTGGTGGGTTATAATGTTGGGGGGGGGGGTATTGTATGGTTTTTTTTACAGGCAAAAGAGCTGAATTATTTGGGGCATGCCCCGCAAAGGGCCCTTTTAAGGGCTGGTAAGGTAAAAGAGCTTTTCTATTTTAATTTTAGAATAGGGTAGGGCATTTTTTTATTTTGGGGGGCTTTGTTATTTTATTAGGGGGCTTAGAGTAGGTGTAATTAGTTTAAAATTGTTGTAATATTTTTCAAATGTTTGTAAATATTTTTTTATTTTTTGTAACTTAGTTCTTTTTTATTTTTTGTACTTTAGTTAGTTTATTTAATTGTATTTATTTGTAGGTATTGTATTTAATTAATTTATTGATAGTGTAGTGTTAGGTTTAATTGTAGATAATTGTAGGTATTTTATTTAAGTAATTTATTGATAGTGTAGTGTAAGGTTTAATTGTAACTTAGGTTAGGATTTATTTTACAGGTAATTTTGTAATTATTTTAACTAGGTAACTATTAAATAGTTATTAACTATTTAATAGCTATTGTACCTGGTTAAAATAAATACAAAGTTGCCTGTAAAATAAATATTAATCCTAAATTAGCTACAATATAATTATAATTTATATTGTAGCTATATTAGGGTTTATTTTACAGGTAAGTATTTAGCTTTAAATAGGAATAATTTATTTAATAAAAGTTAATTTATTTCATTAGATTTAAATTATATTTAATTTAGGGGGGTGTTAGTGTTAGGGTTAGACTTAGCTTTAGGGGTTAATACATTTATCAGAGTAGCGGTGTGGTCCGGTCGGCAGATTAGGGGTTAATAAGTGTAGGTAGGTTTTGGCGACATTGAGGGGCAGATTAGGGGTTAATAAATATAATATAGGGGTCGGCGGTGTTAGGGGCAGCAGATTAGGGGTACATAAGTATAACGTAGGTGGCGGCGGTGTGCGGTCGGCAGATTAGGGGTTAAAAATTTTTATTATAGTGGCGGCGATGTGGGGGGACCTCGGTTTAGGGGTACATAGGTAGTTTATGGGTGTTAGTGTACTTTAGAGCACAGTAGTTAAGAGCTTTATGATCCGGCGTTAGCCCAGAAAGCTCTTAACTCCTGACTTTTTTCTGCGGCTGGAGTTTTGTCGTTAGATTTCTAACGCTCACTTCAGCCACGACTCTAAATACCGGCGTTAGAAAGATCCCATTGAAAACATAGGATACGCAATTGGCGTAGGGGGATCTGCGGTATGGAAAAGTTGCGGCTGCAAAGTGAGCGTTAGACCCTTTAATGACTGACTCTAAATACCAGCGGTAGCCCAAAACCAGCGTTAGGACCCCCTAACGCTGGTTTTGACGGCTACCGCCAAACTCTAAATCTAGCCGTAAGATTACAAAAAAATAAACTAAATTATACAAAATAAAAAAATTAAACCTAATCTAATATCCCTATAAAAACAAAAAAGCCAGTCAAAATACCACCCCCTAAAAGTCTTTAGTGTTTATTAAAAAACAAAATAAGCCCTTATCTTAAAAAATAATAATAAAAAAAAAAGAATAAGAAAACTAACACTAATCCCGACAAAGGTACTTACCATTCCTGAAGTCCAGCGGTGAAGGTCTTCTTCCAGGCGGATCCATCTTCATCCAGCACAGGGCCATCTTCTTTCTTTATCCCAGTGGTGCAGAGCTGGAATGCCGGCCACGCAGACATCCAGCCTGGAGGGTCCTCTTTATGTGATTGTCCACCGCACACTAAAGATTGAATGTAAGGTACACATTTTATATCGGGGTACTTTGCTTTCCTATTGGCTGAACTTTTCAAATCAGCCAATAGGATAAGAGCTGCTTAAGTTATATTGGATGATTTGAACATTTGGGTTTAGAACATTTAGAATTTAGTTGGGTTTTTTTAGTAGTGTTAGGATTTTTTAATTTTGTAAAAAAAATTTTTTTATATATTTTATTTTTTTAAATAGTAATGTTAGGTTTATTTATAGTTTAAGCTTAGGTTTTTTCTAATTTCAAAGGTACGTTTTTATTTATTTTAAGGTTGTTATATTATAACTTAATTTAAAGTTAGCGGGTGTTAGGTTTAGGGGTTAATAGTTTAATTTAGTTTGTCTCAATGTGGGTGTTTGGTGCTTTAGGGGTTAATAGGTTTAGTTTAGTATTTGCAATGTGGGTGTTTGGATGTTAGCGATGCGGGTGGGCAGCGGATTAGGGGTTAATAGGTTTATTGTATTGTTGGCATGGTCGGGCGGTGGTTTAGGGGTTAATATCTTTATTTAGTGCTGTCGATGTCGTGGGGCGGTGGATTAGGGTTATTTAGACTAGGGGTTAATGTTAGGGTGTTAGATTTATACATAACCTTCTTATCTCCATAGACATCAATGGCGATTGAGTTATAGTGATTGCTATTCCGCAATCGCAGGTGTTAGTTTTTTCTAACACTTTTTCTCCATTGACGTCTATGGGGGAAAACGTGCACAAGCACGTCAAGTCAGGACTTGACTTTTGTGTGGTATAGAGTTTAATGCACCATACCTCACAACACAAGAAGATTTTTTTGGAACTTGTAATGGGCGCACTATGGAAAGTGTGGTGCCGCCAATTTTCTTGCGTTATTTACTCCCAACTTGTAATCTAGGTGAGAGACAATAAGTTAAATTCTTACATTATAGGATTCTAAGAATTAAAACAACCTATTTTTCAAAGTTAAAAGAACATAAAACTCCTGCATGACTAAAATGCAGCATTTAGTGTCTGACCAGCTGTCCCTAACATAATAAGTAATACTATGGCAGGATTGGACAGGGGACAATAGACAAATAAATAGTTAGATCATATATAAATCATTACAAACAAAAGTGCTTATAGACCACTCCTTTCCTCCATTTCTGCACCTTTTTTCTGGTGCCAAACAGCATGAATGAATTTAATTTTTCAATCAATCATTTGTTTTCATCCAAAATGTATTTGGCTGTTCGCAGTGGCGTATTTTGGCCTAGGCAAACAAGTCACTTGCCTAGGGCAGCAGATCTTTTTGGGGGGCCGCACTTTTTGAGCCTCACTACACACTCACACTCACTATACACACTGCACTACTCACGCACACTCACTGTGTGACATCACACGTTGTGGGCGGAGACCAACCTTCTGAACTGTAAACCGTAATCATAAACATTGTTTACAATATACAGTCTGTAAACCCCTGTGATTTTAACACATGTTTTAATAAATTGTTTTAACATTCATCTGAGCTCACTTCTATCTGCTGCTGCTGGAGTCTCCCATTGCTTTTATATCTAGAGCTTGATGTGAAACTCTGCAGTATGTGAGTATACAACTTACATGTGAATTAACCCTGTAGTCTCACTGACTTCACCATTGGAAGCATTAATCTGTTTTATTTGAGGTTAACCCTTGGAGTTTGACTGCAGCATTATTTTTCACTGAGAACTAATTCCTGGGATCACTTATGCACATTTGGAGTTGGGATTTAGGGGGATATTTAACAAAGCCTCAACCGCAAATACGCCTGAATTCCGCAGCGTAATTGTTGTGAGCTTTATCCGACCTAGTTATCAAAGCCTACAGACCGGCAAAACTTTTTCAAAGTTATCAAATAGTTAACAGGTACGCTTGCGGCAAATGGTTTTCAATCCACCACCCTGGAGGCCGCGGATGCCATAGGAATCAATGGGAGTCTGAAAGCAGTGAAAGCTTATGTTCGATGCTGCCAGATATCCCATTGATTTATATGGTAGAAAACATGTAACGTTTACACCTAACACCCTAACATAAACCCCCCTAATCTGCTGCCTCGACATCGCCACAAACCTAAATAAAATGTATTAACCCCTATTCCGCCACTCCCCTACCCTGTTGCAAACTAAATAAAAGTATTAACCCCTATCCCGCCACTCCCGTACCCCGCCACCACTAAATAAACGTATTAACCCCTAAACCTCTGGCTTCCCACATCACTACCACTAACTAAACCTATTAACCCTTAAACCGCCAGCCCCCCACATCGCCATAAACTAAATAAAGCTATTAACCCCTAAACATAACAACCCGCTAACTTTAAAATAAAAATACAATATTCCTATCTTAAAATAAACAGCTGCTATTGCGGAATGAAAATCTCTGTAACGCAGCCCCATTGATGTCTATGGGGAAAAAAATGTATGTTTAAACCTAACACCCTAACATAAACCCCGAGTCTAAACACCCATAATCTGCCGCCCCTAACATCACCACCACCTACATTACACTTATCAACCCCTAATCTGCCGCCTCCAATGTCGCCACCACCTACATAAATGTATTAACCCCTAAACTGCCACCCCAAACGTCGCTGCCACCTACCTACACTTATTAACCCCTAATCTGCCCCCCCAATGTCGCCGCCGCCACTATACTAAAGTTATTAACCCCTAAACCCCTGGCCTCCCACATCACTAACTCTAAATACATATATTAACCCCTAACATAATCCTAAATCTAAACCTAATCCTAACGTAACCCCAACCCTAACACCCCCTAACTTTAACATAATTAAAATAATTCTAAATAAAACTTACTATTAATAATTAAAAACTACCTAGTTAAAATAAATACAAATTTACCTGTAAAATAAAACCTTATCTAACACTAGAAATGGTAGGGGAAAATGTAGGATGTGTGCACTTTAAATATTGTTCAAATATTGAAAAAGTCCCTTCTGGACACTGCATTAAATTGACTATCCAATATAAAGTGTGGGGGTGTTCCCCTTCTCCCCCATTGTTTTCCTAGGGATACCACAAACACATATGCAAATGTCAGAAACAAAGTCCAACATGACTCACCGCTCCTGGATTCTGTGCTTGATATATTTAGAACTTCCATTTTGCAAATATGTACAGCGGAGTTCCCTTGCAAGTATGCGCACCTCTTCAAACTGATGCCTGGGTTTCCTTATTCCTTCACTGGCATCGCTTTTGGGTGCTCTGCAACGTTCTCATTATCCCATTGATAAGGACCAGTCAACTGCAGTAAAAACTCATCCTCCACAGCTATACCCAGTAACTTGTGCTCACTGTTGGCCAAAAATATAAACTCTAAGCTGCAAAGAAACTTACAGGAGCACCAAGGTAGTGGGTAAAATTTAGATGCTTTATTATTGTTCAATAGGGTACCATTACCCCTGGGTAAAAATACAGAAATAAAATATAATCAGATGAATAAAGGCTGACCGGTTTCAGCTACTGCCTTACTCCTAGCCTGCTAGCTTAGAGTACACTAACACCTAACATTACAATAAAATTAAATAAATAAAATTAATAAAATGCAATTATCTAAATTACAAAAGGGCCTTTTGCGGGGCATTGCCCCAAAGAAATCAGCTCTTTTACCTGTAAAAAAAAATACAAACAACCCCCCAAAAGTAAAACCCAACACTCACACAACCAAACCCCCCAAATAAAAACTAAACTAAAATCTAAATAAACTTAAGCTAACAATTGCCCTGAAAAGGGCATTTGGATGGGCATTGCCCTTAAAAGGGCATTTAGCTCTTTTAAATTGCCCAAACCCTAATCTAAAAATAAAACTCACCCAAAAAACCCTTCCAATCAGCCAATAGAATGGAGCTCAATCCTATTGGCTGATTAAATCAGTCAATAGGATTAAAGCTCAATCCTATTGGCTGATTGGATCAGCCAATAGGATTTTTCACCTTTAATTCCTATTGGCTAATAGAATTCTATCAGCCAATAGGAATTCAAGGGACGGCATCTTTGATAACGTCCCTTAAAGGGAACCTTCAGTGTACGGCTTAAAGATGTCTTGAAGATGGACCCGCTCTGCGCCAGATGGATGAAGATAGAAGATGCCATCTGGATGAAGACTTCTGGCCGCTTCGATGAGGACTCTGCCTGCTTGGATGAGGACTTCGCTGGCTGGATGAGGATGGATGTCCGGTCTTCCAAAACTGTAAGTGGATCATCGGGGGTTAAGGGTTTTTTGTGTGGTTTTTATTTTTAGATTAGGGTTTGGGCAATGTAAAAGAGCTAAATGCCCTTTTAAGGGCATTGCCCATCTAAATGACCTTTTCAGGGCAATGGTTAGCTTAGGTATATTTAGATAGGTTTTTATTTGGGGGGTTGGTTGTGTGGGTGGTGGATTTTACTGTTGGGGTTTTTTTTTTTTTTTTGTACGGGTAAAAGAGCTGATGTCTTTGGGGCAATGCCCCGCAAAAGGCCCTTTTACGGGCCATTGGCAGTCTAGTGTAGGCTAGGGTTTTTTTTTTATTTTGTGGGGGCTTTTTTATTTTGATAGAGCTATTAGATTAGGAGTAATTCGTTTTTATTTTTGATAATTTCTTTTTTTATTTTGTGTAATTTAGTGTATTTTTTTTAATTAAGATAATTGTATTTTATTAATTTGATTTATTTAATTGTATTGCAATGTTAGGTGTTAGTGTAACTCAGGTTAGGTTTTATTTTATAGGTAAATTTGTATTTATCTTAACTAGGTAGCTAGTAAATAGTTAATAACTCTTTACTAACTAGTCTACCTAGTTAAAATAAATACAAAGTTAGCTGTGAAATAAAAATAAACCCTAAGTTAGCTACAATGTAACTATTAGTTATATTGTAGCTAGCTTAGGGTTTATTTTACAGGTAAGTGTTTAGTTTTAAATAGCAATTATTAAGGTAATAATAGTAAGTTGTATTTAGATTTATTTTAATAATATTTTAATTAGGGGGTGTTAGGGTTAGGATTAGGTTTAGGGGTTAATAGGTTTATTATAGTGGCGGTGTGGGCGGACGGCCAATTAGGGGTTAATAATATTTAAATAGTGTTTGTGATGCGGGAGGGCAGCGGTTTAGGGGTTATTAGGTTAATTATAGTGGTGAAGATGTCGGGAAGCAGCGGAATAGGGGTTAGCACATATTTTCAGTGGCCGCAATGCCTGGAGCGGCAGATTAGGGGTTAATAATTTTATTATAGTGTTTGCGATTCGGGAGGGCCTCGGTTTAGGGGTTATTAAGTAGTTTATTGGTGTTAGTGCACTTTTTAACAGTTTCGTTACAAGTTTTATGCTACAGCTTTGTAGCGTAAAACTCATAACTACTGACTTTAGTTTGCGGTACAGATCTTGTAATTTTAGGCTGTACCGCTCACTTTTTTGGCCTCACAGCAAAACCCGTAACACCGGCGCTGTGGGAGTCCCATTGAAAAATTACTTTTCTCAAAGGGTGGTACTGACGTTGCATGACGGCCAAAAAATTGTGCGGTATTGCTATTCTGACAAGAATTGAAATAGCAGAGGTAGGGAAAAAGCATCGTTATGGGCCATAACGATGCTTTTTGAGTCATAATGCAAAACTTGTAATCTAGCTGTAAATTACATATTAAAAAAACCTAACCCTGCTCAAAATATTTTATTATACTATTTAACCTTATTAAAAATGACTCAATTACAAAAAAAATAAAATAAAAATTACGGAAAATAAAACACATTATCAAAAATAAAAAAGAATTACACCTAATCTAATAGCCCTATCAAAATAAAAAAGCTCCCCCCCCCAAAAAAAAAAAACCCCCCTAGCCCACAATAAACTACAAATGGCCCTTAAAAGGGCCTTTTGTGGGGCATTGCCCCAAAGAAATCAGCTCTTTTACCTGTAAAAAAAATAATACAAACACCCCTTCAGCAGTAAAACCCACCACCCAAGCAACCAACCTCCACAAATAAAAACCCTATATAAAATAACCTAAGCTCCCCATTGCCTGGAAAAAAAATGCTTTTGTATGGGCATTGCACTTAAAAGGGCATTTAGCTCTTTTACCTGCCCAGACCCTACTCTAAAAATAAAACCAACCCAAAAAACCCTTAAACAAAGCTAACACTAATCCCCGACGATCCACTTACAGTAATTGAAGTCCCGCTTGAAGGATCCATCCAGCCGGCAAGAAGTCTTCATCCGGACGGCCTCTTCCATCTTCATTCAGCTGGCGAAGTCTTCATCCAGATGGCATCTTCTATTTTCATCCATCAGGCGTGGAGCGGGTCCATCCTGAAGACATCTGGTGTGGAGGTCCTCTTCAATACGGTTGCCGCCGTAAACTGGAACTTGAATGCAAGTGATGTCATTCCTATTGGCTGTTCCAATCTGGGAGTGGCGGGATAGGGGTTAATATGTTTATTTAGTGGTGGTGGAGTCCAGGAGCAGCGGGATAGGGGTTAATAAGTTTATTTAGTGGCGACTGGTTCTGGGAGCGGCAGGGTAAGGGTTAATACGTTTATTTAGTGGTGGTGGGGTTCGGGAGCAGCGGGATAGGGGTTAATACATTTATTTAGTGACGGCTGGGTCCGGAAGCAGCAGGATAGGGGTTAATAACTTTATTTAGTGGTGACGGGGTCCGGGAGCGGCGGGATAGGGGTTAAACATTTTAGTATAGTGCTGGCGTTTAGTGACAGGCTTTAAATAAAGTTGGTAAAAAGCCAAATAGACGCGAGATCAGTGACTGTTAGTTAACAACAGTCCGATGCTCATCGCCCCGTTCTTGGAGTGCATCTTTTTGACAGCTTTTTTTATAAATATGGAGATCGTATTCAGGTCCGTGGCCGCGATGTTAGGCGAGCGTATTGTTGCGGTCAAATTCAACAAAGTTGACGGCTTGATAGATATCCCCCTTAGTCTCCAATTGACTTTTTTAAGCAACTTTCTAGTTTACTTCTATTATCAAATTGTCTTTGTTCATTTTTAGTATCTTTTGTTGAAAAGCAGGTACATAAACTCTGGAGCGTGCATGTGTCTTGAGAACTATATGGCAGCTGTCTTGCCATGTAGTGCTCCAGGCACCTACCTAGGTAGCTCTTCAACAAAGAATAACATAGGAACAAAGCAATTTTGCTAATAGAAGTAAATTGGAAACTTTTTTTAAAATTGTGTGCTCCGTCTTAATTACAAAATATTTTTTTCAGGTTTCATTTCTCTTTAATGCTCACCTTTCAGCAGTGGTTCCTATTAGCCATAGTTATGTGACTACAAAGTGAGAGTGTGGTATGGATCCTTTATTTATTGTTATATTTATTGCACTTGGACTTTTCTGTTTACTTGCTTGCAATGTTCACGTTTGTTTGTTTTCTATCTCCATAGAAATAATTCACTCCGAGGGGTTGATTTATGAAGCAGCGGATGCCGCTTCCGACCCGCTCCGCTTTAGGTCTGCCTGAAGCGGATTCTAAGAAGCAGCGGTCATAAGACCGCTGCTCCTTAACCAGTTCACAACCTCTGAGGCGGTGGACATCAATCAGTCCGATAGGATAAGATTGCGATGATTGACACCCCCTGCTAGTGACCGATTGGCCACAAATGTGCAGGGGGCGGTATTGCACAAGCATTTAACAAGAAATGCTTGTGCAATGATAAATGCTACAGCGGATCATGTCCACCCGCACAATACCTAGACTTTACAATGCACATGTCCAACATTTGGTGGCTTTCCATATACTTAAAGAAGCGGGTGAGATTATAGTTTGATACCCTATATACAGTGGAGAAAAAAAGTATTTAGTCAGCCACCAATTGTGCAAGTTCTCCCACTTAAGAAGATGAGAGAGGCCTGTAATTTTCATCATAGGTATACCTCAACTATGAGAGACAAAATATGAAAACAAATCCAGACAATCACATTGTCTGATTTGGAAAGAATTTATTTGTAAATTATGGTGGAAAATAAGTATTTGGTCACCTACAAACAAGCAAGATTTGTGGCTCTCACATTCCTGTATCTTCTTCTTTGAGAGGCTCCTCTGTCCTCCACTCATTACCTGTATTAATGGCACCTGTTTGAACTTGTTATCAGTATAAAAGACACCTGTCCATAACCTCAAACAGTCACACTCCAAACTCCACTATGGTGAAGACCAAAGAGCTGTCGAAGGACACCAGAAACAAAATTGTAGACCTGCACCAGGCTGGGAAGACTGAATCTGCAATAGGCAAGCAGCTTGGTGTGAAGAAATCAACTGTGGGAGCAATAATTAGAAAATGGAAGACATACAAGACCACTGATAATCTCCCTCGATCTGGGGCTCCACGCAAGATCTCACCCCGTGGGGTCAAAATGATCACAAGAAGCAAACATCCCAGAACCACACGGGGGGACCTAGTGAATGACCTGCAGAGAGCTGGACCAACGTAACAAAGGCTATCATCAGTAACACACTACGCTGCCAGGGACTCAGATCCTGCAGTGCCAGACGTGTCTCCCTGCTTAAGCCACTACATGTCCGGGCTTGTCTGAAGTATGATAGAGAGCATTTGGATGATCCAGAAGCGGATTGGGAGAATGTCATATGGTCAGATAAAACCAAAGTAGAACTGTTTGGTAGAAACACAACTTGTCGTTTTTGGAGGAGAGAGAACACCATACCTACTGTGAAGCATGGGGGTGGCAACATCATGCTTTGGGGCTGTTTCTCTGCAAAGGGAACAGGACGACTGATCCATGTACATGAAAGAATGAATGGGGCCATGTATCGTGAGATTTTGAGTGCAAACCTCATTCCATCAGCAAGGGCATTGAAGATGAAATGTGGCTGGGTCTTTCAGCATGACAATGATCCCAAACACACCGCCCGGGCAACAAAGGAGTGGCTTCATAAGAAGCATTTCAAGGTCCTGGAGTGGCCTAGCCAGTCTCCAGATCTCAACCCCATAGAAAACCTTTGGAGGGAGTTGAAAGTACGTGTTGCCCAGCGACAGCCCCAAAACATCACTGCTCTAGAGGAGATCTGCATGCAGGAATGGGCCAACATACCAGCAACAGTGTGTGACAACCTTGTGAAGACTTACAGAAAACATTTGACCTCTGTCATTGCCAACAAAGGATATATAACAAAGTATTGAGATGAACTTTTGATATTGACCAAATACTTATTTTCCACCATAATTTGCAAATAAATTCTTTCCAAATCAGACAATGTGATTGTCTGGATTTGTTTCCACATATTGTCTCTCATAGTTGAGGTATACCTATGATGAAAATTACAGGCCTCTCTCATCTTCTTAAGTGGGAGAACTTGCACAATTGGGGGCTGACTAAATACTTTTTTTCCCCACTGTTTTTAGCTTTCTATGATACACTTCTATTTGTCTGAAAAAGGGAATAACTACCCTTTAAGACCAGTAAGTTATATTTCTCCTTCACATGATTTAGCTGTTACCTTAAAAGTGTACAACATAAAGGGGCCGATTTATCAAGGCCTGAATGCTGCTACATGCAGCTGTTTCTGCGTGAGTCTTCAGGCTCGCCGGAAACATAAGTTAAGAAGCAGCGGTCTTAAGACTGCTGCTCCTTAACTTGTCTGCCACCTCTGAAGCGGCGGACAGCAATCCGCCCAATCGCATACGATCGGGTCGATTAACACCCTCTGCTAGCAGCCCATTGGCCGCGAATCTGCAGGGGGTGGCATTGCACAAGCATTTCTAGTGAAATGCTTGTGCATTGATAAATGTCAACAGCAGAGGTGCGGTGGACATGATCGCTACAGGGGATCATGTCCGTCCGCAAATTGATAATTTAGCCCCTTAGACTGGATACCTTGGCAGATGACCTTAAAGAGACATAAAACCGGAAATTTTTCTTTCATGATTTAGATAGAGAATACAATTTTAAACAACATTCCAATTTACTTCTATTATTTAATTTGCTTTATTCTTCAGATATCCTTTGTCAAAGAAATAACAATGCACATGGGTGAGCCAATCACACGAGGCATCTATGTGCAGCTACCAATCAGTAGCTACAGAGCCAATTTAGATATGCTTTTCAACCAAGGATATCAAGAGAATGAAACAAATTAGATAATAGAAGTACATTGGAAAGTTGTTTAAAAGTATATGCTTCTTGAAAGAAAATATTTGGATTTCAAGTCCCTTTAAGATAGTGAGTGTGCCTTTAACTTTTAAAGGGACACTCAAGTCAAAATTAAACTACATGATTCAGATAGTGCAGCAATTTTAAACAACTTTCTAATTTACTTCCATTAACAAAATGTGCACAGTCTTTTTATATTTACACTTTTTGAGTTACCAACTCCTACTGAGCATGTGCAAGAATTCACAGCATATACGTATATGCGTTTGTGATTGGCTGATGGCTGTCACATGATACAGGGGGAGTATAAATAGACATACCTTTGCAATTTATTTAACAAAAATCTACTACTCATTTGAAGTTCAGACTAAGTGCTATTGCATTGTCTTCTTATCATGCATTTGTTGATTATGCAAATGTACAGTGTTGACTGGTCCTTTAAGTATTTTGTGTTATTTTCAATGAATTATTCATTTTCATTTTAAGGGGACAGAACTTAAACGTTCAACTTTTAAATGTAATTCTATTACCTATTTTTGCATTTTCTTGGTGCACTTTCTTAAAAAAGCATAGTAAGCTAGGCTCAGGAGCAGTAATGCAGTACTGGAAGCTAGCGGCTGATTGGTGGATACAGATAAATGCTTCTTTTCCTTGCTTCACCAAAACGTTTTCTTCTAGCGTCCAGTAGTGCATTGCTGCTTTTTAAATAAAGTAAATAAAGATAATGAAGCCAAGTTGATAAAATAAGTATATTATATAGGACAGTATACTCTATCTGATTTGAGAAATGAAAATGTTGTGTTTCATGTTCCTTTAATAACCTTTTATCTGTGTATTCTATATATTCACACACACGCGCACACATATCTATACACTAAGCTTGTCCATTTGTTTTGTTACGAAAGTACGGATATTCATTTCATTTTATCTAAAGAATTATCTAAATGCACTAAATAATAACAAATATAGGGCCATATTACAAGTTGAGCACAACATATTGCTTCAATTCAGTAACACCAGTGCACGCAATTTTGCACTGGTATTACAAGTGATGTGGAATGCGAGCGCGACCTCACATTCGCATTGCACGGATGCATTGCGCTCACGAGAGCACGCTTTCATAGGCTCCGATGGGAGCCTCATTCTCATGCCGTGAGACATGTCATGAATACTAGCGATGGGCAGCAATTATAAATATATATGTATATAAGCATTAGCATCTATATTTACTGGGAACACAAGCAATAAATTAGTGCTCCACTTGTAACTAGCCCATAATATTCAGGCATTGTTTATTGATCAGAATTTGCTCATTTTGCTGATAACATTTTCCCCATACTGCTGTAAGACAAAGATTCACTTAACAGACAACTGGAATCATACTGCCAGCAGAATAATAAGATTACAATAGTAATAGTAATTCATTCTGTACTTATACAGTTCATGGTAATATCTTTTGACAGTCACTAAATTCTGGCTGTACATTCCTAATGTTAACTCCCACATCCCTAGAGTGGGCTTTGCTCTTGAATTAATACTGACTACCTCTTCATTGTAAAGAGATTAATCCTGAATGGCACTCTCATAGAAGTGCAGGAGATTTATGGATTTTTTTTGTAGCAGCAATATGAAAATCAGAATATTGAGTGGATAACTGACTTTGAAAGCTTATGAACAAGAAAACCTTCTGTGATTAATATGTCGGCCTGTTAAAAAGGCATTTTACATTTGTTGGGACTATAAGAGCTTTAATTGTGAGTCGCTCAAGCCCACACAGCGTGGTTTGGCATGAAAGCAAATTTAAAGCTGGCATTTAAGCATTCAAAAGCAGTTATTTGATACTTCTGCTAACACTAATCTAGTTAAGTGTTTGATGTAAAACGAAAGGCTTAGAAAGATATTGCAGTAAATTATAGAATTCAAGAATTTACAGCTAAAAACAAAAACAAAACTCAATAACAATAATATGAAATCTTAAAGAAATGCCACTTTGCATTAACCCTCTGATATTAACACTAATATGCTCAAACAGCATATATCAACACAATCAGATTGTAATGTGTGTTTTTTACTGTTCTTTTTCATGACCTTTTATGTCGTCAAGCTCCGGCCCCTTAAACCCCACAAAACACCCCCATACCATCCTTCCAACAACCACCCTCAAAATAACAGACAACAGACTTAGCTTTGGTACAAATTTGCCGCAGCCCTTTATTCAATAAAACTTTGTAAAAACTTTAATAACTCGATAAATAAAAGTGCAAATAACTGTAAACATTTTACACATCAACCAACAGCGGTGCTAGTCCTTCTTGATTTCCATATCTTTTAACTATGGCCGTAATTCCTTTTACTGGACCCAACCGTGCAAGTGGTTGGGCCCGTCAGCGATCATCCATATAAGTTTCTAAGGAACCCCGTGCCCTTAGAAACCCCCATCTTGAATTCCCCCATGGGAATGCAAAATACCACCACACTTAACCATTGGCCATAATTGTTCTGTAATTTAAGGGCTAGCACCCCCGCCTTCCAACTGTGACAAAAACCTAAAATGACAAATAAAAAACACGCCTCTCACACAAATATCAGGGACGGGTGGGAGGGAGATGTTTTCTCTACTCCTACAAATATCAATCTGCTGGTTTTCCCGCTCAGTCCACATCTTTAACACTTTGCCTACAGCTCCTCCTATAGCACCTCCTACCCCATACAGGGCCTCTTCCTCCCCAGGTCAAAGCTCCCTCCATCTATGCTTCGCCCCGCCTCCAGGAGCCACTTGACCTTTTATGTCGTCAAGCTCCGGCCCCTTAAACCCCACAAAACACCCCCATACCATCCTTCCAACAACCACTCTCATAAATAACAGACAACAGACTTAGCTTTGGTACAAATTGGCCGCAGCCCTTTATTCAATAAAACTTTGTAAAAACTTTAATAACTCGATAAATAAAAGTGCAAATAACTGTAAACATTTTACACATCAACCAACAGCGGTGCTAGTCCTTCTTGATTTCCATATCTTTTAACTATGGCCGTAATTCTTTTTACTGGACCCAACCGTGCAAGTGGTTGGGCCTGTCAGCGATCATCCATATAAGTTTCTAAGGAACCCCATGCCCTTAGAAACCCCCATCTTGAATTCCCCCATGGGAATGCAAAATACCACCACACTTAACCATTGGCCATAATTGTTCTATAATTTAAGGGCTAGCACCCCTGCCACCGACTGGCCTGACGCCTTAGCCCAGTCCCGCCAACCCTCCAACCGCACACTCCTTAAAATTAAAGATAAACAGCTGCAGACCAAAGTCATTCAAATGCACCCCATCGGGCAGATAGAACTCACCCACTCCAACCTCAGCTAAGTCTGAGTAGTCCACCACCACACCAAGTCTCTGCACAAATGCCCCCATGATCCAATTTACTAGACCCCATGAGCCGTCGATTAACATCCCCTTGACAAATTTTTAAGCATTCAACACTTAAAGAATACACAGACACCTTATGTTTGAAAAAATACTGGCCACAGCCCGTGTAGTAAATAACAAGTTTAAAAGACACCAAACACATAACTCCTTAACCATGTAAACTCAGCCAACTATGAAGATGCTAGCTCCCAAACTTAATTCACTAACCTCCATTTACTTGTTGACCGGGCCGTATATAAATTCACCTGGACTTAAATAAGCCCGTTATTTCTTTACAAACCCCAAGCTTCAAGGAACACTGTGTCCAAGAAGCTACTTAACCTGCTCGCCCACCCCATGGGGAGGCTAACCCACCACACATTGCACTCCACGCATAAGGCTGCAACCAGCTTGTTCAGCTCCTGCCTCCTGGTAAGGCCATAATGGAGCCATTCCATCCTCCAACCAATCTCGTAACCATGGTAGACCATACAACGGCTAAACCCTGGAAAAGCTCCCAAAAACTTCCCCAAACCACCTTAATCTTACTCATCAGGCTTCACCGAGTCAACCAAAATCATTACCCTGGCCTGGACCACTAGTACCCCCCTATACTGGAACAATTCAGCGTAAACCACCACCGGCGGCAACATGCAAGCCAATATGGGGGCCCCGTACTCCAAACCCTCCAATAGTATTGCTGCTTATCAAAAAACCCAGGCTGGAGGCCCTCCTTCTCAACCAGAGCCGCACACCAGGGACAAATAATAATAATAAATCGGCCCACTACCCACATGTTTACCAGACCTACGACAATCTGAACGGAACAACCATAAACAAATGAAACACCCAAATACTAGACACCCTCCAACAAAAGAGCCTAGAATAACCTCCACTTACCCACACCTTTTGCCACCAAACTCCCTACAGCAGCTTCAGTGGCTGCCCAAATTCTCAAGGAAAATGAACACTTCGAAACCGTGGTAGCCACGTGCCACATAACCCAGCCATATATCCCAGGTGACAAATCAGCAGGAGTCCCATCCTCCACAACCCTTGTAGCAAAAAACCCCAACACCTGAATTGACACCATCTCCAATGCCCCTAACTTAAATCAATCCATTCCATTCCACTCAAAATTTTATCATAGGTGAACCCCGTTTTCGTGCTATTGAAGCCACACCGGGAATACTCTCCCCACTCCGTTCGCCCATGGCGAGAACTCCAAGGAGCGATGCCACCAGAAATTCGAAAATGCAATGGCCAGTGAGTTATAAAACCAGGGATGTGTATTGCTCCCATCAACCCATGGAAACACAGCCATAGCAACCCAACTGCCCTCAACAATTCAATGACCGTGTGATTAGGGGTGGGGGGGGAGCAGATACTATGTCCCTGCTGACACCACCCCCCAGTTGTCAGTGTGGACAACACTGACCCGTACTCAAACATGGCCACCAGCACTGGAATAACTCAAGAAAACTAAATCATCACCCATTCTACCCTTTCCATTTTGCTGGACATTTAGGCGTGCACTAAAAGGACCACATCTCCGTCTGTAATCCCACCTTTGACCCCCAGTGCTCTGCACTCCATTATAACAAACATAATAGTAAAACTAAGAACATAATCACTGATGGCAGGCCTTCCAACTTATCAATGCTAGGTATCCCCACAATCTTCAGCCATTCTACAACATCAACCCTGATGCATGACAGGCAAGGGTATTGGCAGGCCAGGCAAATAGAAACCCATACAGGATAACAAGTATCACCTTTGCTCCTTTATGGCTCATTCACGTACATGAACCAGCTGATTCCATGTATTAAAGTGGACATATACCGGTGTCTTTATCTTATCTGCAGGTATAATCAGATCTCATTACTGTATCACATTGTGTACATATACATGTGTCTGTATCTTATATCTGTAGGTATAATCAGACCTCATTACGTTATCACACTGTGTACATATACATGTGTCTTTATCTTATATCAGTAGGTATAATCAGATCTCATTACTGTATCACATAGTGTACATATACATGTGTCTTTATATGATATCTGTAGGTATAATCAGATCTCATTACTTTATCACATTGTGTACATATACATGTGTCTTTATCTTATATCTGTAGGTATAATCAGATCTCATTACTTTATCACATTGTGTACGTATACATGTGTCTATGTTATAGCTGTAGGTATAATCAGACCTCATTACGTTATCACACTGTGTACATATACATGTCTCTTTATCTTATATCTGTAGGTATAATCAGATCTCATTACTGTATCACACTGTGTACATATACATGTGTCTTTTTCTTATATCTGTAGGTATAATCAGATCTCATTACTGTATCACATTGTGTACATATACCTGCGTCTGTATCCCATATCTGTAGGTATAATCAGATCTCATTACTGTATCACATTGTGTACATATATATGTCTATATCTTATATCTGTAGGTATAATCCGATCTCCTTACTGTATCACATTGTGTACCTATTGGCCACAAACTGATCCCCATACTTGTATAGAACAATGTGAAATTAACACTTTATTACCCCATCTCCTCCTTACCCCACTGGGAGTGCAATGTCCACTACAAGCTATGTCAACACAGTTTGGCCTTGATGCCAAATCTAAGGAAGGTTGGGTATACTATAGTGGAATTACCCTTTTACATCAACCTATATAAGGGTAATTGAAATACTTGTGACAATTCAATACATCCCACCAGGCAGAGTGGACCCCTGGGAAAACCACAGGTGGAAAACACCCTGAGTAAAAATGTCCCTTCAAGATAAAAGTATGTTAAATACTACCAATAGGACCCAACGCCGACCCGGAAATCCCCTCACCAGAGGAAATACCACAATCATATTAGTGATCTCAAAACAGTAAATTCATAGTTGCAATGCAAGATCCGAGTATCCTCCGAAAGAGGGCGATATCCAATCGCCATACACATATATATATCATATTATACACATCATCAGGTATATGCAAAGCACCAACAGAGCTTGCAATGCTATAAAGTTAGTCTGAACCCAAGGTAATTTTTTAGAGATCAAAACTTTTAGAGGGTCTGCACAAAGTTTTACTGCTGCAGTCTACCCTTAGGAAGATGATCAACAACCCTCTTTGCTTATGCTAAAACGGTACCCTATTAGTGTCACATTATACTACCTAACATAAGTAATGGTGCCACCGACAGTGCTGTGACCCCTTTTGTAATGAAAGAGATTGTAACATATGAACTCCCATACTCCGTACAATTAAAGAATACCCACCATATCATGACACACATCCTTCAGAGGAATACATTGGAGAAACCCTAGAGAATAATTCTCAAATGACAAATGATTGCATGGACCATTTGTCTAATGTATATATTAAATCCTATAAATTATAGAAATACATTTATATGACAACATATACACATGATTATATCCACCAAAGGAAAGAAAACATAAAATTATTTTAAAGGCACAGACTACATCATAATTTCCATTTTTTTTAAAAAACAAACTAGATAATCCCTTACTTGTACCCAAGTTTTGCAAAAAGCCAACCAGAATAAAATGTGTTACCTTTGTGATTATCTTATATCTAAACCTCTGCAGGCAGCTCCCTTATCTCAGTGCTTTGCCAGACATGCAGATTGGCCACTCATTGCCAACTCCTAAATACCTCCACGGGAGTAAGCGCAATGTTATCTAAATGAAACCCAGTATGTAGTTCTGTCTAACTGTGTCAAACTTTCAAATTGCTCTGAGCCAAGAGGTGGTTACAATATTTTAGAAAATTAGTTTGAGCCTACTTAGGTTTAGCTTTTCAACATTACCAACAAGGGAAAAAGGCAAATCCAATGATAAACTTCCACTAGAAAGTTGTTTAGAATTTCAAGTCACATCCAAATCAAGAGAATGTAATTATTATGGCAAAACTGACCCTTAATGAGATTATAAGCGTCCCTTAAAGGAATGGCGTCCCTTAAAGGAACCGTCATTCGGCTAGTAGGCGTCGGGAGAAGAGGATGTTCCGCGTCGGAGGTCTGCAAGATGGATCCGGAAGAAAGAAGATTTAAGATGCTGTTGTTCGAAGACTTCATCCGGATCATGGACCTCTTCAGCTCCCGCTTGGATGAAGACTTCAGCCGGATCATGGACCTCTTCAGCTCCCGCTTGGATGAAGACTTCAGCCGGATCATGGACCTCTTCAGCCCCCCGCTTGGGCTTGGATTAGGACATCGGAGGAGCTCTTCAGGATGTATCAGTGAACCTAGTAGGGTGAAGACAAGGTAGGAAGATCTTCAGGGGCTTAGTGTTAGGTTTATTTAAGGGGGGTTTGGGTTAGATTAGGGGTATGTGGGTGGTGGGTTGTAATGTTGGGGGGGTATTGTATGTTTTTTTTTACAGGCAAAAGAGCTGAATTTCTTGGGGCATGCCCCGCAAAGGGCCGTTTTAAGGGCTGGTAAGGTAAAAGAGCTTTGAAATGTAGTAATTTAGAATAGGGTAGGGCATTTTGTTATTTTGGGGGTCTTTGTTATTTTATTAGGGGGCTTAGAGTAGGTGTAATTAGTTTAAAATTGTTGTAATATTTTTCTTATGTTTGTAAATATTTTTTTATTTTTTGTAACTTAGTTCTTTTTTATTTTTTGTACTTTAGCTAGTTTATTTAATTGTTGTTATTTGTAGGAATTGTATTTAATTAATTTATTGATAGTGTAGTGTTAGGTTAATTGTAGTTAATTGTAGGTAGTTTATTTAATTAATTTATTGATAGTATAGTGTTAGGTTTAATTGTAACTTAGGTTAGGATTTATTTTACAGGTAAATTTGTAATTAGTTTAACTATTTTAGCTATTAAATAGTTCTTAACTATTTAATAGCTATTGTACCTGGTTAAAATAATTACAAAGTTGCCTGTAAAATAAATATTAATCCTAAAATAGCTACAATATAATTATAATTTATATTGTAGCTATATTAGGGTTTATTTTACAGGTAAGTATTTAGCTTTAAATAGGAATAATTTATTTAATAAGAGTTAATTAATTTCGTTAGATTTAAATTATATTTAATTTAGGGGGGTGTTAGTGTTAGGGTTAGACTTAGCTTTAGGGGTTAATACATTTATTAGAATAGCGGTGAGCTCCGGTCGGCAGATTAGGGGTTAATAATTGAAGTTAGGTGTCGGCGATGTTAGGAAGGGCAGATTAGGGGTTAATACTATTTATTATAGGGTTAGTGAGGCGGATTAGGGGTTAATAACTTTATTATAGTAGCTGTGCGGTCCGCTCGGCAGATTAGGGGTTAATAAGTGTAGGCAGGTGGAGGCGACATTGAGGGGGGCAGATTAGGGGTTAATAAATATAATATAGGGGTCGGCGGTGTTAGGGGCAGCAGATTAGGGGTACATAGCTATAATGTAGTTGGCGGCGCTTTGCGGTCGGCAGATTAGGGGTTAATTATTGTAGGTAGCTGGCGGCGACGTTGTGGGGGGCAGATTAGGGGTTAATAAATATAATACAGGGGTTGGCGGTGTTAGGGGCAGCAGATTAGGGGTACATAAGTATAACGTAGGTGGCGGTCGGCAGATTAGGGGTTAAAAAAAACTGTTCTAAGCCCTGAATGCAGAGCAGAGAGTGAAACCAGCACACCATGACAATAAGTAATAAAGTTAAATTGACACTGTATATAATTTGTATATCCCCCTATTGGTCCAAACCAACATGGAGATAAAACAACAAAAACGAAAAACTTCCCATCTGAAAGAGAAAACCTCCTGGTAGCATAGGGTAGCATATCCCATAAGGAATATCATCTACCTCCCCTTAATCAGCCACTGTTTTTATTTTTACTAACTAAATGCAACAAATATATACGCCCCACTGATCCAGCACAGAGCGATATCGCGCCAAAAAGGACCAGCGGCGGGAAGGTTAACCCCCGCCCCTGGATCTCACATAGCAAGTGCACCCCATACAGTCAAGCACAATAAACCTGAAATTTAAGTAAGGCGCGGTTGAAATATGTTCCATAACATTTAAGAAAGCATGCAGCACCATGCCCAATGTAAAGAAAATCCCCTACGACACGCACAAGTATAGCAGCCAAACTAATTAAAGCACTGCAATGGCAGCGAGTGTTTTTTATGTCACCCTGAGAATAAAAGGGGGGCATGTATCCCACGTGTCAGTAACCAAACTGTAAGCTAGAGAGTACCAGGGGAGTTCAAGCATACTCTAACTGTAACAACAAGCAGAGCTGCATGAAATCAATTAGGAGCCGTTGCTGTCACTGGCCCCTCAGTTAAACAGCGCTGTATCGACCATAAAGGCATATGGCCTGCACAGCCCTAATACCCCCAGAGTCACTACTGCAAATACTGGTGTACCTCTATCACACATTCAAACACCCAAAAATCCTCAGACTGCAAATACCCATGTTCTATGTCCCAGCACTAACAACCCCATGCACGCCACTAACATCCTCTTACCGCTCTCAGTCTGCTGCTCAAAAGCTAATATTGTGAGAGACAAGACAGACTCTCCAGTGCTGCAAAGGCTGACGCTGCAGATTCAAGAACGGACCCAGTGCAGGCAAAACCCCTCCTCTTTAGAGATAATAAATACCTCGCATACCAACTCAGCGTTGAATGGAAGCACACTGTCAAATGTCCCCTTATCAGTCAGGCAATAAAGGAAGAAAATACATTAACTGCCGTGCCTGTGAGGGGAATAACAGCCAGTCATACTATTCTAAAATCTGCCAACTCAGATAATGTCCCCAAGCTCAAGGAGTGGGATTAACCCCTAATGTGCTTAGACCCTCTACCCATGAAGGATAAGCAATTAACTTAAGGGCTCCAGCTGCAGGGGCAGGATCATGACAGACAAGACAACACTTCTTGCTGTCATGAAGAAGATGTTTTCTCTACTCCTACAAATATCAATCTGCTGGTTTTCCCGCTCAGCCCACATCTTTAACACTTTGCCTACAGCTCCTCCTATAGCACCTCCTACCCCATACAGGGCCTCTTCCTCCCCAAGTCAAAGCTCCCTCCATCTATGCTTCGCCCCGCCTCCAGGAACCACTATCTGTTGGTATGTAATAATAATAATAATGCATTATCATAATCTGTAGAATTTTATTCTGTTTGTAAACTCAGGATTTGCCTTACAACAAATACATTTGCTAATCTGTTTATGCAAATACACAGTTTTTCTATTCAATATTATAACTGTTTAAGTATATTTTGGTAAATTGCAGAGCTTTAGAGAATAAATTATATGCCCAGGTCTGATTCCAGTCCTTACCCAATTTCAATCTGCTTTTTCTGAATATGTTTGGAGATCAGGTAGGCCTATTATTAAATCCCATAGACAGAGGGAGTATTGGCCTTCCAAATCTGAAATTTCACTATAATACAGCTATGCTGTCCCATGGTTCTGCATGGGTTCCTTCCTTATCATTGACTTGCTGGTGGGAGTTGGAACAAGCCTCACTCCTGGCGTTATTGAAATTGGAAGACTTAATTTGGATTCCTGTGCACACGAGAATCCTCCCTAAACTAGCAAATCCAATAACTTGTTTGCTAAAATGGCATTCTTTGCATAGCAATCATCAAGTAACCCTCACAACTTCCCCACTGCATAGTATATTGGGTCTTCTCTATTGTCTCCAGGGAGGATTCCCATCCTTCCATTTTGGAAGAGGCAGATATTAGAGAGATATGAGATCTTTACATCTGATTCTGTAATTCCTCCTCTATCTATTCAAGAACATTTTAGCTTGCTTAATAGAATACATTTTGAAAGTTTCAGATTTTGGTCACTTCCCAATCATGGGGCTTCCCTAAATCTTCTCTTAGAACTCTCATTGTGTGGGAGGCTCAATAGAGGGCAGGAGCCCAACTATATAAACCCCTCTCAATTCAGTATAAGTGCTTATAAAGCTGTCCATTGTTTCAGACAAAAAATATCTTTGCAAATGGGAGAGAGACTTAAGTTTAGACATAGGAGCATATTTATCAAGCTCCGTATGGAGCTTGATGCCCCTTGTTTCCGGTTAGCCTTCAGGCTCACTGTAAACAGAAGCTATGAAGCAGAAGTCTAAAAACCGCAACTCCATAACTTGTCTGCCTGCTCTGAGAACGCGGACAGAAATCAACCAGATTGAATATGATCGAGTTGATTGACACCCCCTGCCAAATCTGCAGGGGGCGGCATTGCACCAGCAGTTCACAAGAACTGCTGGTGCAATGATAAATGCCGCCAGCGTATGCTGTCTGCATTTATCGATGTGCAGCGGACATGATACGCTACTTCGTATCATGTCTGCTCGCACATTAATAAATATGCCCCATAGACACCATCAAATGTTTCCTAAAAAACGCAAAACATATATGGTGGTCATGTCCAAAAGTCTTGCTAATCTGGCAAAAAGTTTTTCAGCTGTATAACACCTTTGTTCCTGCTTCGTGGCAGACCTCTTCAGGAGACTTTTTTCATCATAAACTTAAGGGACTTTCAAAACCAATTAGATACATATGCATTTATGTTTTCATGGCTGTTAAATCGGCACTGGCCCACAACTGGGGTCATGCTTCTATCCCTAAAAGGTTGCAAAGTGTTGATATTATTCACTTCACGCTGTTAGGAAAGTTCCATGCTGTCCTAAAAGCGCTGGGCTTTAAAGTTGTTAGGACAGCATGGAACAACCTTCCTTATATTGCATCCTGCAGCTTCCTGGAAAATCAGACTGGGGCATGCCCAGCATCATAGGCAATTCTCCATGGTCCAGTCCCAGCCTTAAAATTGCATGATTTCCTTTTTTCAGCAAGTGTGTTTACATTGGAGCGTTGTGCCGATGTTAACTACTTGCCACAGCATGAAGGGGTTAAGTACATGAGAAGTATTTTTCCTTTTCTGTCTTCTTCCTTTTTATTTTTTTAAAGTACCAGGGTCCTAGATATTTAACATTTTCAAAATATTTGGATTATTCTTTTCAAATTGTTCATAAATGAGTTGGAACAACTATACATTTTTGGAGTGTTTTATTATATGTTCTATGTAACTTTTTTTCTTAAACTATTTGAGATACTATATATTTGCTACTATTACTACTACTATATAATTTAGAAGAAGGACAGACAATATTTGGAATGAACTTGATTCAATCCCGTATCATACTTTGGGACTGTCTACTAATAAAGATTTTTGGAGGTGAAGTTAGCCATAAGATATCTTGTTAGATAGACCTATCAGTATTTTATGTAACAATATACAATATTGTTCTGTTTGTTTACTTGAACCCATACATCAATAAATAATATTAATAAAAAGAAAAAAAAGTATATGCCCAGTAATCTGCCTTCATCATAGTTCACTTTTTCCGCTAGTTCATATTGGTCAGGGTTATTTTTTTTTTTGTAGAATTATAAAAGTATTTTAAGAGACAAGCCTTAAGAGCTCTACCTCTATTTTCTTAGACCTAGATTTGGAGTTTGGCGTTAGCCGTGAAAACCAGCGTTAGAGGCTCCTAACGCTGGTTTTAGGCTACCGCCGGTATTTGGAGTCACTCAAAATAGGGTCTAACGCTCACTTTTCATCCGCGACTTTTCCATACCGCAGATCCCCTTACGTCAATTGCGTATCCTATCTTTTCAATGGGATCTTTCTAACTCCGGTATTTAGAGTAGTTTCTGAAGTGAGCGTTAGACATCTAACGACAAAACTCCAGCCACAGGAAAAAAGTCAGTACTTTCTGGGCTAACGCCGGTTCATAAAGCTCTTAACTACTGTGCTCTAAAGTACACTAACACCCATAAACTACCTATGTACCCCTAAACCGAGGTCCCGCCACATCGCTGACACTCAAATCATTTTTTTTAACCCCTGATCTGCCGACCGCCACCTACGTTATACTTATGTACCCCTAATCTGCTGCCCCTAACACCGCCGACCCCTGTATTATATTTATTAACCCCTAATCTGCCCCCCACAACGTCGCCACCAGCTACCTACAATAATTAACCCCTAATCTGCCGACCGCAAAGCGCCGCCACCTACATTATAGCTATGTACCCCTAATCTGCTGCCCATAACACCGCCGACCCCTATATTATATTTATTAACCCCTAATCTGCCCCCCTCAACGTCGCCTCCACCTGCCTACACTTATTAACCCCTAATCTGCCGAGCGGACCGCACCGCTACTATAATAAAGTTATTAACCCCTAATCCGCCTCACTAACCCTATAATAAATAGTATTAACCCCTAATCTGCCCTTCCTAACATCGCCGACACCTAACTTCAATTATTAACCCCTAATCTGCCGACCGGAGCTCACCGCTATTCTAATAAATGTATTAACCCCTAAAGCTAAGTCTAACCCTAACACTAACACCCCCCTAAGTTAAATATAATTTAAATCTAACAAAATTAATTAACTCTTATTAAATAAATTATTCCTATTTAAAGCTAAATACTTACCTGTAAAATAAACCCTAATATAGCTACAATATAAATTATAATTATATTGTAGCTATTTTAGGATTAATATTTATTTTACAGGCAACTTTGTAATTATTTTAACCAGGTACAATAGCTATTAAATAGTTAAGAACTATTTAATAGCTACCTAGTTCAAATAATAACAAAATTACCTGTAAAATAAATCCTAACCTAAGTTAAAATTAAACCTAACACTACACTATCATTAAATTAATTAAATAAACTACCTACAATTACCTACAATTAACCTAACACTACACTATCAATAAATTAATTAAATACAATTCCTACAAATAAATACAATTAAATAAACTAGCTAAAGTACAAAAAATAAAAAAGAACTAAGTTACAAAAAATAAAAAAATATTTACAAACATAAGAAAAATATTACAACAATTTTAAACTAATTACACCTACTCTAAGCCCCCTAATAAAATAACAAAGCCCCCCAAAATAAAAAAATGCCCTACCCTATTCTAAAATGAAAATAGAAAAGTTATTTTACCTTACCAGCCCTTAAAATGGCCCTTTGCGGGGCATGCCCCAAAGAATTCAGCTCTTTTGCCTGTAAAAAAAAACCATACAATACCCCCCCAACATTACAACCCACCACCCACATACCCCTAATCTAACCCAAACCCCCCTTAAATAAACCTAACACTAAGCCCCTGAAGATCTTCCTTGTCTTCACCCTACCAGGTTCACCGATCCGTCCTGAAGAGCTCCTCCGATGTCCTAAGCCCAAGCGGGGGGCTGAAGAGGTCCATGATCCGGCTGAAGTCTTCATCCAAGCGGGAGCTGAAGAGGTCCATGATCCGGATGAAGTCTTCATCCAAGCGGGAGCTGAAGAGGTCCATGATCCGTATGAAGTCTTCTATCAACGGCATCTTCAATCTTCTTTCTTCCAGATCCATCTTGCAGACCATCTTGGGTTGTAATGTTGGAGGGGGTATTGTATGTTTTTTTTTACAGGCAAAAGAGCTGAATTTCTTGGGGCATGCCCCGCAAAGGGCCGTTTTAAGGGCTGGTAAGGTAAAAGAGCTTTGAAATGTAGTAATTTAGAATAGGGTAGGGCATTTTGTTATTTTGGGGGTCTTTGTTATTTTATTAGGGGGCTTAGAGTAGGTGTAATTAGTTTAAAATTGTTGTAATATTTTTCTTATGTTTGTAAATATTTTTTTATTTTTTGTAACTTAGTTCTTTTTTATTTTTTGTACTTTAGCTAGTTTATTTAATTGTTGTTATTTGTAGGAATTGTATTTAATTAATTTATTGATAGTGTAGTGTTAGGTTAATTGTAGGTAATTGTAGGTAGTTTATTTAATTAATTTATTGATAGTGTAGTGTTAGGTTTAATTGTAACTTAGGTTAGGATTTATTTTACAGGTAAATTTGTAATTATTTTAACTATTTTAGCTATTAAATAGTTCTTAACTATTTAATAGCTATTGTACCTGGTTAAAATAAATACAAAGTTGCCTGTAAAATAAATATTAATCCTAAAATAGCTACAATATAATTATAATTTATATTGTAGCTATATTAGGATTTATTTTACAAGTAAGTATTTATCTTTAAATAGGAATAATTTATTTAATAAGAGTTAATTAATTTCGTTAGATGTAAATTTTATTTAACTTAGGGGGGTGTTAGTGTTAGGGTTAGACTTAGCTTTAGGGGTTAATACATTTATTAGAATAGCGGTGAGCTCCGGTTGGCAGATTAGGGGTTAATAATTGAAGTTAGGTGTCGGCGATGTTAGGGAGGGCAGATTAGGGGTTAATACTATTTATTATAGGGTTAGTGAGGCGGATTAGGGGTTAATAACTTTATTATAGTAGCGCTCAGGTCCGGTCGGCAGATTAGGGGTTAATAAGTGTAGGCAGGTGGAGGCGACGTTGTGGGGGGCAGATTAGGGGTTAATAAATATAATATAGGGGTCGGCGATGTTAGGGCAGCAGATTAGGGGTACATAGGGATAATGTAAGTAGCGGCGGTTTACGGAGCGGCAGATTAGGGGTTAAAAATAATATACAGGGGTCAGCGATAGCGGGGGCGGCAGATTAGGGGTTAATAAGTGTAAGGTTAGGGGTGATTAGACTCGGGGTACATGTTAGAGTGTTAGGTGCAGACGTAGGAAGTGTTTCCGCATAGCAAACAATGGGGCTGCGTTAGGAGCTGAACGCGGCTTTTTTGCAGGTGTTAGGTTTTTTTTCAGCTCAAACAGCCCCATTGTTTCCTATGGGAGAATCGTGCACGAGCACGTTTTTGAGGCTGGCCGCTTGCGTAAGCAACTCTGGTATCGAGAGTTGAAGCTGCGTTAAAAATGCTCTACGCTCCTTTTTTGGAGCCTAACGCAGCCTTTATGTGGACTCTCAATACCAGAGTTATTTTTATGGTGCGGCCAGAAAAAAGCCGGCGTTAGTTTTTCGGGTCGTTACCGACAAAACTCCAAATCTAGCCGTTAGGCTGTTAAGCTATATATGTTATATGACTGAATAAAGTTGCTATTATCCTTCTCTGAACACCCTGTGATTGCATATATTTGCAAATTAGATTTAAAAATTCAATTGAAATATTATTGAAATCGACAGACAGATAGTAGACAGATAATAGACAGATCTCTGTGTGTGTGTGTGTGTATATATATATATATATATATATATATATATACATATATACACAGTATCTCACAAAAGTGAGTACACCCCTCACATTTTTGTAAATATTTTATTATATCTTTTCACATGACAACACTGAAGAAATGACACTTTGCTACAATATAAAGTAGTGAGTGTACAGCCTGTATAACAGTGTAAATTTTCTGTCCCCTCAAAATAACTCAACACACAGCCATTAATGTCTAAACCGTTGGCAACAAAAGTGAGTACACCCCTAAGTGGAAATGTCCAAATTGGGCCCAATTAGCCATTTTCCCTCCCCGGTGTCATGTGACTCATTAGTGTTACAAGGTCTCAGGGGTAAATGGGGAGCAGGTGTGTTTGATTTTGGTGTTATCGCTCTCACACTCTCTCATACTGGTCACTGGAAGTTCAACATGGCACCTCATGGCAAAGAACGCTCTGAAGATATGAAAAAATGAATTGTTGCTCTACATAAAGATGGCCTAGGCTATAAGAAGATTGCCAAGACCCTGAAATTGTGCTGCAGCACAAAGGGCAGGACCATATAGCGGTTTCACAGGACAGGTTACACTCAGAACATGCCTCGCCATGGTCGACCAAAGAAGTTGAGTGCACATGCTTAGCGTCATATCCAGAGGTTGTCTTTGGGAAATATACGTATGAGTGCTGCCAGCATTGCTGCAGAGGTTTGAGGGGTGGGGAGTGAGTCTGTCAGCGCTCAGACAATATGCCGCACACTGCATCAAATTGGTCTGCATGGCTGTCGTCCCAGAAGGAAACCTCTTCTAAAGATGATGCACAAGAAAGCCCACAAACAGTTTGCTGAAGACAAGCAGACCAAGGACATGGATTATTGAAATTAAGATAAACTTATTTGGTTCAGATGGTGTCAAGCGTGTGTGGCGGCAACCAGGTGAGGAGTACAAAGACAAGTGTGTCTTGCTTACTGTCAAGCATGGTGGTGGGAGTGTCATGGTCTGGGCCTGCATGAGTGCTACTGGCACTGGGGAGCTACAGTTCATTGAGGGAACCATGAATGCCAATATCTACTGTGACATACTGAAGCATAGCATGAGCACCTCCCTTCAGAGACTGGGTCGCAGGGCAGTATTTCAACATGATAACGACCCCAAACACACTTCCGTCCACTGTCTTGCTAGTGAAACTGAGGGTAAAGGTGATGGACTGGCCAAGCATGTCTCCAGACCTAAACCCTATTGAGCATCTGTACGGCATCCTCAAATGGAAGGTGGGGGAACACAAGGTCTCTAACATCCACCAGCTCTGTGATGTCGTCATGGAGGAGTGGAAGAGGACTCCAGTGGCAACCTGTGAAGCTCTGGTGAGCTTTATGCCCAAGAGGGTTAAGGCAGTGCTGGAAAATAATGATGGCCACACAAAATATTGACACTTTGGGCCCAATTTGGACATTTCCACTTAGGGGTGTACTCACTTTTGCTGCCAACAGTTTAGACATTAATGGCTGTGTGTTGAGTTATTTTGAGGGGACAGCAAATGTACACTATTATGCAGGCTGTACACTCACTACTTTACATTGTAGCAAAGTTTCATTTCTTCAGCGTTGTCACATGAAAAGATATAATAAAATATTTACAAAATTGTGAGGGGTGTACTCACTTTTGTGAGATACTGTGTATATATGTATATTTAAAGGCAAGCACAGTCTATTTAAATAATATTTCAAGTGTATTTTTGAACTTGAAATTGGAACTTTACTTTGTACATAGTGATGGAAAGAAAATATAAATACAGTATTAAAATCTCTATTTTTTTTGTTAAGGGGGTCTAGCAGTTAATTTCAGCAGCACATAGAATAAGAGGACTGTATTATATATAATTATGTGTTTTAAAGCCAGTCAAGTACTACTGGAAAACCATAACACTTTTTGTTACTGCTCTGGCTTTAGTGAGCTGTTTGTGAAAATAATGGAAACATTAAAAGTATTGAGAATTTTCAGTGTCTCCAGACATCGTTTGCATGATGGAAATATTTTGCTTTATTCTAGCTTTTCCTTTTATTTTCCAATTATATTACTTGTCAGGTTTAACTCTTTTTAGTTTAAATATGGAGTTTTAAAAAGTTGTAAAGCTTCTTTAATAGCTAATTTTACAGTGTCCTATAAAAACATCACTGTTTTATTTAAGAGGTAGCAAAAAGTAAGTATCTTTAAGTCTATGTTTTAATTTTTTTTTACTGCATTTTTTTACTGTGGAGGTCACACTCTTCGTTACGTTAGTGTTCTGTAAAAATATGTCTATTTACATTATTGTCTATAATGGGCAGTTGATAAAAGTTTAATAATATCAGCTCTCAAAATCCGGCATTATTTTTAAATACCTGTATTAAAGGGATAGAAAAGTCAAAATTAAACTTGTTTGATTAGGATAGAACTTGTCACTTTAAGATACTTTTAAATTCACTTCTATTTTCAAATTTACTTTGTTCTTTGTTTTGGTGGCTACAAGTTTGGATCTTGCTAATGACTCACAAGGGTTACAAGTAGATCGCTATTTAGCATTCCTGCTTGTGCATTAACATTGCTAGATAGAGGCTTTTTGTATGCCTCGGGTTGCACTCGTATTATGAGTTGAAAGTAAAAAGTAAGAGGGCAAGCAAAAATTTGATGTGCAAAAAGTCGAACTTCTAATATCGTGATCGCTTTAACCCTTTCAGTGCTGGCGACTCTGAGCCGTTGCAGATTTTCTCACTCAGGTGCTAACGACGCCATCGCTAACACTCTCCCACCTTGAGGGAGATATGGGGGCTCCCACCCACTCTGACCCACGCCGGGGCTTGGTGATGACATCACTGCACAACTTTATTTAAAATAGACAATGACAAGAATAGGGAAAGGGGGCATGCTGCTTAGAAGCCTGTAACTCAGGCTTCTAAGAAGCCTGTAACATTTCCAACAGTGTAAGTCTTGGGGATCTGTAAAATATAAAAAAATAAAAAAATAAAAATAAAAATAAATTATAAAAACCCAGGTGGGAAAGTGCTTAGCACTCAACGGGTTAATTAATTTTCCCATTGAAAATAAGCCGAACATACATGCGCACTAAACCGACCGCGTTTATTCAAGTGTGCTAAACCCAACATGAAATATGAATATTTCACATCCCAATGTTCTTCACATATAAGAATATAAAAAAGTCTTTCCATTGCAAACAGCGGAGTGTAATCCAAACACAGAGTCACTGGCCGGGATATCCTCCACAAACCACTACACATTTCAAGGTGCTTACCTGATGAAGAGGATTTCTCCTTAAAAGCACGAAGTGGTTTGTGGAGGATACACCAGCCGGTAACTCTGTGTTTGGATTACACTCCGCTGTTTGCAATGGAAAGACTTGCATGCTAAAGTTTTATTAGGGCAATTATCAACTGTTTTTTTTTTATTGTGATAACCACAGTTATTATATTAAATATTTTATTTAGCGCTGTCCTAACCCTTTTTGTTTTGAAGGGCATTGTTTAGTATTTATTATATTTAAGGATAGCTGCAACCCTAAAAGAATTGATTTGGTTACTATCTTCACAGTTTTTGTTCCCACTTACAAATAATTCCTTTATAGCGGCCTGAAAATATAA
Source organism: Bombina bombina (assembly GCF_027579735.1). Classification (NCBI taxonomy): domain Eukaryota; kingdom Metazoa; phylum Chordata; class Amphibia; order Anura; family Bombinatoridae; genus Bombina; species Bombina bombina. The sequence continues at coordinate 1,098,531,657 of NC_069503.1, read as the reverse complement.
TAAATATTTATTTTTTTGTTCAGACCATTTTAAAATATAGTTGCCATATATTGGGCACTCTAAGTACTCATATTGTCACCCATCAGAATATGTTATAAAAAAAATTAAATAAATATTTCTATATACATATTTATATAATTATGTATAGGTAATATCTTTTTAATATCTATTCCCCCTGTGTGAAGAATATTGGAATATTGGGATTTGAATACAATGGGGTGTTTGCAGTAACCGTGTCCCGACGTGCACAGGAAAGAAATAAGGTGGTGAGGTGCTATGTCTCTTTGTGACATTAACAGAAGTTTCTGAATGGGAGCAACAGTTCTCTTCAACTACTAATTTAACCTGAACAGTTGATAGCAATAAGATTACCACCAACTGGAGCTTTTTGTAAGTATTTTAGATTTGTATAGGTTGAACTCGATGGACTTCAGTCTTTTTTTCAACCTTATCTACTATGTTACTATGTTACTATGTTACCTCTAACAAATTAGTGCATGTAATATTTCCCTTGCACATTAAAGTAACAAAAATGCTTCCGCTAAAAACTAAGAACCAAACATGGGCATTATTGGACAGAATTTAATAGGAAAGTGGACATAACTAACAAAAACTAGTGTTTTTGTATTTGTGCCTGGGGTGTGTACGAGTAGAACGATAACATTTACAAATGAGTGAAAAGGGTGACACCCTCTCTTCCGCTCTGCCAAATCCTTACCTCATATGATTGAGGTTTGTTTTCATGAGTAGGAATTTCACCTGATAATGTTTCTTGCAAGTTTTGCCTAATCTGTACTGCCTACATTTAAGACTATTGGGTAGATTTATTATAGTGGAAGCGAACATGATACGATGTAGTGTATCATGTCCGCTGCACATCGATAAATGCCGACAGCATACGCTGTCGGCATTGATCATTGCACCAGCAGTTCTTGTGAACTGCTGGTGCAATGCTGCCCCCTGCAGATTCGGCCGCTAGCAGAGGGTGTCAATCAACCAAATCGTATTCAATCGGGTTTATTTCTGTCTGCGGCCTCATAGCAGGCGGACACGTTATGGAGCAGCGGTCTTTAGACCGCAGCTTCATAACTTCTGTTTTCGGCGAGCCTACTTGTCTCCTTCTTGGACATCATAAAGAAACCATTAATCTAGACATTATTCCTTTACCAATGTTCCCACTCATCCTAGGCATCACCTGGCTTCAAATCCACAATCCAGTTATCAATTGGGTTAAAGGTACCCTCACCTTCTCTACTTTTTGTACCATCACTTGTCTGAACAAGACCCCATTACAGATATGCACTATGGTCTATGAGCCCTCGGTCAGTCTGCCTTATAAATATAAGGAGTTCCAAGATGTCTTTAACAAGAAAAGTGCTGATCAGTTACGTCCTAGACCCCTGTATAATTGTCCAATTGATTTACTCCCGGGCGCTCCTATAACTTATGGGCGCATATTTTCTTTATCCGAGGCTGAAATTAAATATCTAAAGAAATATATCTCTGAAAGTTTAACTAAAGGCTTCATCCAGCCCTCAATGTCCCCAGCAGGGGCAGGTATCTTCTTCGTTGATAATAAAGATGGAGGTTTGCGCCCCTGAATTGATTACCGTGCCTTAAATAATATCACCATAAAAAAATGATACCCCCTACTATTGATACCAGAACTCCTAGATAGACTAAGAAAAGCAAACATCTTTACGAAAATAGATCTACGGGTGCATATAACCTAGTCCGGGGGACAAATGGAAGACCGTCTTCAGAACTCAGTAAGGACACTTTGAGTACCTCGTTATGCCCTTTGGGCTCTGTAACGCTCCTGCCATGTTCCAACATTTCCTGAATGATGTTTTTCGGGACATTTTGGATTCCTTTGTAATTATTTATTTAGATGATATCCTAGTTTATTCCTTCCAAATATGCTCTCCCATAACCACCCTGACTAAAAAACATGACACATTTCTATGGCCAACTCAAGCTCAAGAGGCCTTCGAAAAACTAAAAAAAATATTCACCCAAGCACCTATTCTGGTACAACTACCAAAGCTTTCTATCTTAAGGTAGATGTCTCTGACATTGCTGTTGGGGGTATCCTTTCTCAAAGAGGGGAAAAGGATAAGTGGCTACATCCGGTAGCATTCTACTCTCAAAAACTCCTCCCTGTGGAGAGGAATTATGATGTAGGTGAGAGGGAACATCTTGCAATCAAAGGAACTTTAGAAGAATGGCATCATCTATTAGAGGGATCTCCTATACCTGTTACGGTGTATACGGACCACCGTAATCTAGAGTATCTTCGTGCTGCTAAAAGATTACGCCCTCATCAAGTCTGCTAGGCTTTGTTCTTTTCTAGATTCAATCTTCAAATCACCTATCGTCCTGGATCCAAGAATTTAAAAGCAGATGCCTTTTCATGCCTATATGTGGATACTTACAGCTCACTATCTTACCCCCTCATCAATTTCTCGCAATACAAGTCTCACTTCTAGATCGGATACATAACCTAAGTGCTGAACCACCTGCTATCATTCCGTCTCTGACCCAAGAACAAGGACCATGACAAACAGGTGTATGTGCCACCCTCGCTTCGATCTGAAGCACTCAGTCAATTCAATGACACTCCTTCTGCAGCCCATGGCGGAATTACGCAAACACTAGAAAGTAGCAGTCGTTAATATTGCTGTCCATCCCTCAAGACTGATAGCAGGGAAGCAAGGAAAATAACCAAGCACTTACTGGGGGGGCGTGCTGAGAATTTATAGGGAAACTATGTCACGTGACCAGTCACCTGCCCCAGTATGTGGAGCAAGCAAAGTCGATAAGAGGAGGTCAGGGACTCAGCGCCATCTTGGTGTTTCTCAGAGTGCCTGGCCTGCTCCCCTCCATCAGACCCAGACCCCTTCCCCCTTCCTATGCTCAAAAGCAAAACTTGGCGGCAAGAAGGAGAGGGAAAGACAGTCATAGGCTGACGATAGGAGGCCCAGGAGGCAGAGACCGTTACCGCACCACCTCTAGGATGCCACCGGAAGCCATAGGCGGGTAAGTGACCGGCCGTGCCGTGACAGTCTATTACCTATATACAGTATCTACAGGAATAAATATACTGGTATACATAGATATATATACAGAAATGTGTCTTTACAAACAAAAGTACATTATCCTGTTAGTGAAGATCATTGGAGTGTCACCCACCATAATAAACAGGGCACCTCCCAAAAGTTCTTTATTTCCTGTTGTAAATTAGATTGTGTTGTTAAGATAGTTTGTAGATTTTTTTGCTCTAGACTGGAAATTATTTTTCCACATAAAAAATTTGGCGACAAATAGTTTCAAAGCAATTTCATTTACATTGTATGTGTATAAATACAAGGAAAACAACTGTATTCATTGAATTTTAGAATTTGTAAACATTGGCATTTAAGCTTCATATGTAGATTTTATTGAATGTCGCCCTTTGCGGAGGTTACACATGCATTGAAGAAAGGGAATTTATTTTAAAAACATTGTTTAAAGGGACATGGAACCCAACATTTTTCTTTCATTATTTAGGTAGAACATACAGTTTTAAACAACTTTCTAGTTTACTTCTATTATCAAATTTCTTTCATTCTCTTGGTTTAATTTGTTGAAGGAGCAGCAAGCCACTATTGGTTTCTAAATGAACACATGGGTGATCCAATGACAATTTGTATATTTATGCAGCCGCCAATCAGCAGCTAGAACCTAAATTCTTTGCTGCTCCTGGGCTTACCTAGATAAACTTTTCAGCAAAGGATAACAAGAGAAGGAAGCAAATTAAATAATATAATTAAATTGGAAAGTTGTTAAAAACATAATTTATGTATGAACTTACCTGATAAATTAATTTATTTCATAGTGGCAAGAGTCCATGAGCTAGTGACGTATAGGATATACATTCCTACCAGAAGGGGGCAAAGTTTCCCAAACCTCAAAATGCCTATAAATACACCTCCCACCACACTAACACCTTAGTTTAACATATAGCCAAGTAGTGAGGTGTAAAAAGGAGTAAAAAAGCATACAAAAAGAGGAACTGGAAAAATTATGTGCTTTTATACAACAACAAAAATCATAACCACCAAAAAATAGGGTGGGTCTCATGGACTCTTGCCACTTTGAATAATTGAATTTATCAGGTAAGTTCTTAAATAAATTATGTTTTCTTTCATGTAAGTGGCAAGAGTCCATGAACTAGTGACTTATAGGATATAATACCCAAGATGTGGAAATCCACAGAGTCACTAGAGAGGGAGGGATAAAATAAAAACAGCTAATTCCACTGAGAAATTAAATCCAAATAACAATGAACTTTTCTTAAAAAATTGAAAAAAAAACAAAAAACCTCAAATCATAGGCAGTAGAACCAAACTGAGACAGCTGCCTCAAGAACTTTTCTACCAAGGACTGCTTCAGAAGAAGCAAATACATAAAAATGGTAAGATTTAGTAAATGTATGTGAAACGCATCTGGATGGAGAGACCACTCCCCCGGATGCAAAGTTTGAAGACTGAGATAATCCGCTTCCCAATTGTCTACACCTGGGATATGAATCACAGAAATTAGACAAGAGTTGGACTCCGCCCAAGAAAGTATCAGAGACATTTCTTTCATTGCTAAAGAGCTGCAAGTTCCTCCCTGATGATTGACATATGCCACTGTTGTGATATTGTCTGTCTGAAAATGAATGAAAAGTTCTCTCTTTAATAGAGGCCAAGCCTGAAGGGCTCTAAAAATAGCACAGAGTTCTAAAATATTGATTGGTAAGCTTGCCTCTCAAGGTTTCCAAACCCCTTGTGCTGTCAGAGACCCCCAAACAGCTCCCCAACCTGTAAGACTTGCATCCGTTGAGATCACAGTCCAGGAAGGATGAACAAAGGAGGCCCCTCAAACAATAGGGTGATGGTCCAACCACCAAGACAGTTGAATGTTGGGATTTAAATATATCAGCTGTGATATCTGAGTATAATCCCTGCACCATTGATTCAGCATGCAAAGCTGCAGAGGTCTCATATGAAAAAGAGCAAAGGGGATTGCATCTAATGCTGCAGTCATAAGACCTAAAACATCCATGCACATAACTACTGAAGGGAATAATCGAGACTAAAGGTTTAGACAAGCTAAAACCAATTTCATTTGCCTCTTGTCTGTTACAGACAGAGTCATGGACACTGAATCTATCTGGAAACCTAAAAAGATGGCCCTTGTTTGAGGAATCAAGAAACTCTTTTGTATATTGATCCTCCAACCATACCTTTGAAGAAACCACACTAGTTGTTTCATGTGAGATTCTGCTAAATAAAAAGGCTGAGCTAGTACCAAGATATCTTCCAAATAAAGAAACACTGCAATACCCTGCTCTCTGATTACAGATAGAAGGGCACCAAGAACCTTGGAAAAGATTATTGGAGCTGTCGCTAGGCCAAATGGAAGAGCAACAAATTGGTAATGCTTGTCTAGAAAAGAGAATCTCAGAAACGTATAGTGGTCTGGATGAATTGGAATGTGAATATAAGCATCCTGTAAGTCTATTATGGACATACAATGCCCTTGCTGAACAAAAGGCAGAATAGTAACTATCTTGAAAGTTGGGACTCTTACAAAACGATTTAAAAACTTTAGATACAGAACTGGTCTGAAAGAATTCTCTTTCTTTGGGACAATGAATAGATTTGAATAGAAACCCAAATTCTGTTCCTGGAGAGGAACTGGTACAATCACCCCTGAAAGCTCTCGGTCTGAAACACATTTCAGAAAAGCCTGAGCCTTCACAGGATTTGTTGGAACATGAGAAAGAAAGAATCTTCCCACAGGAGGTCTTATTCTGAAACCTATTTGATACCCTTGAGACACACTATTCTGAATCCACTGATTCTGAACAGAATCTGTCCAAATTTCCTGAAATAATTTTAATCTGCCCCCCACCAGCTGGTCTCCAATTAGAACCAGACGCCTTAAGGGAGTGTTTTTTTGTTTTTTTTGCTCTCTGTTCTGATAAAAGGAGCGAAAACAATTAGGAACCTTACATTTACCCTTAGACTTTTTATCTTGGGGTAGAAAAACTCCCTTCCACCCAGATAGTGGAAGTAATGGAATCAAATTGAGAACCAAATAAATTCTTACCCTGGAAAGATAGAGATAGTAATTTAGATTTAGACACCATGTCAGCATTCCAAGATTTAAGCCATAAAGCTCTTCTAGCTAAAATAGCTAAAGACATAGATTTAATATTGATCTTACTAACATCAAATATAGCATCACACATTAAATGATTAGCATGTTGAAGCAAAAGAACAATGCTAGACAAATCAGAATCTTCTATCTGACGAGCTAAACTGTCCAACCAAAAAGTTGAAGCAGCAGCCACATCAGCCATAGAAATGTCAGGTCTAAGAATATAGCCAGAATGAGAATAAGCTTTTCTGAGATAAGATTAATCTTCCTGAGTAAAGGTTCCTTAAAAGAAGTACTATCCTCCATATGGATGGTAGTACATTTGGCAAGAGTAGAAATAGCCCCATCAACTTTAGAGACTTTTCCCCCAAAACTCTAAGGCCTAGATTTGGAGTTTTGTCGATAAAGACCCGCGTAGCTAACGCCGGCTTTTTTCTGGCCGCACCATAAAAATAACTCTGGTATTGAGAGTCCACATAAAGGCTGCGTTAGGCTCCAAAAAAGGAGCGTAGAGCATATTTAACGCAGCTTCAACTCTCGATACCAGAGTTGCTTACGCAAGCGGCCAGCCTCAAAAACGTGCTCGTGCACGATTCTCCCATAGAAAACAATGGGGCTGTTTGAGCTGAAAAAAAACCTAACACCTGCAAAAAAGCCGCGTTCAGCTCCTAACGCAGCCCCATTGTTTGCTATGCGGAAACACTTCCTACGTCTGCACCTAACACTCTAACATGTACCCCGAGTCTAAACACCCCTAACCTTACACTTATTAACCCCTAATCTGCCGCCCCCGCTATCGCTGACCCCTGCATATTATTATTAACCCCTAATCTGCTGCTCCGTAAACCGCCGCTACTTACATTATCCCTATGTACCCCTAATCTGCTGCCCCTAACACCGCCGACCCCTATATTATATTTATTAACCCCTAATCTGCCACCCACAACGTCGCCTCCACCTGCCTACACTTATTAACCCCTAATCTGCCGACCGGACCTGAGCGCTACTATAATAAAGTTATTAACCCCTAATCCGCCTCACTAACCCTATAATAAATAGTATTAACCCCTAATCTGCCCTCCCTAACATCACCGGCACCTAACTTCAATTATTAACCCCTAATCTGCCGAACGGAGCTCACCGCTATTCTAATAAATGTATTAACCCCTAAAGCTAAGTCTAACCCTAACACTAACACCCCCCTAAGTTAAATATAATTTACATCTAACGAAATGAATTATCTCTTATTAAATAAATTATTCCTATTTAAAGCTAAATACTTACCTGTAAAATAAATCCTAATATAGCTACAATATAAATTATAATTATATTATAGCTATTTTAGGATTAATATTTATTTGACAGGCAACTTTGTAATTATTTTAACCAGGTACAATAGCTATTAAATAGTTAATAACTATTTAATAGCTACCTAGTTAAAATAATTACAAAATTACCTGTAAAATAAATCCTAACCTAAGTTACAATTAAACCTAACACTATACTATCATTAAATTAATTAAATAAAATACCTACAATTACCTACAATTAAACCTAACACTACACTATCAATAAATAAATTAAATACAATTCCTACAAATAACTACAATGAAATAAACTAACTAAAGTACAAAAAATAAAAAAGAACTAAGTTACAAAATCCAAGCGGGAGCTGAAGAGGTCCATGATCCGGATGAAGTCTTCATCCAAGTGGGAGCTGAAGAGGTCCATGATCCGGATGAAGTCTTCTATCAACAGCATCTTCAATCTTCTTTCTTCGGGAGCCATCATCTTCCATCCGATGCAGAACATCCTCTTCTCTATTGGCTGTTCTGATCAGCCAATAGAATGCGAGCTCAATCTGATTGGCTGATTGGATCAGCCAATCGGATTGAACTTGATTCTGATTGGCTGATTCCATCAGCCAATCAGAATATTCCTACCTTAATTCCGATTGGCTGATAGAATCCTATCAGCCAATCGGAATTTGAGGGATGCCATCTTGGATGACGTCCCTTAAAGGAACCGTCATTCGGCTAGTAGGCGTCGGGAGAAGAGGATGTTCCGCTTCGGATGGAAGATGATGGCTCCCGAAGAAAGAAGATTGAAGATGCTGTTGATAGAAGACTTCATCCGGATCATGGACCTCTTCAGCTCCCACTTGGATGAAGACTTCATCCGGATCATGGACCTCTTCAGCTCCCGCTTGGATGAAGACTTCAGCCGGATCATGGACCTCTTCAGCCCCCCGCTTGGGCTTGGATCAGGACATCGGAGGAGCTCTTCAGGACGGATCGGTGAACCTGGTATGGTGAAGATAAGGTAGGAAGATCTTCAGGGGCTTAGTGTTAGGTTTATTTAAGGGGGGTTTGGGTTAGATTAGGGGTATGTGGGTGGTGGGTTGTAATGTTGGGGGGGGTATTGTATGTTTTTTTTTTTTACAGGCAAAAGAGCTGAACTTCTTGGGGCATGCCCCGCAAAGGGCCCTGTTCAGGGCTGGTAAGGTAATAGAGCTTTGAACTTTAGTAATTTAGAATAGGTTAGGGCATTTTTTATGTTGGGGGTCTTTGTTATTTTATTAGGGGGCTTAGAGTAGGTGTAATTAGTTTAAAATTGTTGTAATATTTTTCTTATGTTTGTAAATATTTTTTTATTTTTGTAACTTAGTTCTTTTTTATTTTTTGTACTTTAGTTAGTTTATTTCATTGTAGTTATTTGTAGGAATTGTATTTAATTTATTTATTGATAGTGTAGTGTTAGGTTTAATTGTAGGTAATTGTAGGTATTTTATTTAATTAATGTAATGATAGTATAGTGTTAGGTTTAATTGTAACTTAGGTTAGGATTTATTTTACAGGTAATTTTGTAATTATTTTAACTAGGTAGCTATTAAATAGTTATTAACTATTTAATAGCTATTGTACCTGGTTAAAATAATTACAAAGTTGCCTGTAAAATAAATATTAATCCTAAAATAGCTACAATGTAATTATAATTTATATTGTAGCTATATTGGGATTTATTTTACAGGTAAGTATTTATCTTTAAATAGGAATAATTTATTTAATAAGAGTTAATTAATTTCGTTAGATTAAAATTATATTTAATTTAGGGGGTGTTAGTGTTAGGGTTAGACTTAGCTTTAGGGGTTAATACATTTATTAGAATAGCGGTGAGCTCCGGTTGGCAGATTAGGGGTTAATAAGTGTAGGCAGTTGGAGGCGACGTTGAGGGGGGCAGATTAGGGGTTAATAAATATAATATAGGGGTCGGCGGTATTAGTGGCAGCAGATTAGGGGTACATAAGGATAACGTAGGTGGCGGCGCTTTGCGGTCGGCAGATTAGGGGTTAATTATTGTAGGTAGCTGGCTGCGACGTTGTGGGGGCAGATTAGGGGTTAATAAATATAATATAGGGGTCGGCTGTGTTAGGGGCAGCAGATTAGGGGTACATAAGGTTAACGTAGGTGGAGGCGCTTTGCGGTCGGCAGATTAGGGGTTAATTATTGTAGGTACCTGGCTGCGACGTTGTGGGGGGCAGAATAGGGGTTAATAAATATAATATAGGGGTCGGAGGTGTTAGGGGCAGCAGATTAGGGGTACATAAGGCTAACGTAAGTGGCGGCGCTTTGCGGTCGGCAGATTAGGGGTTAATAAGTGTAGGTAGGTGGAGGCGATGTTGTGGGGGGCAGGTTAGGGGTTAATAAATATAATACAGGGGTCGGCGGTGTTAGGGGCAGCAGATTAGGGGTACATAAGTATAACGTAGGTGGCGGTCGGCTGATTAGGGGTTAAAAAAATGTAATCGAGTGGCGGCGATGTGGGGGGACCTCAGTTTAGGGGTACATAGGTAGTTTATGGATGTTAGTGTACTTTAGAGCACAGTAGTTAAGAGCCTTATAAACCGGCGTTAGCCCAGAAAGCTCTTAACTACTGACTTTTTTCCTACGGCTGGAGTTTTGTCGTTAGATTTCTAACGCTCACTTCAGACACGACTCTAAATACCGGAGTTAGAAAGATCCCATTGAAAAGATAGGATACGCAATTTACGTAAGGGGATCTGCGGTATGGAAAAGTCGCGGCTGAAAAGTGAGCGTTAGACCCTATTTTGAGTGACTCCAAATACCGGAGTTAGCCTAAAACCAGCGTTAGGAGCCTCTAACGCTGGTTTTCACGGCTACCGCCAAACTCCAAATCTAGGCCTAAATAAATTACAGGTAAAGGATATGACTTCTTACACCTAGAAGAAGGATTAAAAGAAGAACCAGGTTTAGACCATTCTTTAGTAATCATATCAGAAATAGCATCTGGAATAGGAAAAACCTCAGGAGTAACCTCAGGAGGTTTAAAAACATAATTAAAATGTTTACTGGCTTTGTTAACAAGATGACTAGACACTTCAATACCCAAAGTAACCAAAACTTCCTTCAACAAAGAACAAATATATTTAATCTTAAACAGATAGGAAGATTTGTCAATTTCAGTGTCTGATTCAGGATCCTCTGAACCAGAGAGATCCTCATCAGCCGAGGATACTTCATGCTGTATGTTGTCGGTCAATACAAATTAATTCAGAATTATGAGAAGTTTTAAAAGACCTTTTAAGTTTATTTGAGGCGGAATAGCAGACATAGCCTTTTCTATAGCTGCAGCAATATAATTATTTACATCTGTAGGAATATCAGGTACATTAGACGTTGAAGGAACAACAGACGATGTATTTGTACTAATAGAAACATTATCAGCTTATCATGACAAATGCCACATAATTGAGCTGAAGAAATAGCATCAGCTTGTTTAAAACAAACACATTTAGCTTTGGTAGAACTGTGTTAAGGCAGCATGGTTCCTACAGTAACATCAGAGGCAGGATCAGTGTGAGACATCTTGTAAAATGTAAAAAGAAAAAAAATAACATTTAAACAAAATATCCAATTTCCTTATATAGCAGTTTCAGTAATGGGAAAAAATGCTTAAGCTAAAATAATATGCAAAAGGGAAAGCATCATAGCTCTCTATAATATAAAGAGAGCAAGAAGCATTAAAGGAAGAGGGGTAATATAACAAAAATTGTGGCAACAAGTATGACGAATAACGCAAAAGGAAGTAAAGAATTTTAGCGCCAAAATTATAACGAATTATAAGCGAACGTCAACAAAGACGCAGGAAATGCTGAGACTTGCATCACCATAGGCGCAACTTCACGCCAAAAAATTTTCACGCCAAGAATGATGCAATAAAAAATGGCATTTTGCATCCTCGCAAGCCTAATTTGACCCCCGAAAATTTTGGAAAACAAAGTCAAATTAAAGAAACTGAAACCCCAGGTAAGAAAAAAATAATTTAAATACACTTCCCAAAAACATAATCTCCATACTGCAAAAGGGAAATATACATAGACCTGACTCATGGCAAATATAAGCAAACACATATATTTAAAACTGTACAATATAATATAAAGCGCCAAACATAGCTGAGAGTGTCTTAAAAAATGATACATGCTTACCAGAAGACACCCATCCACATATAGCAGACAGCCAAACAAGTACTGAAAAATATCAGCAGAGGTAATGGTATAGGAGTATAACGTTGATCTGGAAAGAAAGGCAGGGGATGAATACCTGAGACCGATTACAGAGAGCCTCTGAATAGATTTCCCATAGGTGAAACCATGAAATCAACAGGCAATAGTCCCTTCAGATCCCTCTGACAAACAATGTACTCTGAGAGGAATTGGGCTTCAAAATGCTTAGAAGCTCATATCATATAAGAAATCAAGCACAACTTACTTCACCACCTCCATAGGAGGCAAAGTTTGTAAAACTAAGGTATGTGTGTGGTGGGAGTTGTATTTATAGGCATTTTGAGGTTTGGGAAACTTTGCTCCCTCCTGGTAGGAATGTATATCCCATACGTCACTAGCTCATGGACTCTTGCCACTTACATGAAAGAAATTGTATGTTTCTTTATGAATCATGAATGTCTAATTATGACTTTAATGTCCCTTTAGGTGAGAAAATCCTTTTAAAATCTTAGACATGTTTTGTGATTTCAGTCTTATTGTGGAGAACATGTTACATAAACAATGTAATTATTTGTATTGTTATACATGTGACTACAGCAATGTAGTTATTTTAATTATTATACATATATGTGACTAAATTATGAGATTGATATAAAACTAATTAGAATTAGTAATAAGATAATATCATTGCTATGGAATGCATATTGTTATGGTGAACAATGGGTTAAAGGACAAAATTAAAATTTTTCTGCTCTTTTGGACAGTTCTCTAAGGAGAGATCCACCAACTGCATGGGAAATGATGGAGTCAACTTAATAATAAAAATATATTCTATTAAGTCTGTAGCTGGCAATCAAGTGAATATTTGACTGCTTATTGTAACAGGTGTTTGGCTCTTTAAATATAGGTCAGTACTATAAGAGTACATGTGCATTTATGCATCCCAGCATGTTAAAAGCCTTTAAAAATCTCATCATACTGCTGGTAAAGTAACAATGCCCACCAGGGATGCTATTTGATTATTTTTTTTATACTTTTGCTTGTTCCAAAATGTATTTATATTCTCAAAGGCTAGGGGGTTTAAAAAAGTAATATCTCCCAAGGCTGTGATAAAAAAAGAATGAAACAAAGAAAATAAATATATTCTGTTCATCTAACAATGTCACAATTAGTTCATATATTTACAGCTATGTTCTACTGTTTTCTGTTTTCTGCAAAGTTCTGCTTTCCCAAAGGATAACAGTGTAGCTTATCTATAGTATGTTGTTATTATTTGTAAATATTTAAGAATATATATTTTTTTTTATTGAGGTACTCATATTAGGCATACAAACAGTATAAAACATACAAAGAGAAATGTCATATAGGAAGTTGTCATAAAGAATCAAAAGAAAAATATGAAGACCAGCTTAATGTATCAATTATTATTATTATTATCGGTTATTTGTAGAGCACCAACAGATTCCGCAGCGCTATTAACAAAGGTGGAGTACAACAAAACAAGTATAGGGATCAAATGGGTAGAGCGCCCTGCCAAGAGTTGCACTGTTGTAGTCAGCTCTTGAGAAGGTGATCAACAAACAGCTGGACTCTTAGGCTTACATGCTAAGGGGGTTCAGGGGATAGCAATGGAGGAGAGGAACTGGTATAAAGAAAAGTTAGCATAGGTTGTATGCATCCCTGAACAGTAGAGTCTTTAGGGAGCACTTGAAGCTTTTAAAACTAGAAGCGAGTCTTGTGGAGCGAGGCAGAGAGTTCCACAAGATGGGAGCCATTCTTGAGAAGTCCTGTAAATGGGAGTGTGATGAGGTGACAATAGAGGAGGAGAGGAGGAGGTTGTGAGCAGAGGGAGAGTATCTGGAGAAAAAGTCTGAGATATAGGGGAGAGCAGTGCAGTTGAGGGCTTTGTATGTCAGAATGAGAAGTTTGTGTTTGATCCTAGAGGCAAGAGGAAACCAGTGAAGAGATTGGTAAGTGGGGAGACCAGAGAGGACAGAGTTGCAGTAATTGAGGCGGGAGAGAATGAGAGAGTTGATTAAAATCTTAGTTGTGTCTTGAGTAAGGAAGTGTCTAATTTTAGAGATGTTTTTAAGGTGGAAGCGGCAGGCTTTAGCCAATGACTGAATGTGAGGCGTGAAAGAAAGATCTGAGTCAAATGTGACCCCGAGACATCGGGCATGCAGGGTAGGGGTAATGATGGAGTTGTCGACAGTTATAGAGAGATTGGGGGTGGAGAGTTTAGAAGAAGGGGGGAAAATAAGGAGTTCAGTTTTGGAGAGATTTAGCTTGAGGTAGTGAGAAGACATCCAGTTGGAGATGTGAGAAAGACAGTTAGTGACACGGGTTAGCAAGGAAGGAGAAAGGTCTGGTGCAGAGAAGTAGATTTGGGTGTCATCGGCATACAAATGATATTGTAAACCGTGGGACTCAATTAGGGAACCTAGTGATGACGTGTAGATTGAGAAGAGAAGGGGACCGAGGACAGAGCCTTGCGGTACTCTGACAGAAAGTGGTGATGGGGCAGAGGAGGCCCCAGAGAAGGCTACACTAAAGGTACGGTTTGACAGGTAGGAAGAGAGCCATGAGAGGGCTATGTCACATATGCCGAAGGATTGGAGGGTTTGGAGCAAGAGAGGGTGGTCAACAGTGTCAAAGGCTGCGGACAGATCAAGGAGGATAAGCAGAGAGAAGTGGCCTTTTGATTTTGCTGTAAGTAGGTCGTTGGTGATGGGGACGAAATCCAGATTGCAATGGGTCAAGTAGGGAGTTTATTGTAAGGAAATGGGATAGGCGTGCATAAGGTAGTTTTTCGAGAAGCTTTGATGCAAGAGGGAGGAGGGAAATAGGGTGGTAGTTGAATGGGGAGGTAGGATCAAGGGAAGGTTTTTTGAGGATAGGTGTGACCAGTGCATGTTTCAGCAATGAGGGAAATATACCGGTGCTGAGGGAGAGGTTGAAAGTGTTTGTGAGTATAGGGGTAAGGGTGGCAGAGAGGGAGGGGAGTAGCTGTGAGGGGATAGGGTCAAGGGGACAGGTAGTGAGGTGAGAGCGCAGTATAAGTGCCGAAACTTCTTCCTCAGTAACAGGGGAGAATGAGCTAAGTTTAAGGTTTTGTGGGTTGTGGTTGATTGAGAGCATTTGAGGGGGTGAGCGAATGGAATTATGTTGAGAGCTGATTTCACTTCTGATGGAGTCGATTTTGTTATTGAAGTGGTTGGCAAAGTCTTGAGCTGACAGAGAAGTTGTATTAGGAGGTGGGGGAGGGCGGAGAAGAGTATTGAAAGTGGAGAACAAACGTTTTGGGTTTGAAGAAAGATTAGAGATAAGAGTAGAGAAATCGTGTTGCTTATGGAAATTAAGGGCAGAGTAGTAGGAGTTAAAGATAAATTTGTAATGTTGAAAATCAGCTGAACTCCTAGATTTTCTCCAGTGCCGCTCAGCAGTACGGGAACATCTGCGTAGGTATCGTGTCAGAGGTGCATGCCAGGGCTGAGGATGAGTGTTAGATTTCCGAGCTATGGTAAGAGGGGCGAGATTGTCAAGGACGGATGTAAGGGTGGAATTATAGTGGCAGATAGATTGGTCAGGGCATGAAAAGGAGGAGAAGGATGAGAGGAGAGGTTTGAGGGAATTAGAAAGCTGTTGTTGATCTAATGACATAATGCTTCTGTGAAGTTTGGTGTGATGAGCAGAAGGAGGGAGAGTTGTAGGGAGGGATGATATGTTGCAGGTAAGGAGATGGTGGTCAGAAAGAGGAAAGGGGGAGTTTGTGAAGTTTGAGAGGGTGCATCGATAGCTAAAGATCAGGTCAAGGGAGTGACCATCTTTGTGAGTGGTAGAATCAGTCCATTGTGACAAACCGAAAGAGGAAGTGAGTTGCAGAAGTTGTTCTGCAGAGGAGGCAGTGGGATTGTCAAGAGGGATGTTGAAGTCACCAAGAATGAGGGAAGGGGTGTCTGAGGAAAGGAAATAAGGTAGCCAGGCAGCCAAGTGATCTAGAAATTGAGTTGAGGAGCCAAGAGGACAGTATATGACTGCAACACGTATAGAAAGAGAAGAGAATAAGCAAATCATGTGGGTTTCGAATGAGGAAAAAGTGAGGGAAGAGATTGGATGTATTTGTTGAAAGGTGAAACGAGAGAAAAGCAAAATACCTACACCACCTCATTGTCTATTACCAGACCTAGGAGTGTGGCTGAAGTGGAGACCCCATGTGACAGAGCAGCAGTGGATGCTGTGTCTAGGGGAGAGAGCCAGGATTCAGTTAGGGCCAGAAGGTTGAGGGAGTGGGAGATAAAGAGGTCATGTGTAGAAGTGAGTTTGTTGCAAACAGAGCGAGAGTTCCAAAGTACACAAGTGAAAGGGGAAGTGGCTTTTGATGCAAGAGGAATGTGAATAAGGTTGTCAGAGTTTTGTTTTTTGAGTCTGTGGGACAGTATACATGGATGTGCACCGCTAGGCAGTTGTTGGGGACCAGGATTAGGGGAGA
Source organism: Bombina bombina (assembly GCF_027579735.1). Taxonomy (NCBI): domain Eukaryota; kingdom Metazoa; phylum Chordata; class Amphibia; order Anura; family Bombinatoridae; genus Bombina; species Bombina bombina. The sequence continues at coordinate 1,098,515,452 of NC_069503.1, read as the reverse complement.
TGTCACCAGCAGTTAGTAAAAGCAAGAGGGAGAGTGACATGAGATGAGATACAGATTTGCAGTAGTGAGACTGCTTTTGAGACAAGGTGCAGGGGGTAGAGAGAGTGTTTAGGAATAGGTAAAGTTCATGAGTACAAAAGTAAGGGGAGTATAAGAGAGATGGGCTAATGAACAGTGCAGGTGGAGAGGGAGTAATTGAATAATGTAGTTTGTTAGAAAGACAGAAGGCAGCAAAAAGGAATAAGAAGATATTAGGCATTTTTACAAAAGAGGGAACCAGTTAAACACATAAGGCACAGTATTACAGTAGCAATTACATAAGAAAACACTAAGGTATATCAAACATAATATTACAAAAGTACCTGCCTTATTCTTGCCCCTTGCCCAATCCTTGTTCAATTCTTGTATAATTCTATTGCTAGTTTCTCACTTATAAAATGTTCACTTTGAAAATGTGAACATATGTTGTTATAGCAATACACAGGACAGTGCAATGCAAAGGCCAGACTGGTATGAAATATATACAGGGAGGGCAGTCAGTTGAGTCCACTAAATTTAGTTGATTGCTAATCAAAGACAATTGGAAAGGCCAAGTGGAAAGTTAGATTCTGATCTGGTCAGGGTGAGATGTTAAGTAAACAGACAATAACATTTTGGGGAGGTTAAAACTATGGAATAAGACAGCTATACATTTTAGAATAATAGCAAGTATTGATAAGGATTGAACATCACATGGCAATTAAATGAACATTAGAAATAAGACATTGAATAACAGTACAACAGATGTAGGACTAAATTAACAAACTAAAATTATTCGCTCTATGTAAATATTCATGTACCGGAAGAGAGTTACAGGAGAGTAAAAAACAGCAGAGTACAGTAGGGGTGCGCATCTTCACTGGTCTCACGATTCGATTCGATTACGATTATCATGCCAACGATTCAATTCGATTCCACGATGCATCACGATTACTACCCATGGTTTTCATGAACAAATTCATATTTTTGTTTACAACAGTAAATACTAAATGTGTAAATGTGTGTATATTATAATATATATATATATATATATATAACACATAGCTATATACATACTAAGAATATATACATTATATTCAATAAAAAATGTTTGCATCAATCTTTACCAAACAAAAGTCCATAGCCTTTAATAGAGATACAAGTATAAAAAGTACTCATAAACTTTTACAAAGGAACATAATTCACTATATAGGTAGTAAATGCTGTCTCCTGTCACTTTACACACAGCATCTTTGTATAAACATAAGCCTCCAAGTTCTTATCATAAAGTGAATTCATTATACACTACCGTATAAGAATATATTATATTTGGTACCTCTATATTTTTATATTTACACAGCACCCCCACACTGTTTATACACACTGTATACACACACCAGGCACAAGGCGCTTGTCACACTGTGTTTACAAGCTGTGCCCCTCTATTTATATTTACACGCGCATTGAATATCAGCCGATCTGTAAACTGTACTCACCATAACGTCGCATGCGCTCCAGGTAACATCACTATACATCACCCCATTTTGCTTTAGAACCCCCTCACCTGCACAGGGTCCTCCATCTTGCTCCATTCATGCTCCTCTATCCACCGACGAAGCACTTGTGCAAGACCTCAACCATCTCACTGCACAGGCGTGACTTAGGGATCCCCGCAACCGTAGACAACAGAGCAGAGTGTGGGTTCTTTAGTCAACCATATTGGGAAAGACAGAAGTTTTCGGGTGAGACCGTTAACCAATCTGAGGGATGTTGTCCGAAAGGCATGCTTGTGGAAAGCAATAGGCTGATCTGTGGGAGGAAATGAAGGGAGAAAGTTCCTAGTTTTGCCGGGCAGGGTCACGTGACGTGTTAATCGATTCGGCTCTTCACTGCATCGATGCAGCATCGTTAAAGGCTGCATTGCGATGCATCGTGGTGCCGATTATTTTCAACACCCCTAGAGTGCAGTGAATAGTTGCAGACTGAAAATGTGAACATATGTTGTTAAAGCACAGGCCAGTGCAATAATGTATCAAATCTGCTACATAACTCGCCAACAAAATAATGTACAGTTAAAGACGGCAAGGTTGATATACAGTGCCTATACATAAGGGAACCTTCCCTGCCCAACGCTAGAGGCAACTCTTGGACCTAAACTAAGGAAACATAACTGAAAGTAAGGGTAGGTAAAATTAAATGGAGAGACCACTCTTAGATCTCACTTATATGACCTCCAATTTTATAGTTTATTGTTCTGTGGTACAAATCCATGGAACTACAGCTACAACCAGGTATAATTTTTAAGTGAACAAGCTTTTATCTGGGGACTCTGTAAACCTGTCCAACCAAGGGAAACAAAAACAAATACTAGAAATATGGAATAAAAAGCGCAGAGTAAAAACACCAAACTCCTGATATACCTAAAAAGTCCCTGATATAGGCATGTACAAAACAGATAAAAATATATTTAAACAGGAGCGCTGTAGCTAAAGGTGAATGTGAAGCAAATTAAAACAGGTGATGAATTCCCAAAAATACGTGTTAAAACATCAATGCTGATAAATTAAAAACAAGTGGTGAATTCCAAAAAATGCGTTTCAAAACATCAATGTTGGTAAATATTAAATAGTGACAAATACTTAGTGCAAAAATCATTCGTGCATATTATGAATAATCAAAAAAGGGCTTAGTGCAGCAAAATAAACTAAAATGAATTAAACAGTGACAAGTTGAGTGTGGTTTGCAAGGCTCTGCCTAAAAATATTTAATGTAACATATAAAAAAATACAGAATAAAACACATATACTAAAAACGGACGTCTCCGTATCAAACAAATTATGCCAATACACCGATTTTTTCAAAATGTGTCTCCTTATGGCCAGAAATGGGATAAAGCAGTCCCGGTAACAGTTATTATGTGGATAGATGATGCAGGCTTACCCCCAAATCAGATCTTGAGAAAGCCCTGCAGAGGGAGAAACGCGTTGATGTTTGTTGCCCACTTCTGATTTTGAGAAGCATCTCACAGCTATCAGTTGCTGTTACAGATTGATACAGCTTGTCATCTGTGGAACTTTTAAAAGAATTTGGCATCCTCCTGGTACTTGCTTGTGTACCAACATTATTAAGCCTTATTGAAGGTTATAAATGGAACTTTTGCATCTACTCTAAACAGTCGCATTCAGCACAAAACTACCGTTGTCAGTATCCTGCGTGCATTTGAGCACATAAAGAGCGGATACCTTGCCACTGTGAACTAAGCAGCTGCAACCTGAGAGCGACCGTATTAGAAACCAATCGGAGTGCTCAGTCGGGCCAGCGCCCCCTTAAGTGACGTCACTTCCGCCACGGCGGTAATTTCATCGTTTGCTTCATCAAAAAGCCGCAACTGTTTGGGGGTAAGCCTGCATCATCTATCCACATAATAACTGTTACCGGGACTGCTTTATCCCATTTCTGGCCATAAGGAGACACATTTTGAAAAAATCGGTGTATTGGCATAATTTGTTTGATACGGAGACGTCCGTTTTTAGTATATGTGTTTTATTCTGTATTTTTTTATATGTTACATTAAATATTTTTAGGCAGAGCCTTGCAAACCACACTCAACTTGTCACTGTTTAATTCATTTTAGTTTATTTTGCTGCACTAAGCCCTTTTTTGATTATTCATAATATGCACGAATGATTTTTGCACTAAGTATTTGTCACTATTTAATATTTACCAACATTGATGTTTTGAAACGCATTTTTTGGAATTCACCACTTGTTTTTAATTTATCAGCATTGATGTTTTAACACGTATTTTTGGGAATTCATCACCTGTTTTAATTTGCTTCACATTCACCTTTAGCTACAGCGCTCCTGTTTAAATATATTTTTATCTGTTTTAAACAAAAACAAATACTTTTCACTTTTCAGCTCTTAAATATCCACTGTAGATTTTATGGTGAAAAAACAGCTTAATAAAAAAATAATAATAAAACTAGTAATATTAAAGAGACATAATGTGAGAGGATCTGTTATGGACCTAGAAATCTATGGTATGCGGAGGTTAATACATGTAAGATAAGTGAGACTAGTTTTGATGTGTTTATGTTACTTGCTGCTAGAACTGTGCGCTAGGGCCAAGTTGAAATCATTCATAAATTAAAAGAGGCTAGATCAGTTTATTTTATTCAAAAGGACCCGACTGAGAACATAGTGTGTCCATGTTGCGTGGGAGCTATTTATATATTAATTTGTTAGGGATCAATACTACACCAGGAAAGGCTTTGCAAAAGTAAACCTAGTAGCCATATATCTTATAAGGTGTATTGTCTGCTGTGCAAAGTTATCAGAGTAATCCCCCCAGAGTGAGAATCACAGACACATCACAATTGTAGGCTTGTAGGATGTAATTTCGTAATAATGTATTAGTTAAAATGTATAAAGAAAGAGTTTTGCCTGGCCTCTATGTTTTTAGTGCGGGAATGCCTAACATAATAAGGACATATATGTAGGTGTTTCATCAGACTTATGGTTAACCGTTATAATATTCAACAATATAAATGAGTGAAAACCTCGTAGGCCTAGTTTGTGTTTACACTAAATATACCCGGTACTCTATAGATTAGCTGTGAACATTAGAGATAGAGGAGTATACACACAGTTCATGGGATAAATTTGACAACATGCAGCTGTGCCCAAGTACTTATCATCCCCCAAACCTCAGGCTTTAATGCCGCCATAAGGGTTCTTGAGTGCTAGGCTGGGACAGGTATAATAAACTTAGCTGTAGGATAGAGTCCCGTAAACAGAGAAGCAACAGTTCCAATTGTTCTCCATAAGAAGCTTAAGAGACATTGGTGTAAAAGTTCCGTTCTCACTGTCTCCCATGGCCTTGCCACCTGTACAATATTTAGTTCTCACCCTATGCCGGAACGCCATGTCACATCAAGCGCAGCAGTTATATATCTCAAAGGCTAGGCCAAACAATGTCCCCACATGCTGGCCAAGACTTCCTTGCAATCTATCGCCGGACCAACTGTAGCCCTTCTGTCTTGTGTCGAATGGGGTGGTGGAGAGATGTAAGGCTCCTTCTTTGGTGCATTAAGGGGAAAGATGCAACTCTTAGGAGCGGAAGAAACTGCAGATCGCTCTGAGGATGCAATGTTCTCCTGGTTAAGCTCTCTGGGGATATTGTTGTTGTACAGACATCTTGCTGAGAGTCGGGTACTCCATTAGTCTCCTCCACATCTGTTACAGGGTCGTAAGTAGAGATCCCCGCGTCTTTGAAGCACTGATCCACTAGAGAATGTAGCCTGAGGAAATGCTCCTCTAGGAGATCGCCTATTGCTTCTTGTAAGTGTTGCATAGTCGTCCCCAGAGTTGATGAGTAAAACCTGGTTATAGTTCAGCACTTACTTAGTGCCAGCGTAAAGACAGGAAAAAATTGTAACCTGCCGGGGGGTATGAAGAGGCCAAGGCCTCAAAGTTTCTCCGGACACTGATGCTAACAGCAATCCTATCGATAACAGGCTTATTAGATGCCATGCTTGTAATAGAGTTCAAATCAGCTTAGTATTTGCATGGATGGTGCGTTTGGAAGGTAAGATTATAAAAATACTTTCAAATAGCTGGAGCAGCATACAGATGTGCGACCAAACATGGCCGCTGTCCGGAAGTCCCCCATTTAAGAATATTTTGACCTTGTGCTAAATCTTAAGGATGTGCATTCAGATTTGAACAAGTTAAAGTGAATGTAAAGTTGAATGAACGAGTACCCGGTTTTTAAAAATACTATTAAAAACAGGGGCACTTTCATTCATTAAACTTTACAATGCAGCATTTAACAAATAATACCTTTTCTTTAGGATATCCAGAGCTGCGATACCCGCAGCTCCTCTGTACTTACCCCAGCAAAGATGAAACCAGCTTCCTCCAATCGTTGCGTGGCCTCACAAGATGGGCACTCCAGGGTGTACGTCATGATTGGAGGAAGCCGTTTTTGTCATTGCTGAGGTAAGTACAGAGGAGCTGCGGGCGGAGGATCACTGGTCTGGGTTTCCTAAAGAAAAAGGTAAGTATTTTAAAAAAAATATGCTGCAATGTAAAGTTCAATGAATGAAAGTGCCCCTGTTTTTAATAGTATTTTTAAAAACCGGGCACTCATTCTTTCAACTTTACATTCACTTTAATAAAAAAATGATTAACTGTATTCTTCTTTTGTTTGATGTAAAACATGCAACCCCTTTAACAAATAAATTAATTAATAAATTTATGCAATGCAACATTTTTTTTTTCATTCAAATGTAAAGTTTTAGAATATTTAATAGCAATCCAGCAATGTCCCTGTCTATTTATTTTATTTTTATGTCAGACATTAAAGGGATATGAAATTCAAAAAATGCCATTTTGTGATTCAGACAGTGCATACCATTTAAAAAAAAAGTCTCCAATTTGCTTTGTTCCCATAGTATTAGCGCTGCGGAATCTGTTGGCGCTCTACAAATAAATGATAATAATAATATTAGTATTCTTTGTTGAAGAAATACCTAGGTTGGTGTTTGGAGAACTACATGTTAGGAAATAGTGCTGGTACTAGTGCTCTTACATATGGAAACAAAAGATACCAAGAGAACGAATAAAATGTGACAATATAAGTAATTTAGAAAGTAGTTTAAAATTGTATGCTGTATTTGAATAACGAAAAGAAAAACTTTGGTTTCCATGTCTGTTTAAGTCTATATACAATTAAGCTTGCATAATTCAGATAGGGCATGCAATTTTAAACATCTTTCCAATTTTTTTTTTTTCAAATTTGCTTTGTTCTCTTGGTATGCTTTCTTAAATGCTAAACCTAGGTAGGCTTGTATGCTAATTTCTAAGCTGTTGAAGGTCACCTCTTATCTCAGTGCATTTTGACAATTTTTCACAGCTAGACAGCGCTAGTTCATGTGTGTCATATAGATAATATTATGCTCACTCCTGTAGAGTTATGTATGAGTCTGCACTGATTGGCTAAAATGCAAGTCTGTCAAATGAACTGAGACAAGGGACAGTCTGCAGAGGCTTAGATACAAAGTAATCAAAGAGGTAAAAAGTGTATTAACATAACATTTTTGGTTGTGCAAAACTGGGGAATGGGTAATACAGGGATTATCTATCTTTTTAAACAATAAAATGTTTATTGTAGAGATACAGTAAAAATTCTAAATAATCCATATACTATATCTATAGATACATATATTTAGACATGTTTATGTATGTATCTCTATGTTAAAGCCTTTTGCAGGTTTTTTTTCCAAACACCCAAGACCTCATATCTTTGAGCCCTTACAACTTTTGATTGCATTATTTTTTTTGAATAGAGAATTTTTAAGAATATTTGTTCTTATCAACATTTCATTATGTAAATTGAATCTCTACAATAACATTAGTTCTAACATTCAAATTATAATATAAACACATACGCTCATCCCTACTATCAATCCTTATACTGCTAAAAGCCCACCTCAATAAACTTCTTAACCTATTAAACCCTATACTATATTGTCATGTATAATGCATTTTACTTTAATTATAATAAATTATATATTTATGTTTAAAATAATAAAATGAGCAAGCAAAATAAATGCATTTTAGTTTATGTACAATACTTAAAGGGACAGTCAACACCAGAATTTTTGTTGATTAAAAAGAAAGATAATCCCTTTATTACCCATTCCCCAGTTTTGCATATCAAACACAGTTATAATAATACACATTTTACCTCTGTAATTATCATGTATCTAAGCCTCTGCGGACAGCCCCCTTATTCCAGTTCTTTTGACAGACATGCAGTTTAGCCAATCAGTGCTCACTCCTAGGTCACTTTACGTGCATGAGCTCAATGTTATCTATATGAAACATGTGAACTAATGCCCTCTAGTGGTCAAAATGTATTCAGGCAGTCTTCAAGGTCTAATAAATTAGCATATGAACCTCCTAGGTTTAGCTTTCAACTAAGAATACCAAGAGAACAAAGCAAAATTGGTGATAAAAGTAAATTGGGAAGTTGTTTAAAATTGCATGCCATATTTAAATCATGAAAGTTTTTTTGGACTTGACTGTCCCTTTAATTAATGTGCATTATATATGACAATGCATATAATTTTAACATTGTATATAAATGTAGTGACACAGCTCCTATAGTTATAACAGGGAGTTTTTTTTGTGTATCTTATTAGTCAGGTAGATTACAGACATGACTTAGGCGTTCTGTGGGAGTATAAGCAAGACAACATGACGTAGGTATAGGTAATATTTGGTCAGTATTAGGGAGTTAACTGGGCATTCCAGTGGGATTATAGCTAAAGTATGACATAGGTTAAGGCATTTTATGGGAGTTAACGGGGCATTCCAGTGGGATTATAGCTAAAGTATGACATAGGTTAAGGCATTTTATGGGAGTTAACTGGGGGTTCCAGGGGGTACAACCTGTACTTTGATTAGGATACATCGCAAGCAGTGCAATATATTGCAATCTCTAAGGCAGTGTTTTTCAACTAGTGTGCCGTGAGAGATTCTCAGGTGTGCCACGGCAGACTGACAACAGTGGGACATATTTTTTAAATTTTGCTTGTTTCTTACTCCCAGTGCAGGGGTGTCCCTCTTTCATATTTTGAAATATTGGGAGGTATGTGACAGGCTCATCAGGCATACATCATTTACAACCATGACATTGACATTCATTCACAGACAATCATTATGATTGAATGAATGTCAATATGTCACGTATAGTGTGTAGGAGGCATGGCATGACAGTACAGTATGTGTGTGTTTGTGTGTGTATGTGTATATATATATGCTGTATTAGGCTACAATGTGTGTTTTTTTTAAATTATTGGATGGTGGTGTGCCACAGGATTGTTTTATGTAAAAAAGTGTGCCACAGCAAAAAAAAACTTGCAAGGGTTGAAATAGAGGAAACATGTCTAATTTTTTCACTTGATGTAGTAAATCTTTATACCTCTATCCCCCATGAGGCTGATCTAACAACTATAAAGAGGTTTTTGAATGACAGTAGATTATATCATTTACTACAAATTGATTTTGTTGATTATATGTTAAGGCTTGTACTATACTGCAATTACTTTCTCTTCCAAGACACATACTACATGCAAAAATGGGGAACAGCTATGGGCTCCAATGTAGCCCCCTTATATGCCAATTTATTCATGAGTGGCTTTGAGAACAAATTTGTCTATAGTAATCAGCCCTTCATCAGCTGTTGTAAGCTGTGGCTAAGATATATAGATGATATTTTTGGCATATGGGGGGGGGGCTCATTGGAGTCCTTACTACAGTTTGTTGGGGATATTAATGCCTCAATGGTAGGCATTAGATTTACGCCTACATATTCTACACAACAGGTCAATTTCTTAGACACCACTGTATATAAACAAGGTACTGGATTAAGTACTGATCTTTATACCAAACCAACTGATAGAAATACCTTGCTAAGGGATATGAAAGCTTTCACCCAGATACTGTATTTAATTATATATCTAGGAGTCACACAAACAGTGTACAGCTCCACAGTATCGCAGGTGCAGGTGGTGAGAGGGACTGTCAACCTCAATAATATGTAGAAAAATTAGAAAATCCACAGCACCACTGTAAATTTTCAATGCTTTATTGGAACATCTTTATCCCATGCAGGTACAAAGTAGGTAGGCAGCAACGTTTCGGGATGTTATCCCTTAATCATGCTAATGAGCTTCATCTGTTGAGGTACATTTATAGGCCTACATATTAACCCCATGTATAATGTTACAGAGTGAATTCTATCACTTAACACTACCACCTAGTGGTTACAAAAAATTATTACAATGTTAAACACATAAGCAAAGTTTAAAACAATATACAATATACCTATTCATATGTTGTTAAAATACATACAATTTTTACCAATACTTGATTTTTACAATGTAATTCATTATTTAAGGACCATTGCAATTTTTTATAATACATAAGTATATATTACAGAAATACTTTAAAGTCCAGCTCTCTATTAATGCCTTTAGGAATTAGAGCATCCAATTTATGTATCCAGTATGACTCCTTTTGTTTTAATATGGTTTCCCTATTGCCCCCTCTTCTTAAATTATCCACTCCATCAATTATTTGCCACCTTAACTGACTTATATTGTGGCCTGCACTCAAGAAGTGGCATGATACAGGGGCTTCATGGTCCCCACATCTGATATTGGATCTGTGTTGACTCATCCTATCTCATACCCTTCTGGTGGTCTCACCGATACAGATTTTGGAACACGGGCATTTAATGAGGTATACGACATAGGATGAGTCACACGTATAGAAATTTTTAATGCTAAATTTTTTCCCTGTCTGGGGGTGTTGAAATTCTGTCCCTTTAATGACTGCACTGCAGCTTGCACAGCCCAAACATGGAAAGGTTCCATAGCTCTTTTTAGTTATGTATTTCTGTTTCTTCCTAGATCCTAAATCATTTCTAACTAAAATATCTCCCAGGTTTTGGACCCTGCGGTATGCCATACTTGGAGGGTTTTTAAAGGGTACAACATCCATATTACAATTTTTCAAAATATGCCAGTGTCTGGATATAATGTTTCTAATTTCTCTATTGATGGGGTTAAACTGTGTTACACACACTACCCTCTCGTCATTCTTTTTCTTAGATACACTAATTCCTTTCTCCTCTGGCTCCTGAACCTTTTTAATCTCATTCTCAATCAATTTCACAGGGTATCCCCTTTGTATGAATTTATCCCCCATTTCTTGTAGTCTATTTTTAACTAGTGATTCTTCATTAACTATCCTTTTCACTCTTTTAAATTGACTACGTGGTAGGGAATTTTTTAATGGTTCATTATGAAAGCTCTCATACCTTAGTAAAGTATTTCTGTCTGTTTCCTTTCGATGTAAATCAATCTTAAAATTACAAGTTTCCTTATTAATATGTATTACTGTGTCCAAGAATACCACCTTTTCTTCACTGAAGGTCAATGTGAATTTTAAATTATTAACAGCCAAAATTAACTCATCAACAAATGCCAATAGGGTACCAACGTCGCCCCACCACACGCCAAATATATCATCTATGAAGCGCCACCATGACGCTCCATGTTTGAGGAACAACTCATTTTCATATACAAATTTTTCTTCAACACTATTCATGAATATATTGGCGTAAGCTTGGGCGACGTTGGACCCCATGGCTGTGCCTCTTATTTGGAGAAACCAATCGTCTTGAAACAGGAAATAGTTGTTATATAATACCATTCTTAACAAACTCTCAAAGAACAGTATTTGACCCTCATTATATAATGTAGAATTTCTAAGTGCCAAAATACATGCACCAATGCCACTTTCATGATTAATTACTGTATATAGACTACTTACATCCAGTGTATACAAAATACATTTTGCTTTACCCAATGGTAAACCTTTTAATTTTTCAATGAAGTCATTTGTATCTTTAAGAATAAGAAAAGGAATAAGAAAAAGAAGTCATTTGTATCTTTAATGTATGATGTTATTTTCTGTACCTCTGGCTGCAAAATTCTATCCAGATAAGTAGCTATATTAGTAAAGACTGACTCTATTCCTGCCACAATTGGCCGTATTCCCAACTTTGTACCTGCATGAGATAAAGATGTTCCAATAAAGCATTGAAAATTTACAGTGGTGCTGTGGATTTTCTAATTTTTCGTACAAAAAGGATAGTAAAGGATCAAGAGATATTGCCAGAAAGATTAAGATATATGGGCAATAAATTTATCCAAAGAGGATACCCACTATCACTAGGAGTATTGAGGAATTGGATAAAAAACAAGATAAAAAGAGGAATGACTCAAATAGATTAGTTCTTGCTATGGAATACAGTAATAATGATGTCTTTAAAATTGTGAGAAAGCACTGGCATTTATTGTCTAAATACAACCCAGAAGTAGAATTCTTTAAATTGCCTCCTATGCCATCATATAGACGGGTAAAAAACCTTAGGGATAACATTGTTAAAGCAGATGTGGGCACTATTAAACCATCTAGTACTAATTATTTGACCCCACCTAATAAGGGGTGTTACCCTTTTCTACATTGTGCTCAATGCAATTCTATCATAAAAGGAAAATTCCTATCACAAAATGACAAAAGGAAACAATATGCAATTAATGGATTATATACATGCCAGACTAATTATGTAATTTACTTACTTAAATGCCCATGTGGGCTTTGCTATATTGGCGAGACCACACAGGCCGCCAGGGATAGATTTAGTCGACATAAAGCTTCCATTAAATCTAAAGACATGTCACTTCCAGTATCTGCACATTTCACAATTATGGGACATACAGTCAGCCAGCTCCGTTTCCAAGTAATAGACCATATCCTCATTCATAGAAAAGGGGGTAATAGGGAACTAAAACTGAAACAAAAAGAAGTATGGTGGATCAAGCGCTTAAATACACTACACCCTTATGGTCTGAATAGGGATTATGATTTGTTTTTATAATTTTTATAATTATTAACATGGTATATATTCTGATACCACTAGAGGTCACTAATGAAAGGAATTCTGTAATACCTGGACAGTTATGAGTTAATCCAATTAACATTGAAAGTTGAAACCTTATTGGTCCAGATACCCTTTTAAATTTCTGTTTAAACTGTTTTTAACTATGCATGATTAAGGACTATGTAGGTCCGAAACGTCGCTTTTTAAAGGTTGTGTTATCCAAATAAAGAGAATTTTTCACCTTTAAAGAAAAAGTTTGTCTGTGGTGCTGTCACACTTTGTGCATGGACTGTATACACTGGGGCTTTTGCTAAGACCCCACAGTGACTAGCACATAGCTTGGAAATTACCTATATTTTATGGTGCTGGACTCCAATTGCACACTTTATCTATATATATATATATATATATATATATACAGAGCAGCACGGCAACACCTGGAGAAAAATTGCATCATTGAACCCCACTTTATGGGAGTGTGTTGGTATGCTCCATGGGACGGGTGGCGTATAGTAGGAGGAGTTAAATACTCCTCCCCAGCTGAAGTCAGCACGGAAGGAAGGGATTTTCTTACCTGATGGAGGCGATGTTATCGGAGTTGCTGGCGGTCGCCAGGTAGGATGGTGAGGAGTGGATCCGGGATAGGCTGAGAGGTGGAGCAGCAGCGGTTGGTGTCCTAGGTGGAGCAGCGATGACGGACAGGAGCAGTGGACGGCCAGCCAGGAGGTCACGGCCACCGGAACGACTAAGTCCAGATCTTCAGGGCGCCAGGACTAGAAGAGGTAGTGCAGGGCCTGGGCGTCCAACGGAGTCGGCTGGTCGGCTAGATGGAGGACGAGGACGGCGTTAAGGAGCTGGGGCCGAAGCGCGGCCTAGGATGGTCGGGTGGCATCGGGAGGAGCTGGGCACTGGGCGTGGCAGAAGGAGATTGGACCAGCAGCGCAGAGGAAGGTAAGTGCCCAGCTGGGCTATCGAAGATTGGGCCCCAAGGCTGGTATAAGGATGGACAGAGGGGGAGGCTGAAAATGATGGACATGGGGGCATAAGGCACTGGGGGAGTACCATGAGGCATGGGGGGGGCTCAAACTGGGGAGCCGGGATAAGGCTCAAGGTAAAGGGAGGCTTCCGGTGCCGGGGATGTCTCACGGGGTATGGATGGGGAGCCAGGATAAGGCTCAGGAGGCTAAGAAAAGGGGCAAGACTGAGAGGAGCCATGGGGAATAAAGTTCAAGGGGTCCGGCCGGGTAAGGGTCCGGCCGGGAAAGGCCACATGGCAATTTAGTATGGGCGGGTGTAGGAGCCGGAATATGACCCGTGTCAGAGAAAGTAAGAGGGGCAGGCTGGCATAAGGCCACAACGCAGGTATGGGCCTGAGATGTAGGCGGGAGTGTGGCCGGGGGATAAGGCCATGGGGGGAGGGGCTTGTAGCGGGGGATTAGGTGGGATGAGATTAAGGATGCAAGTAAAATAAACTTTAATACGGGCATTCTTCAGTACACTTCACCTGCAGGATGGGTGATGCGGTTCTATAGTTTTGGTGGAGGGTTATGTGGTCCAGGGTGGCGGGGCCTGCAGGGGTTACCAGGGTGGGGTTTATTTATGTGTTATTAAGTGACAATCTAGAGGTCAGTGGGCCGGATCCACCTGGTCATGCAGCGCAGTGTCAAGCTTAATTTAATATCCCTCCCTGGTTTGGGCTTGACTGGGGGCTGACAACCTTTGGGCTGGTTCGTTTGCTGGGGGGGGCATTCGACTTTATCCTAGGGAGCGGGGAATTGGTAGGCCCATGGGGGGGGATATAGGCAAGAGGACTGAGGGGCAATAAGGAAGGGAGTGGAGGTGTGGACTAGGGTGAAAAGGGGGTTGGAAGGGATGAAGAGGGGATATTAATTATTGTATTTTCCAGGGCCCGCTGTGGTGGACAGGAGGGGTGTAGAGGCTTCGGAAGCCGTGAGAGGAGACAATAGGGAGCAGCAGGAGCAGATTATGGATCCACTTTTTCGATCTGGAGGCTAGTGGCAATTTCGAGGAGGAGAATCCATTGGAGGGGACCTCGGCAGGACCAGAGACGGCTGGCCAGGTGGGGGGTATGTCTATGCTGGTGCAGCTTCTACAGTTATTGTCTCCTTAGCAGAGAGTAGAGGGGACGGGGCAGGGTGAAGGAGACCAGGGGGCTGGAGGGGATAGGGTGGGGGAGAGGGGTGATCTTATCATGTCTTCTGCACAGTCTTTAGCTTCTGGAAGCAGGAGGGAGAGGGGCTCCTCGCCCGCAGTGGGGTCCGGCAGATGCCGGAGGTCAAGGTCACCGATACAGCGGCGTAGGGACGGAGGCAGGCCTGTTTCGCCAACACGGGCGCAAGTGGAGAGGGATCGGGGAAGGAGCAGGTACGGCAGGGGGCGGTCTCCTGCTAGGCGAGATGACTTATGGAGGAGGTTGGATAAACACAGAGGATGGGAGAGTGAAGGGAGAGAACAGAGGAGAGAGTCGGTGGCGTGCCAAGGACAGGGACCGGTGACGGTGCAGCAGCCTGCAGGTGAGATGACGGCTGAGGGAGCGCCAGGAGTGAATGTGGTGGGGAACAGTGAGAGAGAGAGACGATAGTGGCTTGTTTGAAAGGGTTGTTGTTGGCATTGGAAAAGCCTAGTGGGTCAGGGGTTTCGGTGGCAGTGGCATGGGTACCCCCAGGGATGGGGACGTCGGAAGCGGTTCCGCAGACTAGTGTGGTTGCAGGTGCAGGGGTGACGCTGAGAGCAGTGGTAGGGGATGTGATTAGGGTGCCAGAGGGGGCGCTCAGGAGGCCTTGCTTATGCTCGGTGGGCCCGTTAGGGATCCATCTGACGAGTGAATTGAGGGAAAAGATAGGGAAGAGGGAGTTTGTGGAGATTTTCTCCCTGTTGCCCTTGGAACATGTGTTAGAGGTGAAGGAGGATGAGAAGGAGAAGGGCAAGAAGGAGGAAGAGGAGAGAAATAAAAGGTGGAGGAAGTTACTCAAGTCTTTTGGGAACTGGTCCCCGGCCTTCTGCATTCTAGCTAGTGTTTTTTGTGAGAAGTTCCCAGAGCAAGGAGCATCCTTATTTTGCTATTATGTTGAGATATCTAGTGCCTTCAGGACATATGGGGGTATGGCGTGGTGGAGGTATGATGAGGGGTTTAGACAGCGAATGGCGGTCCGCCCAGAGATGCGTTGGGACAACATTGATATGGGAATCTGGTTGGAGATGATGACCCCTTTGAGGGGTAATCATTCCTTTTGGGGCTACAGGCAGGCAGGGGGTAGTGCAGGAGTTGGCACTGGAACGGCCATACGCAAGGGCCTATGTTTCCAGTTAAATGAGGGACAATGTAGGTTCGGGACCTCAGGCAAATACAAGCACGAGTGCTCAGTATGCAGAGGGAGCCATTCTGGGGCCAAATGTTTCCCGAAGAGCAGAATGGGGACCCGGCCAGGCACGGACTCCAGTGAAAGTAAGAAAGATGGTCCCGTGGTTAGAGGCATGCGCTCGTGAGCGGGGGCACGCGGGGGACACGGAGTTGCTGTTAACGAGGTTTAGCCGTTCAGGGAACAGGAGGGGTCAGTTTTTGCAGGAAATTTGAAATTGGTAAGGGATTTCCCAGAGGTGTTGAGGGAAAAATTGGGAAAAGAAGTCCAGCTGGGGAGAATGGCGGGCCCATTTCGGGACCCGCCGCTTCTGAATTTACGGAGGTCCCCGTTGGGGGTGGTGCTGAAAAAGGCCCCAGGGCAGTTTCGGATGATACACCACTTGTCCCACCCGCTGAGCAGATCGGTGAATGATGGCATTGATCCGGAGCTGGTATTGGTAAAATATGCCTCCTTCGATAAGGCGGTTGCGGTGGTAAGGGCAGCAGGGCGGGGCACCCTGATGGCTAAGGCGGACGTGGAATCCGCCTTCAGGTTATTGCCGGTTCACCCGAGGTGTCACCACCTCCTGGGGTGTAAATTTGAGGACCAGTTCTATGTGGACCTCTGTCTCCCGATGGGCTGTTTGATATCCTGTTCGTATTTTGAACGGTTCAGCTCTTTCTTGGAATGGGTGGTGAAAAAGAAGTCGGGAAAAGCCTCAATAGTTCATTACCTAGATGACTTCCTTTTTGTCGGCCCGGCTGGGTCAGAGGTGTGTGAACTGCTGGTGGAAGTTTTTGGGGTGGTTGCTCGGGATTTTGGTATTCTTGTAGCAGCTGAGAAGTTTGAGGGCCCGGCTACAACTTTGAGCTTCCTGGGGATCAAGGTGGATTCGATCAGTATGGAGTGCAGACTTCCGGAAGAAAAAATCCGGGATCTGCGGATGGTAAATGATAGGGTCCTGAGCAGTAAAAAAGTTTTGCTTAGGGAGGTGCAATCGCTGTTGGGGAAGCTGAATTTCGCTGGTCGCATTATACCCATTGGGCGAATTTTCTGTCGCAGATTGTCGTTGGTGACGGTGGGTGTGAACAATCTGAAATTTCATATCCGATTGTCTTCAGAGGTGAAGGAGGATTTGAGGATTTGGAAAATCGTTTTGGAAGATTTTAATGGGAGACTTTTGATTCAGGAACCTGGGTGGTCAGACGACCAATTGTGTTTATATACTGATGCGTAGGGAGCCCATGGTTTTGGGGCATTTCTGGATGGCAAATGGTGCGCAGGGGCTTGGCCAAAGGCGTGGGCAGAATGGGGCCTGACTAGGAATTTGACGTTCTTGGAGCTTTTCCCATTGGTGGTGGCCTTGAAAATTTGGCCTGATGCTCTGCAGAATAAGAGGGTCTGTTTTCATTCCGACAACTTAGGTGTGGTGTGGGCTATTAATCGCCTAACTCATTAACTAAGGGCTTTTGTGTTGGAATGTTTGCGTTGTAATATTTCATGGAGAGCGGTGCATGTCCCAGGGCGTCTTATTGTAATTGCTGACTCTTTATCCCGGTTTCAGTGGGATCGGTTCCAAGAGGCGGCCCCGAGGGCGGATGCAGAAGGCATGGAATGCCCGGAGGACCTGTGGCAACTTGGTTGCCAGGAGCGTCGAATCTGATACAAGGGGCACTGGCTCCTAGCACATGGAGGGCTTACGTCCGAGTGTGGTACATGTGGCGGAATAGGGTAGAACAGGAGGAACGGCAAGGAGTCTGTGAGGATTGGGTGAGAACATTGGTGGAATGGGTAAGGTGTTGGGAGAGAGAGGGGCTGTCGCCCTCAGAAATCCCGAAGAGAATGGCGGCTTTGGCCTTTTTGTTTAAAGTGTTGGGACAGGTAGATTTGACTAAGGTTTTTGTGGTGCGTATGACGGTCAAGGGTTTATGTAGAAGAAGGGTGCGGGTGGATGGGCGACAGGCGTTAACTTTTGCAATTTTGGATGGGGTAATCGAGAAGTTAAGGGGTATTTGTTACTCGCGGTATGAGGAGATGTTATTTAGAACAGCATGTGTGTTGGATTTTTTCAGAGCTTTCAGAGTGTTGGAGTTGATGGGCATGAACAGGTGGGATAACAGTGGCTTGGGTAGGCAGGATGTGGTGTTGAAGGAAGGATTGGTGGAGCTTTGGGTGAGGAGATCCAAAACGGATCAAGAGGGAAAAGGCGTGTTGGTTGTACTGCGGGAGATTGGGGGTCGTTGCTACCCAGGGGGAACAATGCAGGAGTTTCTGGCGGTGTCCCGTCACACGGCGGGGCCGTTGCTGGTGCACGTGGACAGGGCCCCCTTTTGCAGATTTCAGTTTGTGGCAATCTTGAGGAAGGCGCTGGTGGCTATGGGGTTGAAAGGGGAGGAATTTGGTTCCCATTCGTTCCGGATCAGGGCGGCAACGGAGGCAGCAAACTTAGGGTTAGATGCAGGGGTGATCAGAAAGATTGGCAGATGGAGGTCTGAAAGATTTTGGGGGTACGTGAGACAGGGCTTGGTGTTGCAACCAGGGGGCTTTTGTTAAGTTACAATCTTCTTTATTTGACAGGGCCGGTGAGGTGCTGGATCTTAGGACATGTTTTTTGGGCGAGGAAGGCAGCTGCTGTTAAAGAAAAAGGGTTGCAGTTGGGGTTTTCCAGGGAGCAGGTGCAGTTAAGGTGGTTGGGGATTCGAGGGATGAAATGGACTCAGTTGGTTGGGAAGGTGGTGGATTATGCCAAGATGTTTAACCCTCCCCAGATTTTGGTCATTCATGCGGGGGGGGGATGACTTAGGGTACATGTCCCAGAAAGACTTGTTATGGGAAATGAAGAATGGGTTGGATAGATTTCTGGTATTGTTCCCAGGTTTGGTTTTGGTGTGGTCGGAGATCGAGAGCCGGCTGGTGTGGCGTTCTGCTTGGGACGCAAAGAAGTTAGAAGCGTCCAGGAGGAAGGTGAATAGGACTATGAGTGGGTATGTGAGGAGGTTAGGGGGTATTGGGCTTAGGCACGTGGAGTTTGAAGGTGAGGCGGGCAGGTGTTTTTACCTGAGTGATGGGGTTCACTTGAATGAAGTGGGTTTGCACCTATTTAATTTTACTAGTAAAGAGGGGATTGAAAAGGCCTTAGCTCTGTGTGGCGATATTCCCTGAGGGTGAGTGGTAGGGGGGTGCTTGCTGTGGTCTATTGAGGCTTACGCCTGATGGATAATGGCTGGTACTTCTGTCTGTAACAGAAAGGGGAAAGTGATGGTGGACACCCTGCCCTGAAAAGGGGTGGGGGCTTATAGAGAGAACAAAAGCAAGCACTGCGTGAATGTTAGGAAAATGAAACGTTTATAATATTGATAATAAAGTTTAACTTGTTGTTTATTGGTTAATAAACAAGCTGCGGCCTTTTCTTCCCCATAACTGGTTGTGGTGTCTTTATTGAGGTATGACAGAGCGAACTCAGAAATGGGGGGTCAAGAGCAGCCCAGTGACACCTGGAGAAAAAGGGCATCATTGACCCCACTTTATGGGAGTGTGTTGGTATGCTCCGCGGGAGGGGTGGAGTATAGTAGGAGGAGTTAAATACTCCTCCCCAGCTGAAGTCAGCAGTTGCAGAGTCAGGAGCAGCAGGGAAGGAAGGGATTTTCCTGCCCTCCCTCCCAAGATTATGATGGTTAAGAGAGTTTGTTGCAGCTATGACGGGGTGCTTGCTGTGGTCTATTGAGGCTTACGCCTGATGGATAATGGCTGGTACTTCTGTCGGTAACAGAAAGGACAAAGTGATGGTGGACGCCCCGCCCTGAAAAGGGGTGGGGGCTTATAGAGAGAACAAAAGCAAGCACTGGGTGAATGTTAAGAAAATGAAACGTTTATAATGTTGATAATAAAGTTTAACTTGCTGCAGCCTTTTCTTCCCCATAACTGGTTGTGGTGTCTTTATTGAGGTATGACGGAGCGAACTCAGAAATGGGGGTCAAGTATATATATATATATATATATATATATGTATTACACAATATGTTTTTTTTTATTTAAACTATATTAATATTTTAAAAAATATATACTTATTTCACATTATAAAATAAAAGATTAAGATTAGATTCAAACGAGCAAAGGCCTACTTTTGATTAACTCTAAGGCCTACTTTAAAAAAATATTGTGTATCTAAAAATTAGAAACCCACCCTTTAAAGTCACAACCAGGAACTCTATTTTGAAAAGACTTTTAACTGTCTACTGATTTTTGCACTGCCTCTGGAACTGCCAATGACTAACTGTGGATTGGCCTTTTGCACTGCCTTTTGAAATGGTGCTCTTTACTAAAGTGACAAACAAATGTATATGTTAAAGGTCAAAGTATAAATTTTGAAAGTACACTGTCCCTTTAAACATATAAATATAAAGTTGGAACTTGGATGCTATGTACACAATGTTCTCTGAAAAGGAAGAAGCAATAATACCCTGTGGAGTACAGAAACATAGTAGTTTGTGCACAATGATAATTGTTTGTGCACTATGGGGTAGATTTAACAAGCAGCGGATGCTGCAATCTACCTCCAAAGTTTCCGGCTCACCAGAAACTTAAGTTAAGAAGCATGTTGAAAGGTAATATAAGAAAATCTAATGTATGAGTTTAATGTCCCTTTACTTGTATTAGGAGAGCAACAGTCTGCACCTCATCACAATTTAAAAAAAGAAAACTATGTAAAATCACACTTTAAGAACATAGTCTGCTAACAATATGCCTCCATGGTCTCGGTACCAGAGTATGCTCCACAGGTGTGAGAATACCACATTTTCACATACAAAACAAATGACTTTTTTGACCTTATAAAAAAAATCTTTCTTCCTCCCCCTCTTCTCATGACCTGAAGGCTATAGATGGGGGCTCATTCCTCCTCTGTCTTGTCCTGATTGGGGATCAGGGAAGAGGAGTAGAAGGAGGATTTTCTTGACTTGTACAGGGAGTGCAGAATTATTAGGCAAGTTGTATTTTTGAGGATTAATTTTATTATTGAACAACAACCATGTTCTCAATGAAGCCAAAAAACTAATTAATATCAAAGCTGAATATTTTTGGAAGTAGTTTTTAGTTTGTTTTTAGTTTTAGCTATTTTAGGGGGATATCTGTGTGTGCAGGTGACTATTACTGTGCATAATTATTAGGCAACTTAACAAAAAACAAATATATACCCATTTCAATTATTTATTTTTACCACTGAAACCAATATAACATCTCAACATTCACAAATATACATTTCTGACATTCAAAAACAAATCAGTGACCAATATAGCCACCTTTCTTTGCAAGGACACTCAAAAGCCTGCCATCTTTGGATTCTGTCAGTGTTTTGATCTGTTCACCATCAACATTGCGTGCAGCAGCAACCACAGCCTCCCAGACACTGTTCAGAGAGGTGTACTGTTTTCCCTCCTTGTAAATCTCACATTTGATGATGGACCACAGGTTCTCAATGGGGTTCAGATCAGGTGAACAAGGAGGCCATGTCATTAGATTTTCTTCTTTTATACCCTTTCTTGCCAGCCACGCTGTGGAGTACTTGGACGCGTGTGATGGAGCATTGTCCTGCATGAAAATCATGTTTTTCTTGAAGGATGCAGACTTCTTCCTGTACCACTGCTTGAAGAAGGTGTCTTCCAGAAACTGGCAGTAGGACTGGGAGTTGAGCTTGACTCCATCCTCAACCCGAAAAGGCCCCACAAGCTCATCTTTGATGATACCAGCCCAAACCAGTACTCCACCTCCACCTTGCTGGCGTCTGAGTCGGACTGGAGCTCTCTGCCCTTTACCAATCCAGCCACGGGCCCATCCATCTGGCCCATCAAGACTCATTCTCATTTCATCAGTCCATAAAACCTTAGAAAAATCAGTCTTGAGATATTTCTTGGCCCAGTCTTGACGTTTCAGCTTGTGTGTCTTGTTCAGTGGTGGTCGTCTTTCAGCCTTTCTTACCTTGGCCATGTCTCTGAGTATTGAACACCTTGTGCTTTTGGGCACTCCAGTGATGTTGCAGCTCTGAAATATGGCCAAACTGGTGGCAAGTGGCATCTTGGCAGCTGCACGCTTGACTTTTCTCAGTTCATGGGCAGTTATTTTGCCCCTTGGTTTTTCCACAAGCTTCTTGCGACCCTGTTGACTATTTTGAATGAAACGCTTGATTGTTCGATGATCACGCTTCAGAAGCTTTGCAATTTTAAGAGCGCTGCATCCCTCTGCAAGATATCTCACTATTTTTTACTTTTCTGAGCCTGTCAAGTCCTTCTTTTGACCCATTTTGCCAAAGGAAAGGAAGTTGCCTAATAATTATGCACACCTGATATAGGGTGTTGATGTCATTAGACCACACCCCTTCTCATTACAGAGATGCACATCACCTAATATGCTTAATTGGTAGTAGGCTTTCGAGCCTATACAGCTTGGAGTAAGACAACATGCATAAAGAGGATGATGTGGTCAAAATACTCATTTGCCTAATAATTCTGCACTCCCTGTAGGTTTAGGTGGTGGAGAATGCACTTCAGGCTGAATTGGAGGCACAACAGGGGCTGCAGGAGGGCCACTAAAAGGTGCTGCGTCAGGTTGTCACTGCTGCACCCTAGATTCCCTGATGTTGTCAATTTACCGTCTGACCAGGTCCTGGAGAACTCTTAACTCATTATTGTGTTTCTCTTTGAGGCTGATTAACTGTTCATAATACTGGCGTTGTTCCTCTCTAGATATTGCAACATTTTTTTCCACTTACCTTACTATGTCAACTTTAGGTATTGGTGGAGGCAACTGAGGCTCAGGGCCTGTTATAGGTGCATCAGCAGGGGAGAAATCATAAGAGGCAGCATTAGGAGACAGAGAACATGAGGCTGAGCTTGCTTATCTCAGCGGCAATGGAGTTGTGCTCCGAAGATGAGTGGTTTCCAGTGATTGGTGCCGAGGTAAGGTCTCTTGGGTGCCACGTGAATGACCAGCATAATGGAAGTCACTCTCAGAACTGTGAATTTAGTATTGACAAGTAGTTGTTGGCCATCTTTTCTACTCCTGTGTGGCCTTGTCCACTAATGAAGAGTCTGTAAAGTTTGAGAAAAAAATAAATATTTAGTTCAACACGTAAATCCTCATCAAATTATATGTATTATAAGTCATTTGAGTTGTCTGTACCCTTGATAACATACATTGCAAGCTAAACAGTAACTGAAATTCGCAAATCACAAGCAATAACGTTTCATTAATCGCAAGTAGCGTTTCATGTCAAACACATTATTATGCATTGAAACAAAAATATTATTATAAACTACAAAGTGCATAATTGTTTTATTGTCAGATTCTTAATGTGCCTGTTAATTCTTGTTATTCTATGCTAAACAGAATTGAGTCATCAGACTTTTGTTTTTAATCAATACAATTCCTAAAAGTAACCACGGTGTTGGATTCGTGTTGGATTCAAGTCAAGAAGTGGAGAATTATTTGAAAAAAATCCCTGTCAGTAGTAGGGCGTCCAATTCAATCAGATTAAACTTTGTAAGCTAATATAACACTATGAGCAAAAAAGTTTTTTTAATATTATTACTGCAAAAGAAAGCCTGCCCAGACATTAAGGAGTTTCAGGAAATCCCTAGAGCCTCATATCGCAGAAGCAAAACAATAGGCAGAAAATTGGTCCATGCCATGTCTACAAAAAAATCTGATTGTACCCAACGACAGTTTTTTGGCACTCCCAAACAGGGAACTTTTCCATGCTTGGGCTGTGCCCAATGCAATAATGCCATCAAGGGAGGTATAATTTCTCACCCTTGCATGGGGAAACAGTATCATATTAAAGGTTTCTATACCTGCAATTCGACTTATGCTGTCTATGCGCTAAAATGTGTGGGTTATTGTATTTTGGCAAAATGACCCAGAAAAGAAGAGAAGCCAAATGGATTTGGCAATTGAACACCATGAGGCATATTTATCAAATGTCTGTCGGACCTGATCCGACAGTGTGGATCAGGTCCGACAGACATCGCTGAATGCGGAGAGCAATACGCTCTCCGTATTCAGCATTGCACCAGCAGCTCTTGTGAGCTGCTGGTGCAACGCCGCCCCCTGCAGATTCACGGCCAATAGGCCGCCAGCAGGGGGGTGTCAATCAACCCGACCGTACATGATCGGGTTGAATTGTGGCAATGTCTCTCCGCCTACTCCGAGCAGGCAGACAGGGTTATGGAGCAGCGCTCTTTAGACCGCTGCTTCATAACTGCTGTTTCTGGCGAGTCTGAAGACTCACCAGAAACACGGGCCCTCAAGCTCCATACGGAGCTTGATAAATGGGCCTCCATGTCTCCAAAAGGTCTTAAGGGTTATTTTGACCTGCTTCCCTTAATCTAATTTTGCACGTGTCTCTTTTTAGAAATTTAGCTTTATGAAGATATATTAAAACTTAAAATAACAATGACAGTGAAGGGGCCCTCTAGTGGGCCTGTAACAACATTAAGGGATTACCAACTTGAAGTCTGGAGAAATGCTAAGTTGTGTTTGCTACAATGTTGCAAGTGGAGAGGCGGTGTTTGTTCTTACCTTTATAGGGTCCTGCAGCAGTTCTTTCGGTTTCCAGACTTCAAGGAGAAGGTTTTTCCCGCCCACCCGTCCCCTGGAAGAAGCGAATTGTGGCAATGATGCGGCTGAGTAGGGTGAGTTGGCTCGGCTGGGGTAGGTTTAATTGAGCTAGCCCGCAGTAAGACTGAGTCTTTAATGTAGCCATCCACCCCTGGCGGTTGGGTTGTACGATTCGGCTGACAGGGGTCGCCTTACTGGGTTGGTTGGATATGCCTCAGCAGGCGGGTGGTCAATGCCCTGGGGAGCGGGCACAGGAGAGAAGAGTGACGGTCCAGAAAAAAGGGAGGGGTTATGCCCGCCAGGCACCGGCCTGGGGGTCCTCTCCCTCGCGATTGTGGACCGAAGATCTCTCAACATCACAGCTCTCTCTGCGTGCCATAGGGCGTGTACAGCCGAGTGTCACGCTGCAGGTATCGGAAGGGGCCTTGACCATCTGCTAGTAGGGGCTAGGTTAGGGTGAGATGCCACCAACGATTATGATGATTACAAACTTGTTGCCAAGTTTCGTTGTTAGGTTGATTAAGTGCCTAAGGGTAATTAGAGTAACGCTTAGGCACTAGTTTAAAGCGTTTATTTAATAAACGTGAACCATAACCGGTTCTTTTTCCCAACAATTGTGTGTGTTGTCTTATTTATATAGAGATAAGGTATTAGACAGTAAGGAGGACGGAATAGATGGTTTAGACCTTAATAAATGTGTATAGGCTTTCAATTTTTTGATATGTATTGGTTGATGATTTGCTGCTTTTTGTTTTTAATCTGGTTTCCAATTCTCTCATAGGGTGTACAAAAATGGGTTAAAATATCCCAGGTAGCTAATGAAATTGTGTAGCCAATTAAATAAGTTGTGATTTCATCACATGTTTCTAACCCTTCCTATGATTTGTGATTGGTCACCTGTTTTATTGTTGTGTGTATAAAGTCTGTGTTCTGTGTATTAGTGATCAGTTTGAGAAAGGGGCAGGTGCCCTGAAACATTACTCTTTATAAAGGTATAGCCTGCATACCGTGTGCCACCTCTTTTTTTTGCTATACTATTACCCTGAGACCCATGAGGGTGGTCTCTTTATGAGTTAATATTAAGGAAACACACAGCAGTGGTAGTGCTGATCCCGTTGTCTTTTACATGTATAT
The DNA here is from genome assembly GCF_027579735.1 of Bombina bombina. Lineage (NCBI taxonomy): Eukaryota > Metazoa > Chordata > Amphibia > Anura > Bombinatoridae > Bombina > Bombina bombina. The sequence continues at coordinate 1,098,489,806 of NC_069503.1, read as the reverse complement.
GACTATATACATATATATTTATGTGTTAATATATGTATATACACATATTAACACATAAATAAATACAGTATTTATATATTCATAAACATACATGATTAAAATATGCTGCCATCGTTGCATTACTTAGCCTTGCGCTTAGGTTCTGATGCCGTCTCTGAGGGCATCAGAATGAGGCTCCTATTGGAACCTATGGAAGAGCGCTCTCATGAGCGCAATACTTCTGAGCAATGCGAGTGTGAACTAGTTGCACCTAGTTTGTAATAACAGTGCACATTAGCGTGCAATGTTATTGCAAAGTAGAGCACAAATATTGCTTCAGCGAAGCGATATTTTGCGCTCCACTTATAATCTGACCCCTAATGAGTAAATATAAAAAAAATACAATGACACAGTTTTAAACTCTTGCTCATTTAAATACAACTTAAGATGATAATACATAATTCAAAAATTATTTTTAAAATGTTTAAGTGCAATCGTCATTTGTTTTTCTAAAATATGTAATTGTTTGTTTTCTCTAATTATTATGATAATAAGTGATGTCCTTACTATAATTGTCATGGCACACGACCCTGACCTCACACCCTTCTTGGAAACCCAACACCATCACTTTGGCAATTCCCTCTCTCAGGCGCAGCTCCCAACTAGTATAGACAACGTGTCTATTGGCAAAGCCACACATGCCCAATTTACCCATAATGCCCAAGCTATAATGAATTAATAAATAATATAGAAATGTATTTCATTTTTATTTAATAATTTACCAACCAAAATATTTTGGCTATTGTCACCACATCACAACATGAGATTCTGGGGGGTTGTTATCAATGTGTGAACTTTCCTGCCTTCGCTGGCCCAATACGCCCGCCTAAGCTTGCCTCACATCGCCACCGCGGACCTGAAAAAATTTGCCTAAGTTATCAAGTAAAGCTGTCAAAAAGCCGCGAGGCGATGAGCAGCGGACTGTGAGTTATCACTCATCCGATCTCGCTGCTCTTTGGCTGTTTGACAGCTATCTTGCTAGCCTGTCACTGAGCACTCACAATAAACTACACTGTTCTACCCCCTATACCGGCGCCCCCGGGGCCCCCCGCAACTAAATAAAGTTACTAACCCCTAAACCGCCGCTCCTAGACCCCGCCGCAAGTCTTATAAATGTATTAACCCCTAAACCGCCGCTCCCGGACACCGCTGCCACCTACATTATACCTAGTAACCCCTATCCTGCCCCCCCTATACCGTCGCCCTCTATAATAAAGTTATTAACCCCTATCCTGCTGATCCCGCACCTCGCCGCAACTAAATAAATAGTTTAACCCCTAAACCGCCGCTCCCTGAACCCGCCGCAACCTATATTAAATTTATTAACCCCTATCCTGCCCCCCCTACACCGTCGCCACCTATAATAAATGTATTAACCCCTATCCTGCCCCCCACTACACCGCCGCCACTGTTATAAAATTATTAACCCATAAACCTAAGTCTAACACTAACCCTAACACCCCCCTAACTTAAATATTAATTAAATAAATCTAAATAATATTTCTATTATTAACTAAGTTAATCCTATTTAAAACTAAATACTTACCTATAAAATAAACCCTAATATAGCTACAATATAAATAATAATTATATTGTAGCTATGTTAGGATTTATTTTTATTTTACAGGTACCTTTCAATTTATTTTAACTAGGTACAATAGCTATTAAATAGTTATTAACTATTTAATAGCTTACCTAGCTAAAATAAAGAGAAATGTACCTGTAAACTAAAAACTAACCTAAGTTACAATTACACCTAACACTACACTATTCCTATTTAAAACTAAATACTTACCTGTAAAATAAACCCTAAGATAGCTGCAATATAATTAATAATTACATTGTAGCTATCTTAGGATTTATATTTATTTTACAGGTAACTTTGCATTTATTTTAGCTAGTTAGAATAGTTATTAAATAGTTATTAAATATTTAATAACTACCTAGCTAAAAGAAATACAAAATTACCTGTAAAATAAATCCTAACCTAAGTTACAATTAAACCTAACACTACACTATCATTACATTAATTAAATAAATTAACTACAAATAACTACAATTAAATACAATTACATAAACTAACTAAAGTACAAAAAATAAAAAAGCTAAGTTACAAAAAATAAAAAAAATAAGTTACAAACATTTAAAAAATATTACAACAATTTTAAGCTACTTACACCTAATCTAAGCCCCCTAATAAAATAACAAACCCCCCAAAATAAAAAAATGCCCTACCCTATTCTACATTAAAAAAGTTCAAAGCTCTTTTACCTTACCAGCCCTTAAAAGAGCCTTTTGTGGGGGCATGCCCCAAAGAATTCAGCTATTTTGCCTGTAAAAGAAAAATACAACCCCCCCAACATTAAAACCCACCACCCCATACCGCTAATCTAACCCAACCCCCCCCTTAAAATAACCTAACACTAATCCCTTGAAGATCATCCTACCTTGAGTCGTCTTCACTCAACCGAGCAGCGATGGAACCGAAGAGGACATCCGGAGCGGCAGAAGTGATCATCCAAGGGGCACTGAAGAAATCTTCCATCCGGGCGAGGTCATCTTCCAAGAGGCGCTGAAGAAGTCTTCTATCCGGGCGAGGTCATCTTCGAAGCCGGGTCTTGAATCTTCATCCCGCCGACGCGGAACATCCTTCTTTCCCGATGGACTACCGACGAATGAAGGTTCCTTTAAGGGACGTCATCCAAGATGGTGTCCCTTCAACTCCGATTGGCTGATAGGATTCTATCAGCCAATCGGAATTAAGTTAGGAAAAATCTGATTGGCTGATTGAATCAGCCAATCAGATTCAAGTTCAATCCGATTGGCTGATCCAGTCAGCCAATCAGATTGAGCTTGCATTTTATTGGCTGATCGGAACAGCAGATGGGCCTCTGTGATGGGCCTCTCGGCAGGCTTATCAACTAGTTAAGAATAATGCTAATTTCTGCTTGTGGCTTGTCACTGAAAGTATAGCGAGCAAAATTTAACTTGCATTAACTTAAAGGGATACTAAAAACTAAATTTTTCTTTCATGATTCAGATAGCGTGCACAATTTTAAGAAACTTTCTAATTTACTCCTATTATAAGTTTTTCTTCATTCACTTGCTATCTTTATTTGAAAAAGCATGAATGTAATCTTAAGAGCCGGCCCATTTTTGGTTCAGCACCTGGGTAATACTTGCTGATTGATGGCTAAATGTAGCCACCAATCAGCAAGCGCTACCCTCTGGCTCCTACCCTTACATTACAGCTTTTTAAAATAAAGATAGCAAGAGAAGGAAGAAAAAATAATAGAAGTATATTAGAAAATTGCTTAAAATTGGTGCTCTACCTGAATCATGAAAGAAAAAAATTGGGTTTAGTGACCCTTTAAATGAATTTGTAATATGGACTTGAGTGGAAAAAATATCTCGACCTTGTGATATTGTTTGAGGGACTTGCAATAAAGATAGTGCCCAATATATAATCAAGGCCTTTATGAGCAATTACATTTGAAATAAATGCCTGTATTATTGTTTCTCATTGGGGAGATTGGTCACAGCACTGTTAAAGGGACAGTCTAGTCAAAATAAAACTTGCATGATTCAGATAGGGAATGCGATTTTAAACAACTTTACATTTTACTTTTGTCATCAAATTTGCTTTGTTCTCTTGGTATTCTTATTTGAAAAATAAACCTAGATAGACTCATATGCTAACTTCTAAGCCCTTGAAGACCGCCTCTTATCTCAATGCATTTGACAGTTTTTCACAGCTTGAGGGTGTTATTTAATGTGTGCAATATTGATAACATTATGCTCATGCCAGTGGAGTTCCTTGTGAGAGGGCACTGATTAGCTAAAAGTCAAGTTTGTCAAAAGAACTGAAATAAGGGGGCAGTTTGCAGAGGCTTAGATACAAGGTAATCGCAGAGGTAAAAAGTATATTAATATAACTGTGTTGGTTATGCAAAATCTAGGGAATGGGTAATAAAGGGATTATCTATCTTTTTAAACAATAACAATTCTGGAGTAGACTGTCCCTTTCAGATAATTAATTGTCACGTAACGGAAAAAAAAACCTGAAAGTAAAAATAAGGATATCCTAAACACTTTGTCGGCTATTAAGCCTGTATAGACTACAATACTGTAATAGTATATTTTGTCAAATGTGCTGCTCGTGCACAGAGTTATGTATTATGGTATTTGGCAATTTCTTGATTTCTGGATAAAATCACTGATCCGCATTACTAATATTAATACCAGCTGTGAGATCCTCGAACATGTTTTTAGCTATCTGTCCATGTATAAAAGGACAAACATTTCTGACATTTAACATTGTGTTACATGTGGAATTAAGATAACCTTTTCCAAGCAGCAGGAAACTGATTTCTTTCTTTGATAATCATTCATTTATAACAAAATCTATAATGTTAAATTTAAAAAGAATAGAATAAAGGCAAAACCAGCATATATTTCACATTTAAATTATTTTATTTATTTATCTATGTAGTGATTTATTTATGTACAGTATTTATTTATTTATATATTTATTTATTTATCTATGTATTTATTTGTCTATTTACAGTATTTATTTATCTATATACAGTATTTATTTATGTACAGTATTTATTTATTTTTATATTTATTTATTTATATACAGTATTTATTTATTTATTTATTTATTTATCTATATACAGTATTTATTTATGTACAGTATTTATTTATTTATATATTTATTTATCTATATACAGTATTTATTTATTTATATATATACAGTATTTATTTATGTACAGTATTTATTTATTTATATATTTATTTATCTATATACAGTATTTATTTATATACAGTATTTATTTATTTTTATATTTATTTATTTATATACAGTATTTATTTATTTATTTATTTATTTATCTATATACAGTATTTATTTATGTACAGTATTTATTTATTTATATATTTATTTATCTATATACAGTATTTATTTATTTATCTATATACAGTATTTATTTATGTACAGTATTTATTTATTTATATATTTATTTATCTATATACAGTATTTCTTTCTTTCTAGGAATTGCTTTTCAAGAATACCCTTTTCGTTGATTTATTGGGCATATTTGTTTTGTATTATTCATACTTTGTATTGAATGCAAATAAATAATCTGGTAGCAAATAAAGGCAACACTTATTTTTTAAAAGTTTTTATGGATCAATCATTCAAACAGTTCTTCAATTTAAAGGGACATGAAACCCAACATTTTTGTTTGATAATTTAGATAGAGCATACAATTTTAAACAACTTTCCAATTTACACCTATTATCAGTTTTGCTTCATCCTCTTGCTATCCTTTCTTTAAGGAAAAACAATGCACTACTGGGAGCTAGCTGAACACATTGGTAAGCCAATGACAAGAGGCATAGATGTGCAGCCACCAATTAGCAGCTAGCTCCCTTTTCCTGAACCTACCTAGGTATGCTTTTCAACAAAGGATACAGAGATCAAAACAAATTAGAAAAGGAGAAGTAATTTAGAAAGTTGTTTGAAATTGCATGCTCTATCAGAATCGTGGAAGATAATTTTTGAGTTTAATGTTCCTTTAATGGGTCACAGAACAATGGTAGTATGCTGGTGCTGTACACCTCTGTCATACAACCATTCATTAGTTGCTACAAAGCAAAGTTAAAGAAGCACAATACTTAAAAAAAATCAAGTTCTCGACAAGGTCCCATCAGTATGTGAGGTAAAGTTTATCTTGAGAGTTGCTTACCTTGCTCTGCAGGGCTCTGGTTGTGAAGGAGAGACATAGGGGTCAATTTATCATTTGCTGCATACGCTGTCGGTATTTAACATTGCACAAGCATTTCTTGTGAAATGCTTGTGCAATTCCGCCCCTACACATTCACGGACAATCGGCCACTAGCAGTGGTGTCAATCATCCCGATTAATCACTTAAAGGTGGCGGACAAGGTAAAAGCAGCAGTCTTATGACCGCTGCTTCTTAACTTATGTTTGCGGCAAGCCAGAAACTTTGGGGGTAGAAAGCAGCATTACTTTACATGATTTCTCGTCATGCCGGCGAGTTTTTAATTATTATTATATTTTAATTATTATGTCTTATGACCACTGCTTCTTAACTTATGTTTCCAGCAAACCTGAAGGCTTGTGCAGAAACTGCTGCATTTGCATCATAATAAATCAGCCCCCATGTCCGATATTACTGCCAATGTTTGTCTATAGAGATTCCATGGTTATGTGCAGTATTTTCTTAATCTTTTAGCAATGGGTGTGGCTGAAAAAGTTTAAAAAAAAAACACACTAGTGTAAAACGAAAAAGCTGTGGCTACTGTCTTTATGCGATTTTATTATCATGTACACAAAATCTTATTTTGAAAAAGAAAAGAACATTGTAAAAGTTAAAAAGATTTTTTTTAAATATCAAAAACGTACCTAAAATACATAATATAGGGCCAGATTATAAATGGAGCACAAAATATCACTTTCGCTTGTAGTTGATGGGAGGAATGCCTTTTTATATTCCAAATCAGTGAGAAAACTTGCTAACATGAAGACAAATCACACAAAATGTTGGGATTACGTATAATGTAATGTAGGTGTCTCTTTTTCACAGACAGCATATAAACTTCTCTGAAGGTGAAATTTGATTTCTAACATGTTTTGATGGTCATCTCCATACTTATGAAATAACAAATAAACTCACCTACTATAATTATGGTTAGTTAGTCTCTTACAGTAGTATACGGTAGGCAAAGATATTTGCTTATTTTCCTTATTTGTGCCCATAAAGAGGAATGTTTTAAAATTATAGAGAACCTATGCTATTTTTATGCAAATTAATAGCTCTTAATTTAAACTATTGTATATAAAATGTAATAATTAATAGTTCTAATTTATGAGATAAAAATGTTTTATACGGGGGACATAATAGGCATCTAGATTGTAAATTCCCACGGGAATAGGGCCCTTAATTCCCCCTGTATTTGTCTGTAAAATGTTGTCTCTTATTGTATTGTTTCTCCATTGTACTTTTAATCCTTGTACCCATGGGCAGCGCTGCGGAATCTGTTGGCACTTTATAAATAAAGAATAATAATAATAATAGGCAGCAAAATTGGTAAAAAAGTAAGAACAGCTATAAATCCATTGTTTGATGCAATCTGCTTTCAACTTGAACTAATATCAAAACAGAATATCTCTCACATCTGATTGCTACCATTGTTGTTGGGTTCCTTTCTGTATTTGCAATCTAGATCATTGGGGTCTTCTACACCACATACATAAAGGGGCTACAACACCCCCCTCCCTCGGACATGGGGTAAATACTAGCACAGCACTGGTCTGTGTTCTGATCGAATGCACTTGTCATGTATGTTTCCACTTTAACCTTGCACACCTACCTTAACTACCTATTCCACCTTATATTACCTTTTCAAGAGATTTACTTCACTATGAAAGGCCCAGCCTACCTAACCTCTTAGCTGGTTTATTGAAGTGTATTTCATGTTCCACTTCCACCAGCCCTAAGGTCTCTAAAGAACATTGCTTGTAACAAGTTTTGTCTACAGTTAGCAGCTCTTCGTTCCCAAGTTTTGCAGGCGTTCCTTCAGCTAAGCCTGACGTCACTGACTGCGTTCTGCTTCTACGCTCCAGTTCCCACAGAAGCTACAGCTACAGGCAAGTCTGCATGCTCTGCGCACTTACACGGAACCCACCATCTCCTGCTGCAGCTTTGTACCTACGGATCCTGTCATCCTTGCCAGAACGCTCCCAGCTAACAGAGCAAACAGACCAGGCTATCCAATCTGTGGGTCATGAGTTGAAGTGTTTGGCATAAAAACCACTTTCATTGTGCCATTACATATGAATACTAAATTTAACCTACTGGCAACATTTTTACGGTCTATATAATATCAGCTGTGTATGACCTTGTATTTACAAATCTGCATACTTCATGAACGCTGTAGTTGATTCAGGATATTAACAGATTAAAGTCTTAATAATCCTCTGCAGTATATATATTAGTCAGAGTTCTAAAGGAACACAAATCACAACTACATAGTTGTTGTAGTAAAATCATATCATTACATAATAAACCAGCCCTACTATAATATTGTTCCAACAAGGAACTTATTGATGTCACCCCTCAATTACATAGTCTAAACCAGCTTATTGCTAACCTGACACAGGCTTTTAGGGAATTACAAGTAGAAAACCAAAGCCTAAGGGCCTGCCTCAGAGAAGCACTCTCTGCAAAAGGTGCAGGACAGGAACACATGTCAGAACCCACCCCAGGTTTTATTATCAGAAACATTTTCTGGATATCGTGCTACATTCAAACAATTCAGAAGTGCTTGTTTCCTATTATTTGAGTTAAAACCTAGGACATCCCACTGATAGATCCAAGGTTCTTACTATCCTCCCCTTCCTGAGAGGTGATCCCTGCACATGGGCAGACTGTTTTTATGAAACTCAAGATCCTATTCTAAACTCCTTAGATGCTTTCCTAAAGGCTATGTGTAACTTATATGATGATCCTTATCGCTAAATTACAGCCGAGTCTAAACTCAGATCACTAAAACAACATAGGAATCCAGTCGAATACTACATTACTCAATTTAAGATTTGTGCCTAAGGGCCTGACTCAGAGAAGCACTCTCTGCAAAAGGTGCAGGACAGGAACACATGTCAGAACCCCCCCCAGGTTTTATTATCAGAAACATTTTCTGGATATCGTGCTACATTCAAACAATTCAGAAGTGCTTGTTTCCTATTATTTGAGTTAAAACCTAGGACATCCCACTGATAGATCCAAGGTTCTTACTATCCTCCCCTTCCTGAGAGGTGATCCCTGCACATGGGCAGACTGTTTTTATGAAACTCAAGATCCTATTCTAAACTCCTTAGATGCTTTCCTAAAGGCTATGTCTAACTTATATGATGATCCTTATCACTAAATTACAGCCGAGTCTAAACTCAGATCACTAAAACAACATAGGAATCCAGTCGAATACTACATTACTCAATTTAAGATTTGGGCCAGAGACTCTCTTTGGAACGAGATCTCCCTGAAAAACCAATTCAGGTTGGGTCTCTCAGAAGACATCAAGAACGATTTGTCCAGAACTGGTATCCCAGACTTCCTTGAAGGACTATATCCCCTATGTATTACCTTAGAGGGAAGACAGGAAAAAACATCCACTGTATTTCATTCTCGTAGACAACATCCAATTCCCCCATCATCTTCTCCCTCTCTTGAACAGTCTATGGAGATTAGTTTCATAAGAGGACCTCTTACATCTTAAGAAAAGATTAGACGCTGTTCTAACAATCACTGCATGTACTGTGCAGCTGCTGACCATGTGGTCAAGGATTGCCCAATTCTACTTAAACAGAAACTTGGTGAGTCACACAAACAATCTCAGTGTTTCTATGCTAAATTTAATCCATCCTCATACCTAATGTTACAATTATCTTTACAGTGGGATCATCACAGCATCAAGACTGAGGCCATCATAGACACCGGAGCTTGCAGCAATTTCATTGATATTAATTTGGTTAATAGTAACAAAATTCCTTTTCTTTCCAAGAGCAATCCTTTGCCTCTGAAGGTTATTGATGGGTCTCACTTAGCGTCCGGTCCAGTTTCACAACAAACAATCTCACTTCTGATCACCACTTCATCTGGTCACAATGAATCTCTCACACTAGATATAATTTCTTCACCTATCTATTCACTTGTTTTAGGTATCACATGGTTACGTCTCCATCAACCTAACATTTACTAGGATACTTTATCACTTACTTTTCCATCCCATTACTGCACCACAACTTTTTTCCATCTTGTTACCCTCTAAACCACCACCCCAGCTTCTATTTCAATCGAATATCATGACTTTGCTGATGTATTCGACAAGAAAACAGCTGAAACACTTCCCCCTCACAGACCCTATGACTGTCCCATTGACCTCCTCCCAGGTGTTTAAATTCCTTTTGGCCACATCTATCCCCTCTCCAAACCAGAGCTTGACCATTTGAAGACATACATCACAGAGAATTTAAAGAAAGGCTTTATTAGGCTGTCCACGTCTCCAGCAGGTGCTGGAATATTTTTTGTCAAAAACAAGGATAGTTCTCTATGCCCTATAATTGATAATATGGAATTGAATAAACATACAAAGAAAAATAGATACCCCCTTCCACTCATTCCAGAGTTGATTAAAAGGTTAAGAGGTGCCAAATTTTTCACCAAGCTTGATTTAAGGGGTGCCTATAACCTTGTTAGAATAAGGGCTGGTGACAGCATTTAGGACCCGGTATGGTCTTTTTGAGTATTCTCTTATGCCCTTTGGTCTTTGTAATGCACCGGCAACATTCCAAAACTTTATTAATGATATCTTTCGAGATGTTCTATACACCTTCTTAGTTATATATCTCAATGAAATTCTTATCTATTCCAAAAGTTACACTGAACACATAACACATGTTAGAGTAGTTCTATCCAGATTGAGATCTCACTGCTTATACATTAAACTAGAAAAATGTATCTTTCACACTCAAGAAATTTCATTCCCAGGATATTTCATAAACCAAAATGAGATTAAGATGGAGTATAACAAAATATCTGTCATAACTGATTAGCCTAGACCGAAGAACAAAAAAGAAGTTCAATGGTTTTTAGGGTTTGCAAATTTTTATAGACGTTTTATACAAAATTTTGCTGGTATAACGAAACCTCTCAGTCAATAAACTAAGACTCAACTCAAATTTAACTGGGATGATTCCTGTCAAAAAGCTTTAGCTTATTTGAAAACAAGTTTTGTCACAGCTCCTGTTCTACAGATACCTTATACCTCCTATCATTTTGTATTTGAAGTTGACGCTTCGGATTATACCATTGGCACTATTCTTTCACAAAGATTGACCCTTAATGACCCATTGCCTCCCATTTCATACGTCTCCAGAGTATTAACTCCTCCTGAATTGAATTACCCCGTTGAGGGAAAAATAAGTACTAGCAATCAAATGTTCTTTTGATCAATGGAGACATCTTTTAGAGGGAGCTGAACACCCAGTTATCATTTACACAGACCACAAAAACCTTCAATATCTGCAAACAAATCGCACGTTATCAGCCCAACAACTACATTGGAACTTGTATTTCTCAAGATTTTCCTATATCATCACCTACCAGCCAGGTTTAAAAAATGGAAATGCTGACGCACTGACCAGAATAGATCTAAAGCCATCTAACTTCATTCAACCCACTACAGTCATTTCAAGTACCAATGTATTAGGTTTGATATCAGACTCCTTACCTGACTTGAAAGCATCACAACAAAATTATATAACCAAACCTTTTTCTCACCTCTCAACTGATAGTGAAGGCATACTTTCTTTTGGTACAAAAATCTATATCCCACCTAATCTTCGCAAAGATGTTCTATATACTACCCACAACTCCCCATTGGCCGGCCATCTTGGTATACATAAAACATATGACCTACTTCAAAGATCATTCTGGTGGCCTTATATGAGATGATCAGTCAATATATATATATATATATATATATATATATATATATATATATATATATATATATATATATATATATCTTCCTGTGTCACTTGTACTACTTCCAAGGCTACACATTTAAGACCACTTGGTTTACTACAACCCTTGCCCATACCAGACCGCCCATGGTCCACAGTATCTATGAATTATTTTCTAAAATGGCACATTTTAATCCCAAAAAGACCCTTCCAACAGCTCAAACAGCTGACTTATTCCTAAAAGAAATAATTCATTTGCATGGAATTCCTACTACTGTCTTTAGTGATAGGGGCAGTTAGTTTACATAAAAATTCTGAAAGACATTGTGCACCTCTCTACACATACAACAAAAATTAACAACATCGTACCATCCACAAACGAATGGGCAATGCAAAAAAACAAACCAGTGGCTAGAACAATTCCTCCGCTGTTTTTGTTCCCACAAACAAGATAGTTGGTCCATCTTCTTATGTTACGCAGAATTCGCTTATAACAACACCACAAATTCAATTACTGGTTACTCCACATTCTACATTAATTCAGATGATCATCCTTGATTCCATTCCTTCTCATCCTCTACTTCGACCTCTCCCCAAGTTACAGATTTGATAAATTCTATCAATCAAAATTTCAAGATTGTAGAAGACAATATCAAACTTGCACAAGCTACCCAAAACAGAGTATATCGTTGGACAAAAAGTTTGGTCCACAACACAAAAGTTTCACGAAACACTTCAAAAATACATTACAAAGTACAGTTACACTCATATTAATACTGTCTAATAAAAATTATTTAAAAAAAAATATTGCACACAAAAGTTATAAGGGATCAAAGATATGAGATCTCGGGTGTTGACATAGATACACATACATAGAGAAACATGGATTTACTGTATATGTATAGAGATATGTTTAACTATGGAGATAATGAAAATATTTCACATTACAATCTTATGCACATTACACAATATACAGTCATATACATATCTCGCAATAAAATACATATCAGTCCAAAAATCATTTCATATAAAGAGAAATATTTATTTATAAATAAATAGAACATATTCTATTACGAAAACATTCTCGCAATATGAAATGTTATAATTTTCCTCGTCATGGGCTTTGCGCAACAGATTAGGGTTTTAGTGGGTTTTTCTTTTCTGTCTTCTCCATTGACTTCTATGGGGCAATATGTGAACTCGAACAAGATTTGGCTTTTTGGATGACGCGGGTTAATGCATGCTCAAAATAAGTTGTTTTGTAACGTGTAATAACATGTGCAACCCGAAATGCGAAAAAGACAGAACGAGTCTGGTGTTTTTGCAATTGCGAAAAACAGATTTCCCGCGTGACTTGTAATTTTGCCCCTTGTGTTGTACTATATAGATAAACAAAGGTATTGATTGAGTCACAAGTGTCTCCAGCTGCAGCAATTTGTCAGTTACTATGTGAGGAGGTACAATTTCATCTAGTACTTATGGAGTGGAGTGGGTTAACAATCTCCATTACATGACTACCATACGTATATGGCGCTAGTTATCAATAATTCCAAAGATCCGACAGTGCGGATCAGGTCCGCAAGACATCACTGAATGTGGAGAGCAATACGCTCTCTGCATTTAACATTGCACCAGCAGCTCACAAGAGCTGCTGGTGCAACGCCACCCCCTGCAGACTCGCGGTTAATGGGCCACCAGCAGGGAGCTGTCAATACTCGGGTTGAATTGTTGCAATTCCTGTCCGCCGAATTCAGAGCAGACGCTTTGTGACCGCTGCTTCATAACTGCTGTTTCTGGTGAGTCTGAAGACTCGCCAGAAACACAAGCCGTCAAGCTCCTTTCGGAGCTTGATAGATAGGCCCCTTAGTCTCTTTGTTATGATGCACTTTTTTGTTGTTGCAAATTTTGCTCTATGACTCTAGATAACATACCATGAAGCATATGTTATGGTATATCGGTGAAAACCTTCCCAAGTCTGAGACTTTTTGTTTTACCTAAGTAAACTTAGCTTTCCAGTGTAAGGAAACCAGACACTCCATATATTTTATGTTAACTTTATTTAAATGTTAGATGTGTGTTCATGTTTTAAAATGTTTTCGCTTTTAATTCTCTTCTAACTTAGCACTTATCTACATCTGCTTATAACTCTACTGTTTCCAACTAGGTGATAAACGTCTTCCTGTAATGCACCATTGTTGACATCTAGGGGGCCTATCTATCAAGCTCCGTACGGAGATTGAGGGCCCGTGTTTCTGGAGAGCCTGCAGGCTTGCCAGAAACACCAGTTATGAAGCAGCGGTCTAAAGACCGCTGTTCCATAACCCTGTCCGCCTGCTCTGATGAGGTGGACAGGAATTGCTGAAATTCAACCCATCGTACTCGATTGTGTTGAATTTCAGCAATTCCTGTCCGCCTCAACCACCTGCTGGCGGCCGATTGGCCGCGAGGCTGCAGGTGGTGGGTTGCACCAGAAGCTCACAAGAGCCTACTATCATTTTATGCAAGTGTTTTATTTCAGATCCCGCCCTTTTAGTTTAAAATACTCCTCCCTAAAAGTCTGGAGACATTCAATTTAAGCTCAGTACTGTTAACATATATTAAATATAAATGTGTTTTAAGAAGTCCAAAAGAATCCTCCTTTATTCATGAGACTCATGAGATTTCTCCTTTTTTAAGTGTACTCTATAAAGAGGTTGGCTCTTGGTGATCAAGAGGTCCAAGTGTGGCTTCAGAGGGTCTTCTATGGCACATTCTGTTTACATTTGCTATTTTTTAAGTGAGTGTTATGCATACTGCCTATTCTTAAAAATTAGGTTTCTTTGTTGTGTATCAATTTACACTAAATAAAAGAGTTCTGTCAAGTGTTTAATCCTGTTTTTAAACAATATGTTAATTTAGATTAGGGGTATATCTATCTCTTAGAACATTTATCAATTCCCCTACTAAAAAAAAAAACATGTTTGCCTCCTTAAAAAGTTTGAAGCCGAGAAGTAGTAAATAATGAGAATGCACCATAAACCCTGATTTTAGTAATATTAATAGCTAAGCTCATTAAAAAAGCACAAACATTCCGCTCCAACGCAAGTAAAGTAGCTAAGGGAAAAACTGATGTTCGGGTTAAGAGTATATAATAACATCTATATTTTGCATAACAAAATAAGAAGAAACAGAGGGGCGCCTCATGTGTGGTATCATCAGATATATGTGGATTACAATGAAAGAACAAGCCAAATGGGTACTCACATATTACAAAAGCACACTTATGTGCTAGTAGGTACAGGCTGTAGATTTGGACAGGTGTAACAGCTCACCCACAGTAGAATGTTTCCTTTGTGCTGCAGTACTGGGAGGGAGTGAAACACAAATACAGGCACTACATGTGCAAATCATTCAAAATGTAATTGTGTTCACTTTAAAAAAATTCCCAAATGGGTACTTACATTTAAGCTGAGCACACATATGTGCTGGTAGAAGCAGGCTGGCAGATTAGGGAGAGGTGTGTCAGCTCACCTCGTGTATAGAGATCCAAAAGAGGGTGTAGAAGTTTTGTAAGGTTAGTCTCCCAAATGTTAGTCAGGATGGCAAAAAATATTTGTATTTATTAAAAACAAAGTTTAAAATACAACACAGCAGTGTTATAAAAGTGGATAAGGGTTATTTCAATGACCCCCTAAAAAATGCAACGCGTTTCTCAGTTTAAAACCGTTTTCCTCAGGCATACGTCATGCGTTTCGCTAAACACGCTTCATCAGAATGTGTCAGGGGTCCTCAGGAGTAGCTTTGCCTCTCCTTTGTGTTTAAATCCTGCTTACCATGGTCTAACTTAAGTCTCTAGTATAATTACTATTTGCTAATTCAGCTCAGCAGTTCTATACTTTAAGAGTAATTGTAAATTCAGCCCTCAGATTGTAAGGGCTTAGTATATATTTAAATATTAAACTGCTTGCTGATCTACTAGCATCATAATACTTCTACGAGATATATTATTATTACCTCCTTGTTGAAGTGTTTTTAAAATTTTTGCCTAAGTTGTTTTGTATGAATGCTCACTCGTAGATGCCTTCTATTTATTCCCTAATAAAGTTTTACACTCTTTTGTAAACCTTTTTACAATTAGTTTGCTAGTTGTTACTTGTTCCCTAATAAAGTTTAACAGTGTGAATGCAATGGATTGATATACCCTTTTATTTAAATCCCTTTTTTGCAGAGCTAGACTTTTTACACTCTATTGTAACCCTTTTTACAATTAGTTTGCTAGTTATAAGTTGTAGAAGACTCTGTTATCTGAAGATATTTGGAAAATCAACTCAAGCAATTGCACCAGCTCACAGAATTGCGACCTGCCATGGCTGCTTAACTTTTGTTATATTTTTATTCTTTAGAGTAAATTATGTAAAATAACTAAAATGAAATTATTCTAACCTAGAAGTTTTATTCAGATTCCATGAGTAATGGTATAACTGTTTTATAGAGAAGGTTCATGATTCAAATATTTCTAAACTCCATCTTACAGCTCGTATTATACAGGTTTTTATAAAGACAGAAGAAATTAATTAGACTGGGCTTATTTTAAAGGGACAGTCTTCTCCAGAATTGTTATTGTTTAAAAAAGATAGATAATCCCTTTTATTACCCATTCTCCGGTATTGCATAACCAACACAGTTATATTGATATACTTTTTACCTCTGTATAAACACCTCTGCAGAATGACCCCTTATTTCTGTTCTTTTGACAGACTTGCATTTTAGTCAACCAGTGCCCTCTCATAAGTAGGTCCACGGGTGTGAGCACAATGTTATCAATATGATACACATGAACTAACGCCCTCTAGCTATGAAAACTGTCAAATTCAGTCAGATAAGAGGTGGCCTTTAAGGACTTAGAAATTAGCATATAAACCTACCTAGGCTTAGCTTTTAACTAAGAATACCACGAGAACAAAACAAATTTGATGATCAAAGTAAAATAAAAAAAGTTGTTTTATATTCCATGCCCTATCTGAATCATGAAAGTTTAATTTTAACTAGTTTAAGTACTAAACAAAGTATATTTGTATGTGAATGAGGCAAAATTAAACTTAAATGGACTGGATAGAGCATGACATTTTAAACAATTATCCAAATCACTTATATTATCAATTTGCTTAGTTCTCTTGGTATCCTTTGTAATAGAGTAATCCTAGGTGAGCTCAGGAGCGTGCACAAGTCTTTAGCCATCTGGCAGCAGTGTTTGTACCATTGTTTAGAGCAATGTTATATATAGAATGCAAAAACTTGCACACTCCTGAGCTCCTATCAGTCTACCTAGCTTTACTCCTAACAAAGGTTTTCAAGAGAACACTTAGGGGTATATTTATATAAGTGCGAGCAGACATGATATGATATAGCGTATCATGTCCTCTGCACATCGATAAATGCCGATAGCATACGCTGTCTGCATTTATCTTGCACCAGCAGTTCTTGTGAACTGCTGGTGCAATGCCGCCCCCTAGCAGGGGGTGTCAATCAACCCGATCGTATTCAATCGGGTTGATTTCTGTCCACTGCCTTAGAGCAGACGGACAAGTTATGGAGCAGCGGTCTTAGGTTTGCCAAAAACAAGGGGCATCAAGCTCCATACGAAGCTTGATAAATATGTCACTTAAATCGGATAATAGAAGTAAATTCAGAGGATTACTGAAGATACAAAGTGGAACTACTTTCAACAACGAAATACTCTGCGCAGAGTTGAGAATTAGGATACCGGACGGATCTACTTTGTTTAAAGTCCCGGACGTTGCGTGTGACGTCACTGACTAGCCGCGAGCTGTACAGACACTTGTGCTACCAGAGGAGTGGATGAAACGTGCCCACAGAGGAACAGGTAAGCACTCAGAACTGTATCAGCCCGGCAGTGCAGTAGACGTACACGGTGCACAATAAGAAACTTTTTATGTTGTTTATATCACTTTTCAACTTTATGAGAACGGCATAACAAAAGTTTAATAACCATAAGATTAACTTGGAACAATACACATGACCTACGGATTAGAGGATCCAGGACTGTGAAAAAGAAACAACAGACACAATTATATGCACTAAATATCATTAGGAGTTATAAATCAGAGATTGCTTCCTTCAGTTTACTTCATTATACTTAGGAAGACAAAAAGACCGAGTCCCAAGTCTCTTATAAATGCAGAAAAAGACGTATATGTTTTTTAAAAATTCAGTTGCACATTTTTAAGAATTTTTTTTAAGACTTTTATCTATATATGTGACCGGTCACAAATTTCCACTATCTGAGTAAATTGTTTTATTGTATTCAAATAAATTGTTTTATTGTACAAACTTAACCCAACCATTATTTTATTCAATATTTTTTCTATTTCAGTGAATTTATTAGTGTTGCTTTTAGGTATTATAGCCCCATAATAGGCATCTCAGACCCCGTATCATTAATTTCATTTCATCCCCATTTCTGTATAGCGCATTTACACACATATTTTATATTCAACTTGTCTTTTCAACACTGTTTTATGGGAACAGAGTAGTGTATATGCAAGGGTAGGACTTGCGCACCAAATATCCTCCTTTTTTGATTGTTACACATACATGGTTTCATTGTTTTGTTTTAATAATATACCTTTACATATCTTTAGTATAAAGTTTAAATTTTAAAATCAAATTAAAGTTTTGATTATGGTGATAATCTAATAGATGCATAATGCATAATTTTCTGGCCACCTGGTCTATTTGAATTGACTAAGTGGACTCTTGACAGAAAGTGGAATAGCATAAATGTCACAATTATCGTCCTATCACTTTTCAATTATCATTAGTCTAGTGTGTGATTAACTGTAAGGTGCACAATGGCTTTTTTTTTTAACAGATGCATTTTGAACTTCCACAAACATTGATCTTCATTATGCAAATAATCACTATGGGCTTTGTGTTTGTTTATATTTCAACTAAATTAAGGAATATTTTGGCAGAAGCTGCGTGTCTTCTAGAAGTTATACGCTGTTGATTAATCACACATAATGGGAAGACAGCATGTGAGGTAAAGTAATTTCATACCAATCACAACCTATTATTTAAGATTGCTTTGACATTCAGTCTTGTCTTTCTCATCATAGTCATGGACTTTAGAAAGAATGAAACGGGTGATACAGAGAGGGGTTGGTGCAGGTTTAAACTCACACACACAAGCATTATTGTGCCTTATGCACACAATATTAAAACATATGCTGCCATTTTTATACTCAGTATTATTCTGATATAAGATGTAATTAAAAATATTTGAGGATGGAAAGGAACCAGGGAAATACTAGTTTTGCGTTATTTGTGGTATTCTGAGCACATAAACACTTTTTAATATTTAACCTACTGCAATTATTTCAAGTAATTTATACCTAGCACACAGTAAACATAAAAAAAAATATTTTATAACTTAAAGTGCATATATAGATAGTGATCAAGTCTTGGCTTCCAAAAGAAACATAAGTGAGCAACAAGAAATTACACTATTCTTGCATGTAGCTATGTGTTTAACTGCTGCAAAGCATTTAAAGGGATAGGAAAGTCCAAATTAAACTTGCATGATTCAAATAGAGCATGTCATTTTAAGGTACTTCTAAATTCACTTCTGTTTTCAAATGTACTTTGTTCTCTTGGTATCAGTTGTTGAAAAAGTATATCTACATATCCCACACTAGTTGGAGCAAGCTGGTGATTGGTGCCTGCACACATTTGTGTCTTCTAATTGGCTACCTGGACTCCCAGTAGTGCATTACTGCTCCTTCAGCAAAGGATAGCAAGGCAATGAAGTCAATTTAGTAACAGAAATAAGATGAAAAGTATCTTAAAAATGTAGACTCTATCTGAATTAAGAAACATTATATTTGACATTGATATTTCTTTATTTCTGGTAAGTATAGGAGCATCTCAACAGTGGGCCCTGGTGCAAAAAATATTTTGGGACCCCCAAAGCTATCTTAGTAGTAAGCAATAGTATTAATATACATACTGGTCTGTATAATGACTTTGAGGATAGATTGATAGATAGATCAAAAGAAGAAAGTCCAGCTATCCTTGGGTAAAACAAAAATTCTTTATTGAGTCCATTAAAAGCTACATATAGAAAGCAGCAAACAGCAAATACTGACGATGTAGAGGGCGCAGCACTGAATGGCCCACACCTTGAGAAAGGCCCAGGTGTGGGCTGAAACGTTGGATGTACTCACTAAAATAAAGATTGAGTTGAATTATAGAGCTGAGTCTTCATTAATTGAATATATATATATATTCCAGAAAATAGGAGCGCACTCGCCGGGTCTTAAACAAGTAATAATATTTATTTAAACAACGTGACATTTCGGGGAAACGTCACGTTGTTTAAATAAATATTATTACTTGTTTAAGACCCGGCGAGTGCGCTCCTATTTTCTGGAATTTGTATGCAATTTGATTGAATGCACCCCGGGCAGCTTTAAACTTAAAAAGTGCGTGCAGTGCCCTATGGACATTGGATATATATATATATATATATATATATATATATATATATATATATATATATACAGGGAGTGCAGAATTAGTAGGCAAGTTGTATTTTTGAGGATTAATTTTATTATTGAACAACAACCATGTTCTCAATGAACCCAAAAAACTCATTAATATCAAAGCTGAATAGTTTTGGAAGTAGTTTTTAGTTTGTTTTTAGTTATAGCTATTTTAGGGGGATATCTGTGTGTGCAGGTGACTATTACTGTGCATAATTATTAGGCAACTTAACAAAAAACAAATATATACCCATTTCAATTATTTATTTTTACCAGTGAAACCAATATAACATCTCAACTTTCACAAATATACATTTCTGACATTCAAAAACAAAACAAAAACAAATCAGTGACCAATATAGCCACTTTTCTTTGCAAGGACACTCAAAAGCCTGCCATCCATGGATTCTGTCAGTGTTTTGATCTGTTCACCATCAACATTGCGTGCAGCAGCAACCACAGCCTCCCAGACACTGTTCAGAGAGGTGTACTGTTTTCCCTCCTTGTAAATCTCACATTTGATGATGGACCACAGGTTCTCAATGGGGTTCAGATCAGGTGAACAAGGAGGCCATGTCATTAGATTTTCTTCTTTTATACCCTTTCTTGCCAGCCACACTGTGGAGTACTTGGACGCGTGTGTTGGAGCATTGTCCTGCATGAAAATCATGTTTTTCTTGAAGGATGCAGACTTCTTCCTGTACCACTGCTTGAAGAAGGTGTCTTCCAGAAACTGGCAGTAGGACTGGGAGTTGAGCTTGACTCCATCCTCAACCCGAAAAGGCCCCACAAGCTCATCTTTGATGATACCAGCCCAAACCAGTACTCCACCTCCACCTTGCTGGCGTCTGAGTCGGACTGGAGCTCTCTGCTCTTTACCAATCCAGCCACTGGCCCATCCATCTGGCCCATCAAGACTCACTCTCATTTCATCAGTCCATAAAACCTTAGAAATATCAGTCTTGAGATATTTCTTGGCCCAGTCGTGAAGTTTCAGCTTGTGTGTCTTGTTCAGTGGTGGTCGTCTTTCAGCCTTTCTTACCTTGGCCATGTCTCTGAGTATTGCACACCTTGTGCTTTTGGGCACTCCAGTGATGTTGCAGCTCTGAAATATGGCCAAACTGGTGGCAAGTGGCATCTTGGCAGCTGCACGCTTGACTTTTCTCAGTTCATGGGCAGTTATTTTGCGCCTTGGTTTTTCCACACGCCTCTTGCGACCCTGTTGACTATTTTGAATGAAACGCTTGATTGTTCGATGATCACGCTTCAGAAGCTTTGCAATTTTAAGAGTGCTGCATCCCTCTGCAAGATATCTCACTATTTTTTACTTTTCTGAGCCTGTCAAGTCCTTCTTTTGACCCATTTTGCCAAAGGAAAGGAAGTTGCCTAATAATTATGCACACCTGATATAGGGTGTTGATGTCATTAGACCACACCCCTTCTCATTACAGAGATGCACATCACCTAATATGCTTAATTGGTAGTAGGCTTTCAAGCCTATACAGCTTGGAGTAAGACAACATGCATAAAGAGGATGATGTGGTCAAAATACTCATTTGCCTAATAATTCTGCACTCCCTGTATATATATATGAGACTGTTCATTTAAAATACATATCTATACCTGTATAGGTATATATAGATATATAGAAATTGGTATTTAAGAATAAAAAGAACATATTCTTCTATGTGAAGAACATTGGAGTTTTAGCTCTCCTTTGACTTCTATGGGAGAAGTAGTTAAGGAGGTCACAATCATGTTTTTGTGCACGTTGGGTTTACACTTGCGTGGAAACTTTTTACTTTCAACTCGTAATACAAGCACAACCTGACGTGCAAAAAAACCTCCATTGAGTTAATGCCCAAGCACTAAATTGCACTACACTCATAATAAAGCCCTAAATAAGGTAACCAGACACATGAATCTATTACTGAGATTGGTTATCAAATAACAATAGCTTGGAATAATACACTAACCTAATACATTGTAAAACTTTGACTTATACCAACAATGTATCGATCCAATACAGATAGATCTTTCAATAAAACTACATCTTGACGAACCAGGGCAGGATTTGGAATAAAAAGCAGCCCTGGAAAAAATTGAAGACCAGTCGTATTGTCTGTTTAGTCTGTAGAATGCACATGACCCATTATTCTCTATCACATCATTGTGATACTCATCCTTCCAACATTTTATTTTCAGTATTACATTTTATTAGTTTGTAATACAATAAATACCAGAATGTTGTTATAAAGGAACTCTACAACCCAATTTCAACCATGACTCCTTTTCACGGTGTAAAATTATCACTTAGTGTGATCTGGAGAAAATACTCACAACAGTGTGTCAGTGTAACCTGACTAGACCCAGAAACCATAAAAATGAGGGCTACTAAAATGGTAAATGATCTAGGAAATAAAGTTTACAAGGAAATACTTGAACAGAAGAGCAGTGATACAACCAGCAGCACCATCCCCTTAAATTATAGCTGGCCAGCCCCAGCTGCTGTGGTACACATAGAAATTTCCTGGGGGCCAATCCCCCAGGAAATTTGAGCTATATATAAAAATAATATTGCATGGAGCAATGATACTTTTTTTTATTGGACTATATATATATATATATATATATATATATATAAGATGACAAGATTTCGGAAGAATGTCTTCCTTTTTCAAGTCTGAAGCAATACTTTAGACTTGAAAAAGGGACATTCTTCTGAAAGCTTGTCATCTTATAAATGTATAGTTAGTCCAATAAAAAAGTATCATTGCTCAATGCAATACTCTTGTTATTTTGATATCTAAATCTCTGGACAAACACAGCTACTCCAATTAATGTAATTTTTTTTTAAATAATAATAAATAAACTGATTGGCCTATTTTAAAAGGAGCCAGGCTTAACTGACTTCTCATTTATTTTGCTTAAACTGTTTTCTGATTGGCTGTAAATCAGTTTGATTTAAAAACCAGCTTGTAAATTGAATAGTAGCAGTCATAGGCCTCTATTTATCAAGCTGTCAACCGCAAAAACGCTGGAATTCCGCAGCGTATTTGTGGTGAGCCTGATTCGCCATAGTTATCAAGCCCTACTGACTGCCAAACATAGAATATAGTGACGTAACATACGATCCGGTGGACTCAGTCCGACACAGATCGATGGTTATGTCACTCCAGATGTTTCGAATGCAAGTTCGGCACAATCTGACTAATTTTGGTAGTTACCAAAATCCTACCAGGTACGCTCGGCACTATTCCGGCCCAGCATACCTGGTTTTCAATCCGCCGCCCTCGAGGTGGCGGATGCCATAGGAATCAATGGGAGTCTGACAACAGCGAAAGCTCATGTTTGCTGCTGCCCGATATCCCATTGATTCCTATGGGAAATGTCTACACCTCACATCCTATCATGTTCCCACGAGTCTAAATACCCCTAATCTGCCCCCCCTACACTGCTGCCACCTACATTATACATATTAACCCCTAAACCGCCACTACCAGAGCCCAACGCAACTCTATTAAAGTGTTTAACCCCTAAACCGCCGCTCCCTGAGCCCACCGCAACTCTATTAAAGTGTTTAACCCCTAAACCACCGCTCCCGGACCCCGCCGCAACTCTAATAAATGTATTAACCCCAAAACCGCCACTCACGGAGCCCACCGCCACCTACATTATACCTATTAACCCCTAATCTGCCGTCCCCTATACCACCGCCACCTACATAAAGTTATTAACCCCTATCCTGCCGCTCCCGGACCCCGCCGCAACTAAATAAATTGTTTAACCCCTAAAATGCCGCTCCCGGAGCCCACCGCCACCTACATTGTATTTATTAACCCCCTAATCTGCCCCCCCTACACCGCCGCCACTATATTAAAAGTATTAACCCCTAAATCTAAGTCTAACTCTAACCCTCTAACTATAATTTAAATAAATCTATATAAAATTACTATCATTAAATAAATTATTCCTATTTAAAACTAAATACTTACCTATAAAATAAACCCAAAGCTATCTGCAATATAACTAATAGTTACATTGTATCTAGCTTAGGGTTTATTTTTATTTTACAGATACTACGATATCTCACAGCGCTCATACAATGTTCCTACTAGCTCCTGGGTGCAAAAGGGTACATAGCCAACCCTTAAATGAAGATCTAAAATTATGGAAAAGACCTAGGACTGCCAAACTTAGGCAGAGGAAATAAAATTAACTAATAACTGATAGGGTTAAGCCCTATATGTCATAAAGGATATCAAGTTAATAAGGTGGATGAACGGCGTTCTAGGATGTTACAAAGACTATACCAGATATTCCTATTGTTATCTTGATGAAGATAAATACAAATTGAATACAATTTATTACAATTAAAACACAATGGGTAAAATCATGGATCCATGGTACATTATACGCAAATTACATAAAACACAAATAATAATAATAATGGTAATAAAATTTAAAAATGGAAAAAGATAATTGAATAGATATAGCTGGAAATGGGAACGATATTCCCTTTACAGTGCAAAATTGCATAGAAAAATGCACCAAAAGTTGGGTGACAATAAATGAAAAAATATGGTGACAATAAAAAATAAAAAATGAAAAAATGGCGGGGCCCCTCAAAATACAAACATTGTGAAGTGATGTCCAAACAAAAAATAAAAAATAGAATATGAGAAAAAATGAAAAAATGAGAAAAAGTTTGTGTATAAATAAGTGTCCATGATAAAAAGTCAATGATAAACAAAGTTAGTGATATAAACTTCCAAATCAAGGTGTGTGTATGTGAATAAATCTTCCTTAAGTCTCCTCAAATGAAGGTTCCAAATAATATGGATGTGGTGGGTGAGGGAATGTCTGGTAAACCCTGGGTGCAATCCCTATATCCAACCTGTAAAAGAAATACACAATAGTGCAATAATGCTAACAAATAACATGTATTGTAGGAAAAAAGCTCACCAATTCTGCCAACGCGTTTCGGCCCAAAGCTGGGCCTTTTTCAAGACTTTTTTTCCTACAATACATGTTATTTGTTAGCATTATTGCACTATTGTGTATTTCTTTTACAGGTTGGATATAGGGATTGCACCCAGGGTTTACCGGACATTCCCTCACCCACCACATACATATTATTTGGAACCTTCATTTGAGGAGACTTAAGGAAGATTTATTCACATACACACACCTTCATTTGGAAGTTTATATCACTAACTTTGTTTATCATTGACTTTTTATCACTGACACATATTTATACACAAACTTTTTCTCATTTTTTCATTTTTTCTCATATTCTATTTTTTTATTTTTTGTTTGGACATTAACGATCACTTCACAATGTTTGTATTTTGAGGGGCCCCGCCATTTTTTCATTTTTTATTTTTTATTGTCACCATATTTTTTCATTTATTGTCACCCAACTTTTGGTGCATTTTTCTATGCAATTTTGCACTGTAAAGGGAATATCGTTCCCATTTCCAGCTATATCTAATCAATTATCTTTTTCAATTTTTAAATTTTATTACCATCTGCATTTTACACATTTTTTATATTATATGATTGCGTTTTATGTAATTTGCGTATACTGTACCATGGATCCATGATTTTACCCATTGTGTTTTAATTGTAATAAATTGTATTCAATTTGTATTTATCTTCATCAAGATAACAATAGGAATATCTGTTATAGTCTTTGTAACATCCTAGAATGCCGTTCATCCACCTTATTAACTTGATATCCTTTATGACATATAGGGCTTAACCCTATCAGTTATTAGTTAATTTTATTTCCTCTGCCTAAGTTTGGCGCTCCTAGGTCTTTTCCAATATTTTTAATTTACAGGCAACTTATTTATATTAACTAGGTAGAATAGTTATTAAATAGCTATTAACTATTTAATAACTACCTAGCTAAAATAAATACAAATGTACCTGTAAAATAAAACCTAACCTAAGTTACACTAACACCTAACACTACATTTTAATTAAATAAATTAAATTAATTAGCTACAATTACCTAAATTAAATAAAATTAAATAAAATTAACTAAAGTACAAAAACAAACAATAAATTACAGAAAATAAAAAAATAATTACAAGAATTTTAAACTGATTACACCTACACTAATCCCCCTAATAAAATAAAAAAGCCCCACAAAATAATAAAATTCCCTACCCTACACTAAATTTCAAATAGCCCTTAAAAGGGCATTTTGCGGGGCATTGCCCCAAAGTAATCAGCTCTATTACCTGTAAAAAAGAAATACAACCCCCCAACATTAAAACCCACCACCCACACACCCAACCCTACTCTAAAACTCACCCAATCCTCCCTTAAAAAAAACCTAACACTAACCCCTTGAAGATCACCCTACCTTGAGCCATCTTCACCCACAAGTGGACCTCCAGAGGGGCAGAAGTCTTCATCCTATCCGGGCAGAAGAGGACCTCCAGATGGGCAGAAGACTTCATCCAGGCGGCATCTTCTATCTTCATCCATCCGGAGCGGAGCGTGTCTATCTTCAAGACATCCGACACGGAGCATCCATCTCGGCCGACGACTACAACAAATGAAGGTTCCTTTAAATGAGGTCATTCAAGATGGCGTCCCTTGAATTCCGATTGGCTGATAGGATTGCACTAACTGTTTGTAAATAATTTCAGCGAGAAACCTAAATTTGTGAAAAATGTAAACAAAAAATTTTATTTGATCGCATTTGGCGGTGAAATGGTGGCATGAAATATACCAAAATTGGCTAGCTCAATACTTGGTGTTGTCTACTACACTACACTAAAGCTAAAATTAACCCTACAAGCTCTCTACAAGCTCCCTAATTAACCCCTTCCTTGCTGGGCATAATACATGTGTGGTGCGCAGCAACATTTAGCGGTCTTCTAATTACCAAAAAGCAATGCCAAAGCCATATATGTCTGCTATTTCTGAACAAAGGTGGTCACAGAGAAGCATTTACAACCATTTGTGCCATAATTGCACACGCTGTTTGGAAAAAAAAAAAAAGGTTTGGAAAGTGCTACTTGTATTTAAAAAAAAGCAAAGAACATGTAAACAATGGGCATTTCTAAACTCAGGATAAAATTTAGAAACTGTTGTTTTATTTGTGGTTGTAGATGTGTAACAGATTTTGGAGGTCAAAAATTAGAAAAAGTGTGTTTTTTTTTTCAATTTTTTCATCATATTTTATAAAAAAAATATAGTAAATTATAAGATATTATGAAAATAATAGTATCTTTAGAAAGTCCATTTAATGGTGAGAAAAACGGTATATAATATGTGTGGGTACAGTAAATGAGTAATAGGAAAATTACAGCTAAACCCAAACAGAAAGTGGAAAAGTGGTCTGGTCACTAAGGAGTTAAATTCTACAAATAGGCACATATGGCTGTATTAGAGGGACAGAGCTTAGAAATAAGGGACTGATCCTCTCAAATAGGGACAGTTGGAAGATTTGCATATTTATACTATGGGGTAAATTTATCAAGCTCCGTACGGAGCTTGATGCCCAGTGTTTTCGGCGAGCCTTCTGAAGACCGCTGCTCCACAACCTGTCTGCCTGCACTGAGGCGGCAGATATAAATCAAACCGATCGGATACAATTAGGTTGATTGACACCCCTGCTAGCGGCCGACTGGCCACGCATCTGCAGGGGGCGGTATTGCACCAGCAGTTCACATTTATTATTCATTTATTATTTATAAATATATAATATTATTACAATTATTGATGTTGTTAAACCCAGCAAATCATAAGCTATAATACCATTAATTAAAACAGTGTTTATAACAAGAAACACATATAGGGATAGGCTGGATGTTTCTATATCAGGTTGATGCACACATACTCTAGCCAGTCGGTAGGGCCAGTGTTAGGGGAAATGTTTCCAGTGTTATGCACACTGTATATGGCACACATGAGATGTAGCACAGTGTGACCACCCAATAAGTGATCCCTCTTAAACACTAACAAAGATGCAGTTGGCAGGTACCCTCTAACACAGTGCTACTTGCCATGGCCTGTGAGTAGTCAGTACTGCTGTTTGGCAAAGGGTCTCGGGGAGGCCTGTATCCCACAGTGTGTGCTTTGATGTTTGTCTCTGACACCACCATGTTAAAAGGGGATGTATGGATGGTTCCTCAAGCGGGTTGCAGCCTGCCATTGGATGGCCTACTATAGAGGGTAGGACATGATATCTAATCTAATCTGCAGAGGGGGATGTCAGGAGATGTCAGTCAATCATAGCCTAGCTGCATGATCATCTTGACTGTAAATGTCAATCAACTCAGAGGAATGGAATGCTGCACTCCTGGGCATCAACAGGATCACAAAAAATAGGCACCACTAATTAGAGAACGGTAAGAAACGACTATTGCTATCCGCTATATAACAATCCCATGTTGATGTTTTGATTTTAAACCAGTATGTTATGTGAGCAGGACAAACACCTTCCATTGCTCCTGTGTTGGCATTGAAGGATCCTTATACCCTCACTGTGATAATAAAACTGAGGTAGAACATATAAGGAAATTGCTCAGATAGAGCAAAATTATAACATTGGTTATTAGTACAGCACAAAAGGTTGCATATATCTAAAAAGGTGGCACGTACATAACATTAAAAATTGGGGTAGCGTGAGTATATGCATTGCAATTCCAAAGAGACACTGTCTTCCGGTAGAGACTGTGCCACCATTGTGGGGCTGTAACCAAAGTTAAAGACCCTGCTCAAGTGAGTTAGTTAAAAAAATAAGTGAAAATGGAAACTGAAAGTAAAATCCTTTTACAATTATAATTAAAGGGACATTCAAGTCAAAATAAACTTTTTATGATTCAGAAAGAATATGCAGTTTTAAAACACTTTCCAATTTACTCTTTTTATATACACACTTTCTGGGGAACAAAATCCTACCGAGTATGTGCACAAGCTCACGGGGTATACTTATACTAGCCTGTGATTGACTGAGGTCTGTTACATGATACAGGGGTCCGGAAAATGGGAGAAAAAATGAATTTGTCAGAAAAAAATCTACTGCTTATTTGAAATTCAGAGTAGGTGTTAAATTATTGTCTTTTTAGTAATGCAGTGAGTAATGTATATTATACATTACAGTAAGCCTTGGCATATGAATACAAGAGCAGATAACCCTAAGTCAAAGTCAGGGAGGTTGGGGGCTAAGGAGAGATCCTACAAGGCAGAAAACATCCAACAAGGTAGTACACGTATGTCCAAAATCTGTGTAAGAGACAGACAGACAGATATGCAGACAGGTGTATGGCTGGACAAATAGTGGTAAATAAAACTGGAACAATAACATTTTCCTGTTGAAAATGAATTGCCACAAAGTTTTCTTTTCAACTAAATAATAAAAATGTATAACTTTGTGTGTGAACCTTCTGGTAAATTATGCTTTGTTCATGTTTCATTTCTTCGTACAATAATCCAGTTATGTTGTTGGACCATTTTTTTTTCCAGCATTCAGAAGGCACTTACAAATATCCTTGCAGCACACGGTCCATTTCTCGGCAACACCATGATCATGAACCGAAGCACAAAGCTGGAAAAAAGGAATCAAAGGCTAAATATGATATCTGAAATGCATTTTGTTTCCACACCATTACCACTTTATATTATAACTCCACCATACATACAGTAATAGGCAATCCGTAAAACTCTGATGTGATTTGTAAAAGTTGATTGGCTGAACAGAAGATTAATGTTTTTCTTTTAACCTTCATTACTTTTATCCTGCTATTTAAAAGCACACTTCTTATCTTCTCAATTCATTATTAATAATAGATAAAAGAGAGGCTTTGTATGTAATATGATTGCATGGGTTTAGCTTAACTGTTTTTTTACATTTGTTACTATTGTTAAATGATCAAAGTTTTTTTTTTTTGTTCGTACAAATTCTAAAGAATCAAAGTTAACATTTTATTTTTACCCTTTAAAGCAAAGTTGTCTAATCTCAGTCTTAGAGGTTACAATATGGCCAGTACATTTTGTAGCTCCTAACTTTCCTATGCAACTAATTATTTACCTGTCCAATTTACAAAACAGAGAATGTATGTATTTCCTCTTTTTAGGGTTGTTTTAATTAAAGGGACAGTAAACAGTTTAATACTACAAAATGCTTAATTGTGTGTAGTACAAATGTTACAATTGTATTATTTATTTTGCTCCATTTTCCTGTGAAAATGTTGTTTTTTCTTGTGTTTTTTAGATACATGCATGGCAGGCTTCATAGCCTAACCCTGCCACATATATTTTCCTATGCAGTGTTGATCTAATAATGAACTGCAAATCAATGGATATTATACTGGACATTTTTACTTGTCCACTATTTCTGGACAAGTAAGAAATTGCAGTGGACAGTTAATAGGTTTGACTCTATCCTCTTTCTTAGTCGGTGGACTGGTACATTTTGTCCCTGACTAGTAAAATAAAATAGTATTTTACCACCGGACCAGGTTAATATACCATGTCATAGAGAGTGCCAGACTTTTTATGTGTTGTGTTAATATTTTTATTTTGTCATTTTCCATATGGGATTTGCACCTAGGCTTGTCTTGGGTTAACTGCCTGATTTCCAGAGGACTTTGCAGCTGACTGTGAGTGCTGGTGAGAACCCAAGGATGTGAGAGTGCTGTCCATTTCCATGTTTTGTATGTGTCTAGGTAAATTACAAAGGGCCTGTACCATCCTTTTTAGCATCACTGTTT
This sequence comes from Bombina bombina, assembly GCF_027579735.1. Taxonomy (NCBI): domain Eukaryota; kingdom Metazoa; phylum Chordata; class Amphibia; order Anura; family Bombinatoridae; genus Bombina; species Bombina bombina. Next base: position 1,098,458,937 of record NC_069503.1, on the reverse strand, counting down.
GATTGGTTGAAGGCATGGATTGTGTGGCTACAGGTTAGGAACCCAGAATGAAAAATACTAACTCTTTCATTTTGCTTTTAATCTAGCTGTGTGTTTGCAAGATGGTGTCAGACTGTCTATGTGTTGTGTTAAAGGGCAAGTAAATGAACCAAATAATGTTATATAATTCTGCACATAGTGCAGAATTATATAACATTAGCTGAGCGCTAGCTTTATAAAACAAAGGGCTGCATAGATACTGTATTTACCTAAGAAAATTACTTTTACAGAACGCCGCTCCTTGCTCTACTGAGCGGGTCTGTTTTTTACAGAAGCGCATCATGGTACGCTGTCTATTCACAGCTGGCCCAATCGCACCATTAAACTCAATCTAGCTAACTTCTGCTCTGGTCTGGTAGTGGGAGCAAGATAGATTGAGTTTAATGGCGCGATTGGGCCGGCTGTGAATAGACAGCGTACCACGATGCTCTTCTGTAAAAAACAGACCCGCTCAGTAGAGCAAGGAAGGGCGTTCTGTGAATGTCATTTTCTTAGGTAAATATCGATGCAGCCCTTTGTTTTATAAAGCTAGTGCTAAGCTAATGTTGTATAATTCTGCTCTATGTGCAGAATTATATAACATTATTTGGTACGTTAACTGGCCCTTTAATAGTTTTGTTTTGTAATTTGCCCTATGGACTTTGTACATAGGCTTGTCTGGAGTTAACTGCCTTATGACGGTGCAGCTGTCTATGAGTGTTGTGGTGAGTACCCAGCGCTTTGAGCTTTAAAGTGTCATGGGATGTTTACCCAGTCTGGTATGAGAGTGTAGTTCATTTTGTGTTTTGCATGTCTCTTGGGACATTACAAAGGGCCTGTGTCACCCTGTTTGGTATGGTTACTTTATTTTATGTTTATTTTACAGGTTTGTACATGTATTTAATATTATAAACATACATTATTATAAAAAATGTAGATGAGTAATTGCTTTAGAATAGTAAAGTAACAGTAAACACGTTGCATTTTTACTGCATTCTTAATAAAATAATATGATTAGTGAGTCTAATATTTTTTTTTAAATGCATTAACACCACTTATGCTACAATTGTTTCTAATAGTCAAACTCCACTTCCCACTTGTCTTGTTTGGAGAGTGCCAGACCTTCTATTGGCTAGATTACAAGCTATCTTTTTTAACGTGCGCTCGTAAAGGGGCAAATTTGTCCTTTTATGGGCATACATTAAATAACCAGTGGCTGGTTAATGTGACCCCGAGCTTGCACTTTCACTTTGAGCTTAGCACAATAAACCAGACCTCTGGTTAGAAATAAAAAAAATTGCCCCAAAAATAAAAAGGACAGTACATAAGCATGAATTATAAATATGAGCAATTTAACAAAATAAAATGGCACAAAACAGTTATAAGGGAATAAAGTCAGGGGATGTGGGGTGTTAGAAAAACAATGGCACCTAAAGTGCCTTTACATGGAGGTCGATGGGGGACTTTGTTTACTCTCATTATTTATTTATTTATATATATATATATGTATATACTGTGTATGTATATATATATATATATATATATATATATATATATATATATATATATATATATATATATATACTGTGTATGTATGTATGTATATATATATATATATATATACTTATATACATATATATTTGATGTGTTAATATGTGTATATATACATATTAACACATACATATATATGTATATAAGCATAAATATATATTATATGCTGAACGATTTGCCCCCTGCGCTGTACTAGGTGGTTTGCTGTGGCTGCCAGCATGAAAACGAGGCTCCTTTAGAGCCTATGGAAGCCCACTCTTGTGGGTGATTGGTTTTCTGCAACATTTACGTGCATTGGCATTACTAAATGGAGAGCAAATATCACACTCGTGTAAGCACAATATTGTGCTCCACTCATAATCTATGTGCTCATAATTTGTGTGCTGGTTCTGTCTTTAAAAAAGTAACAAATGGCACAAGTTAGAAGCAACCTGGGACCTGTAGTGCCGTGCTTGGAATCATCAGGGGCTGCTGTGTTTATTATGTTAGGGCCTAAGAGTCTCTAATGTTCTTTGATAAGATGAAATGATCTAAAATTATTATTTATCAGCATGAGAACCTCAAAATATCCTAAAAAGAGAAATATTGCTTTATCTTTACAAGGGGTGTTCCCTGCATTTTTGGATGTGACAGAGCAATAAGTGAATGTTTTGCTATTTTTGAGTGTGTGTAATTTATATTAGAATCAGTCACATTAGTTGATATTAAGAAGAATAAAAAAATAACTTTCCTCTCTTCCTAGAGAAGTTGTTTAATAAATAACAACTCCTCTGGTTATTTAGCAGCTTCCCACTGAGAAAGAAAGAAAGAAAGTGGTAAGTAGTGGTCTGGTTTATACCCAGTGCAGCATTTATAGAAAGACAGAGGTAGGTTAGCTATTTAGCTGTATAGATGGTCAAATGTGGTAAAAAGGCAATTAGGTTGGTAGAACAAATGGTCCTGTGTTGATAAGAATTAAAATCTGTTAAAATTTGGTAATCAAATGTTATTTCTAGTTTATGAATATTCCTTTTTTTTGAATGTTCATTATTTCATTGAATATCCACAATTGAAATTTAAAATCTAACATTCAATTTGACAATACTATTCAAAAGCTCAATAGTTAATTTGAGTATCTTACCTCTACCTATGGGAGCTCCACTCCTGGTCCGGCCCTCCAGTCTCAGTGTCCCATGTAAAGGGATGCTGAGACTTGACTCCTTCTGCTCCTTCCACTAGGCGCATGCGGCCACACGATGCTATGGTTTAAAGGGGCCATGTCCTGATTACCGGAAATCCCACCTGGAGGACTTAGGTGTGGTAGTTCCTTTAAGAGCTCACTCAGTCTATCACTCTGGGCTGAAATATTGCCTACCCTTCTTTGTTCCTGGTTCCTGAAAGCAAAGCATACTTACCTCATACTTGTGTATTCTCATCTTTTTCAAGAGACCATGCATAACTATCTTGTACTTGTATATGCTTTCCTGGTACCTGAAAGCCAAAGACGTCTTACCTGATACCTGTGCGTGCTCACCTTGTTCCAGAGACCAAGCATACTTACCTAGCCCCCTGTGAATGCTCACCTGGTCCCTGAAAGTCAAGCAGATATTCCTGAGACATGTGTTTCCTCACCTAGTTCCTTAAGCTGTGCCTTCTATGGGGGAATATGTGAACGAGCACACAATATTCTAAATTCAGCTTTTTGCATTTGTCAAGTTAGCGCGCAAGTGAAAAAAAATTGCTTTCAACTCATAATGCGAACAAAACCCAAAATGCGCAAAAATCTTGCTTGTAGTGCAGATAACGCTCGAGCAGGAGCATTAATTATCACTCTGCTGGTAATCTGGTCCTCTATATGCAGAAAACAAGTGAATAAAATAGATTGGCTATATTAGGGGTTTTTAAGCCTGTGCTCAGGACTCACTAACAGGCCAGATTTTCAGGATTACCTTGGGTGAGCGCAGGTTAATAACCATGTTTACAATCAGCTCCAGTTCAAATAGTCTGAAAATCTGGCCTGTTAAGGATGCAGTATGACCTGCGGTGAGGTCAGAGGCTGGTGAGGCACTTGCTATGATATGCCCGAGAAGCCCATATATGAACCCAATAGATGTAGCTTAAATATACTATTAAATTAGTAGGTTGCACAAGGGCAAAGACACAGCTAGACCTACACTCACATTACAAGACATGGCCAGAAACAAACTCACATGAACGAGAATGAATACATTAACAGACAGATGGTGTACTGTACATTGAGGACATTCATATTGCTAGAAGGCAAAGCCATTATAATAAAGCAAGAAGATATTACTGTAATCATTTTAAATAAACAGCAAACAGAATGCATAGCCAAAGTAGAACAGCCATCCATGTGCGTCCATGTTGTTCTGAGTCTGACCCAATGGTAGTAGTCAGGACCCTTAAAAAGGCCACATAGTTATTATATCTAAACCAGAGCACAGATGAAATAATCAGCTCACCCAACAAATTATTATTTTCCCTGTGTTCTAGTTAAGATATAGAGGCCTATTTATCAAGCCGTCAACTGTCCTGCATTTGCCGGCACCAATACACTCGCCTGACAAGGCCTAACATTGTGGCCGCGGACCTGAATACGCTCTCCATATTTAACAAAAAAGCTGTCAAAAAGCCGCGCACCGAGTACGGGGCGATGAGCAGTGTACTGTTGTTAACTACCAGTCATTGATCTTGCTGCTATTCGACTTTTTCACAGCTTTATGTGTATACTGCCACTAAACACCGCCACTATACTAAACTGTTTAACCCCTATCCCGCTGCTCCCCGACCCTGCCACAACTAAATAAAGTTATTAAACCCTAAACCGCCGATCCCGGAGCCCACCGCAACTCTAATAAACTTATTAACCCCTATCCCGCCGCTCCCGGACCCGCCGCCACCTACATTATGTTCTTAACCCCTAATCTCCCGCCCCCTACACCGCCGCCACCTACATTATGTTATTAACCCCTATCCCAACGCTCACGGAGCCCACCGCAACTAAATACATTTATTAACCCCTAAACCGCCAGCCCCCCACATCGCCATAAACTAAATTAACCTATTAACCCCTAAACCTAACAACCCGCTAACTGTACATTAAATATTAACTCATCCCTATCTTATAATAAATTGAAACTTACCTTTAGATTTAAATTAAACTATAGTAAATAAATAATTAATCTACCCTAACTGTTATACTAAAATTACATTAAACTATATTAAACTAATAATTAATCTACCCTAACTGTTAGACTAAAATTACATTAAACTACTAATTAAATTAACTATATTATATATTTAAAAACCTAACCCTACTCAAATAATTTAAATCTACACTAAAAAATTACTAAGTTACAAAAAACTAACAACTAAGTTACAAAAAATAACAAACACTGACCTAGATTTGGAGTTTGGCGTTAGGCGTGAAAACCAGCGTTAGAGGCTCCTAACGCTGGTTTTAGGCTACCGCCGGTATTTGGAGTCACTCAAAATAGGGTCTAACGCTCACTTTTCAGCCGCGACTTTTCCATACCGCAGATCCCCTTACGTAAATTGCGTATCCTATCTTTTCAATGGGATCTTTCTAACTCCGATATTTAGAGTCGTTTCTGAAGTGAGCGTTAGACATCTAACGACAAAACTCCAGCCGCAGGAAAAAAGTCAGTAGTTAAGAGCTTTCTGGGCTAACGCCGGTTCAAAAAGCTCTTAACTACTGTACTCTAAAGTACACTAACACCCATAAACTACCTATGTACCCCTAAACCGAGACCCCCCCACATCGCCGACACTCGAATAAATTTTTTTAACCCCTAATCTGCCGACCGCCACCTACGCTATCCTTATGTACCCCTAATCTGCTGCCCCTAACACCGCCGACCCCTGTATTATATTTATTAACCCCTAATCTGCCCCCCTCAACGTCGCCTCCACCTCTAACCCTAACACTAACACCCCCCTAAGTTAAATATAATTTAAATCTAAAGAAATTAATTATCTCTTATTAAATAAATTATTCCTATTTAAAGCTAAATACTTACCTGTAAAATAAATCCTAATATAGCTACAATATAAATTATAATTATATTATAGCTATTTTAGGATTAATATTTATTTTACAGGTAACTTTGTATTTATTTTAACCAGGTACAATAGCTATTAAATAGTTAAGAACTATTTAATAGCTAAAATAGTTAAAATAATTACAAATTTACCTGTAAAAGAAATTCTAACCTAAGTTACAATTAAACCTAACACTATACTATCAATAAATTAATTAAATAAACTACCTACAATTACCTACAATTAACCTAACACTACACTATCAATAAATTAATTAAATACAATTCCTACAAATAAATACAATTAAATAAACTTGCTAAAGTACAAAAAATAAAAAAGAACTAAGTTACAAAAAATAAAAAAATATTTACAAACATAAGAAAAATATTACAACAATTTTAAACTAATTACACCTACTCTAAGCCCCCTAATAAAATAACAAAGCCCCCCAAAATAAAAAAATGCCCTACCCTATTCTAAATAACTAAAGTTCAAAGCTCTTTTACCTTACCAGCCCTGAACAGGGCCCTTTGCGGGGCATGCCCCAAGAAGTTCAGCTCTTTTGCCTGTAAAAGAAAAAATACAATACCCAAGCCCCCCAACATTACAACCCACCACCCACATACCCCTAATCTAACCCAAACCCCCCTTAAATAAACCTAACACTAAGCCCCTGAAGATCTTCCTACCTTATCTTCACCTCACCGGGTTCAACGATCTGTCCAGAAGAGCTCCTCCGATGTCCTGATCCAAGCCCAAGCGGGGGGCTGAAGAGGTCCATGATCCGGATGAAGTCTTCATCCAAGCGGGAGCTGAAGAGGTCCATGATCCGGATGAAGTCTTCTATCAACGGCATCTTCAATCTTCTTTCTTCCGGATCCATCTTGCAGACCTCCGACGCAGAACATCCTGCTGGCCCGACGGACTAACGACGAATGACGGTTCCTTTAAGGGACGTCATCCAAGATGGTGTCCCTCGAATTTCGATTGGCTGATAGGATTCTATCAGCCAATCGGAATTAAGGTAGGAATATTCTGATTGGCTGATGGAATCAGCCAATCAGAATCAAGTTCAATCCGATTGGCTGATCCAATCAGCCAATCAGATTGAGCTCACATTCTATTGGCTGATCGGAACAGGGGGGGGTGTTAGTGTTAGGGTTAGACTTAGCTTTAGGGGTTAATACATTTATTAGAATAGCGGTGAGCTCCGGTCGGCAGATTAGGGGTTAATGTTTGAAGTTAGGTGCCGGCGATGTTAGGGAGGGCAGATTAGGGGTTAATACTATTTATTATAGGGTTAGTGAGGCGGATTAGGGGTTAATAACTTTATTATAGTAGCGCTCAGGTCCGCTCGGCAGATTAGGGGTTAATAAGTGTAGGCAGGTGGAGGCGACGTTGAGGGGGGCAGATTAGGGGTTAATAAATATAATACAGGGGTCGGCGGTGTTAGGGGCAGCAGATTAGGGGTACATAAGGATAACGTAGGTGGCGGCGCTTTGCGGTCGGCAGATTAGGGGTTAATAAGTGTAGGCAGGTGGAGGCGACATTGAGGGGGGCAGATTAGGGGTTAATAAATATAATACAGGGGTCGGCGGTGTTAGGGGCAGCAGATTAGGGGTACATAAGGATAACGTAGGTGGCGGTCGGCAGATTAGGGGTTAAAAAAATTTATTCGAGTGTCGGCGATGTCGGGGGGTCTCGGTTTAGGGGTACATAGGTAGTTTATGGGTGTTAGTGTTTTTTAGAGTACAGTAGTTAAGAGCTTTATAAACCGGCGTTAGCCCAGAAAGCTCTTAACTACTGACTTTTTTCCTGCGGCTGGAGTTTTGTCGTTAGATGTCTAACGCTCACTTCAGAAACGACTCGAAATACCGGAGTTAGAAAGATCCCATTGAAAAGATAGGATACGCAATTGACGTAAGGGGATCTGGGGTATGGAAAAGTCGCGGCTGAAAAGTGAGCGTTAGACCCTATTTTGAGTGACTCCAAATACCGGCGGTAGCCTAAAACCAGCGTTAGGAGCCTCTAACGCTGGTTTTCACGGCTAACGCCAAACTCCAAATCTAGGTCAAAGTTACACAAAATAAAAAAGAAATTATCAAAGATTTAAACTAATTACACCTAATCTAAGGGCCCTATGAAAATAAAAAAGCCCCCCTAAAATAAAAAAAACCTCTAGCCTACAATAAACTACAAAAAAAATCATATATTTCACCAGCACTTATGGGTATAAAACGTTCATCTTTTATTGAAGGATAAAGTTAAAAATAAGCAACGTTTCGTGACCTTATGTCAATTAATCATGCTTCTGTTACATACTGACAGTTTGTACCTTTTTAAACATTTGTTTCTCGCGCCAAAATTGTTACAAACAATGGCCTAGATTTAGAGTTTTGTCAGTAACGACCCGCGTAGCTAACGCCGGCTTTTTTCTGGCCGCACCATAAAAATAACTCTGGTATTGAGAGTCCACAAAAAGGCTGCAAAAAAGGAGCGTAGAGCATTTTTAACGCAGCTTCAACTCTCGATACCAGAGTTGATTACGCAAACGGCCAGCCTCAAAAACGTGCTTGTGCACGATTCCCCCTTAGGAAACAATGGGGCTGTTTGAGCTGAAAAAAAACCTAACAACCCATTGTTTGCTATGGGGAAACACTTCCTACGTCTGCACCTAACACCCTAACATGTACCCCGAGTCTAAACACCCCTAGCCTTACACTTATTAACCCCTAATCTGCCGCCCCCGCTATCGCTGACCCCTGCATATTATTTTTAACCCCTAATCTGCCGCTCCGTAAACCGCCGCTACTTACATTATCCTTATGTACCCCTAATCTGCTGCCCCTAACACCGCTGACCCCTATATTATATTTATTAACCCCTAATCTGCCCCCCTCAACGTCGCCTCCACCTGCCTACACTTATTAACCCCTAATCTGCCGAGCGGACCTGAGCGCTACTATAATAAAGTTATTAACCCCTAATCCGCATCACTAACCCTATAATAAATAGTGTTAACCCCTAATCTGCCCTCCCTAACATCGCCAACACCTAACTTCAAACATTAACCCCTAATCTGCCGACTGGAGCTCACCGCTACTATAATAAATGTATTAACCCCTAAAGCTAAGTCTAACCCTAACACTAACACCCCCCTAAATTAAATATAATTTTAATCTAACGAAATTAATTAACTCTTATTAAATAAATTATTCCTATTTAAAGCTAAATACTTACCTGTAAAATAAATCCTAATATAGCTACAATATAAATTATAATTATATTATAGCTATTTTAGGATTTATATTTATTTTACAGGTAACTTTGTATTCATTTTAACCAGGTACAATAGCTATTAAATAGTTAAGAACTATTTAATAGTTACCTAGTTAAAATAATAACAAAATTACCTGTAAAATAAATCCTAACCTAAGTTACAATTAAACCTAACACTCTACTATCATTAAATTAATTAAATAAAATACCTACAATTAAACCTAACACTACACTATCAATAAATAAATTAAATGCAATTCCTACAAATAACTACAATGAAATAAACTAACTAAAGTACAAAAAATAAAAAAGAACTAAGTTACAAAAAATAAAAAAATATTTACAAACATAAGAAAAATATTACAACAATTTTAAACTAATTACACCTACTCTAAGCCCCCTAATAAAATAACAAAGACCCCCAAAATAACAAAATGCCCTACCCTATTCTAAATTACTACATTTCAAAGCTCTTTTACCTTACCAGCCCTGAACAGGGCCCTTTGCGGGGCATGCCCCAAGAAATTCAGCTCTTTTGCCTGTAAAAAAAACCATACAATACCCCCCCCAACATTACAACCCACCACCCACATACCCCTAATCTAACCCAAACCCCCCTTAAATAAACCTAACACTAAGCCCCTGAAGATCTTCCTACCTTGTCTTCACCCTACCAGGTTCACTGATCCGTCCTGAAGAGCTCCTCCGATGTCCTGATCCAAGCCCAAGCGGGGGGCTGAAGAGGTCCATGATCCGGCTGAAGTCTTCATCCAAGCGGGAGCTGAAGAGGTCCATGATCCGAATGAAGTCTTCATCCAAGCGGGAGCTGAAGAGGTCCATGATCCGGATGAAGTCTTCTATCAACGGCATCTTCAATCTTCTTTCTTCCGGATCCATCTTGCAGACCTCCAACGCGGAACATCCTCTTCTCCCGACGCCTACTAGCCGAATGACGGTTCCTTTAAGGGACTTCATCCAAGATGGCGTCCCTCGAATTCTGATTGGCTGATAGGATTCTATCAGCCAATCGGAATTAAGGTAGGAATATTCTGATTGGCTGATGGAATCAGCCAATCAGAATCAAGATCAATCCGATTGGCTGATCCAATCAGCCAATCAGATTGAGCTCGCATTCTATTGGCTGTTCCGATCAGCCAATAGAATGCGAGCTCAATCTGATTGGCTGATTGGATCAGCCAATCGGATTGATCTTGATTCTGATTGGTTGATTCCATCAGCCAATCAGAATATTCCTACCTTAATTCCGATTGGCTGATAGAATCCTATCAGCCAATCGGAATTCGAGGGACGCCATCTTGGATGACGTCCCTTAAAGGAACCGTCATTCGGCTAGTAGGCGTCGGGAGAAGAGGATGTTCCGTGTCGGAGGTCTGCAAGATGGATCCGGAAGAAAGAAGATTGAAGATGCCGTTGATAGAAGACTTCATCCGGATCATGGACCTCTTCAGCTCCCGCTTGGATTAAGACTTCCTCCGGATCATGGACCTCTTCAGCTCCTGCTTGGATGAAGACTTCAGCCGGATCATGGACCTCTTCAGCCCCCCCGCTTGGGCTTGGATCAGGACATCGGAGGAGCTCTTCAGGACGGATTGGTGAACCTGGTAGGGTGAAGACAAGGTAGGAAGATCTTCAGGGGCTTAGTGTTAGGTTTATTTAAGGGGGGTTTGGGTTAGATTAGGGGTAAGTGGGTGGTGGGTTGTAATGTTGGGGGGGGGTATTGTATGTTTTTTTTTACAGGCAAAAGAGCTGAATTTCTTGGGGCATGCCCCGCAAAGGGCCCTGTTCAGGGCTGGTAAGGTAAAAGAGCTTTGAAATGTAGTAATTTAGAATAGGGTAGGGCATTTTGTTATTTTGGGGGTCTTTGTTATTTTATTAGGGGGCTTAGAGTAGGTGTAATTAGTTTAAAATTGTTGTAATATTTTTCTTATGTTTGTAAATATTTTTTTATTTTTTGTAACTTAGTTCTTTTTTATTTTTGGTACTTTAGATAGTTTATTTCATTGTAGTTATTTGTAGGTATTGTATTTAATTTATTTATTGATAGTGTAGTGTTAGGTTTAATTGTAGATAATTGTAGGTATTTTATTTAATAAATTTATTGATAGTGTAGTGGTAGGTTTAATTGTAGATAATTATAGGTATTTTATTTAATTAATTTATTGATAGTGTAGTGGTAGGTTTAATTGTAACTTAGGTTAGGATTTATTTTACAGGTAAATTTGTAATTATTTTAACTATTTTAGCTATTAAATAGTTCTTAACTATTAAATAGCTATTGTACCTGGTTAAAATAATTACAAAGTTGCCTGTAAAATAAATATTAATCCTAAAATAGCTACAATGTAATTATTCGTTATATTGTAGCTATATTAGGGTTTATTTTACAGGTAAGTATTTAGCTTTAAATAGGAATAATTTATTTAATAAGAGTTAATTAATTTTGTTAGATTAAAATTATATTTAACTGAGGGGGGTGTTAGTGTTAGGGTTAGACTTAGCTTTAGGGGTTAATACATTTATTAGAATAGCGATGAGCTCCGGTTTGAAGAATAGGGGTTAATAATTGAAGTTAGGTGTGGCGATGTTAGGGAGGGCAGATTAGGGGTTAATACTATTTATTATAGGGTTAGTGAGGCGGATTAGGGGTTAATAACTTTATAATAGTAGCGGTGCGGTCCGCTCGGCAGATTAGGGGTTAATTATTGTAGGTAGCTGGTGGCGACGTTGTGGGGGGCAGATTAGGGGTTAATAAATATAATACAGGGGTCGGCGGTGTTAGGGGCAGCAGATTAGGGGTACATAAGTATAACGTAGGTGGCGGTCGGCAGATTAGGGGTTAAAAAATTTTAATTGAGTGGCGGCGATGTGGGGGGGCCTCAGTTTAGGGGTACATTGGTAGTTTATGGGTGTTAGTGTACTTTAGAGTACAGTAGTTAAGAGCTTTATGAACCGGCGTTAGCCCAGAAAGCTATTAACTACTGACTTTTTTCCTACGGCTGGAGTTTTGTCGTTAGATGTCTAACGCTCACTTCAGACACGACTCTAAATACCGGAGTTAGAAAGATCCCATTGAAAAGATAGGATATGCAATTGACGGAAGGGGATCTGCGGTATGGAAAAGTTGCGGCTGAAAAGTGAGCGTTAGACCCTATTTTGAGTGACTCCAAATACCGGAGTTAGCCTAAAACCAGCGTTAGTAGCCTCTAACGCTGGTTTTCACGGCTAACGCCAAACTCCAAATCTAGGCCAATGTGTCTTAGGTGCCATCTGCTGTTCTATATACATATTACATCTTAAATCTTCTCTATTCTGTTTACAAAGAGGCATTTATGTAACAATATTAAAAACAATAGTCACTCTATGAGTTTTTTAAGCAGCTACATTTTTTTCTTTTTTTCATTTTGGGTCTATATGGTTTTTAGAAGTACAGACACATGATATTAATTTGTGATGGATATTACTGACATTACATTAATTTATTACAGGATTACAATGGAGGGTTTATAAAAAGCATGATAAATCAAATTCTCTATTTAACCCTTTTGGTGCTATGGATTCCATTTTATGGATCCACCACATTTCCCTTTGTTTGAGCAACTGCTCACGGTCTGATCCATTTCTAGGTGTCCGTACCTGTTCTATCACTTGCCAGCGTAATTGGCTGATCCCATGTCCCCTTTCTAAAAAATGTTTAGCTAGGGGGGCCTCCATATTTTTTCTCCTGATGTTACTACGGTGTTGTGTAAGGCGATCCCTAATCTAGGCCGCTTGGATGAAGACTTCTGCCGGCTTCTTGGAGGATGGATGTCGGATCTTCAAAACTGTAAGTGAATCTTCAGGGGTTAGTGTTAGGATTTTTTAAAGGTGTATTGGGTGGGTTTTATTTTTAGATTAGGGGTTTGGGCTGCAATAGAGCTAAATGCCCTTTTAAGGGCAATGCCCATCCAAATGCCCTTTTCAGTGCAATGGAGAGCTTAGGTTTTTTTAGTTAGGTTTTTATTTGGGGGGGTTGGTTGTGTGGGTGGTGGGTTTTACTGTTGCCACGCAAAAGGCCCTTTTAAGGGCTATTTGTAGTTTATTGTAGGCTAGGGTTTTTTTATTTTGGGGGGCTTTTTTATTTTCATAGAGCCCTTAGATTAGGTGTAATTAGTTTAAATCTTTGATAATTTCTTTTTTATTTTGTGTAACTTAGTGTTCATTTTTTTTTGTAACTTAGTTCTTTTTTATTTTTGGTACTTTAGATAGTTTATTTCATTGTAGTTATTTGTAGGTATTGTATTTAATTTATTTATTGATAGTGTAGTGTTAGGTTTAATTGTAGATAATTGTAGGTATTTTATTTAATTAATTTATTGATAGTGTAGTGGTAGGTTTAATTGTAGATAATTATAGGTATTTTATTTAATTAATTTATTGATAGTGTAGTGGTAGGTTTAATTGTAACTTAGGTTAGGATTTATTTTACAGGTAAATTTGTAATTATTTTAACTATTTTAGCTATTAAATAGTTCTTAACTATTAAATAGCTATTGTACCTGGTTAAAATAATTACAAAGTTGCCTGTAAAATAAATATTAATCCTAAAATAGCTACAATGTAATTATTCGTTATATTGTAGCTATATTAGGGTTTATTTTACAGGTAAGTATTTAGCTTTAAATAGGAATAATTTATTTAATAAGAGTTAATTAATTTTGTTAGATTAAAATTATATTTAACTGAGGGGGGTGTTAGTGTTAGGGTTAGACTTAGCTTTAGGGGTTAATACATTTATTAGAATAGCGATGAGCTCCGGTCGGGAGAATAGGGGTTAATAATTGAAGTTAGGTGTGGCGATGTTAGGGAGGGCAGATTAGGGGTTAATACTATTTATTATAGGGTTAGTGAGGCGGATTAGGGGTTAATAACTTTATAATAGTAGCGGTGCGGTCCGCTCGGCAGATTAGGGGTTAATTATTGTAGGTAGCTGGTGGCGACGTTGTGGGGGGCAGATTAGGGGTTAATAAATATAATACAGGGGTCGGCGGTGTTAGGGGCAGCAGATTAGGGGTACATAAGTATAACGTAGGTGGCGGTCGGCAGATTAGGGGTTAAAAAATTTTAATTGAGTGGCGGCGATGTGGGGGGGCCTCAGTTTAGGGGTACATTGGTAGTTTATGGGTGTTAGTGTACTTTAGAGTACAGTAGTTAAGAGCTTTATGAACCGGCGTTAGCCCAGAAAGCTATTAACTACTGACTTTTTTCCTACGGCTGGAGTTTTGTCGTTAGATGTCTAACGCTCACTTCAGACACGACTCTAAATACCGGAGTTAGAAAGATCCCATTGAAAAGATAGGATATGCAATTGACGGAAGGGGATCTGCGGTATGGAAAAGTTGCGGCTGAAAAGTGAGCGTTAGACCCTATTTTGAGTGACTCCAAATACCGGAGTTAGCCTAAAACCAGCGTTAGTAGCCTCTAACGCTGGTTTTCACGGCTAACGCCAAACTCCAAATCTAGGCCAATGTGTCTTAGGTGCCATCTGCTGTTCTATATACATATTACATCTTAAATCTTCTCTATTCTGTTTACAAAGAGGCATTTATGTAACAATATTAAAAACAATAGTCACTCTATGAGTTTTTTAAGCAGCTACATTTTTTTCTTTTTTTCATTTTGGGTCTATATGGTTTTTAGAAGTACAGACACATGATATTAATTTGTGATGGATATTACTGACATTACATTAATTTATTACAGGATTACAATGGAGGGTTTATAAAAAGCATGATAAATCAAATTCTCTATTTAACCCTTTTGGTGCTATGGATTCCATTTTATGGATCCACCACATTTCCCTTTGTTTGAGCAACTGCTCACGGTCTGATCCATTTCTAGGTGTCCGTACCTGTTCTATCACTTGCCAGCGTAATTGGCTGATCCCATGTCCCCTTTCTAAAAAATGTTTAGCTAGGGGGGCCTCCATATTTTTTCTCCTGATGTTACTACGGTGTTGTGTAAGGCGATCCCTAATCTAGGCCGCTTGGATGAAGACTTCTGCCGGCTTCTTGGAGGATGGATGTCGGATCTTCAAAACTGTAAGTGAATCTTCAGGGGTTAGTGTTAGGATTTTTTAAAGGTGTATTGGGTGGGTTTTATTTTTAGATTAGGGGTTTGGGCTGCAATAGAGCTAAATGCCCTTTTAAGGGCAATGCCCATCCAAATGCCCTTTTCAGTGCAATGGAGAGCTTAGGTTTTTTTAGTTAGGTTTTTATTTGGGGGGGTTGGTTGTGTGGGTGGTGGGTTTTACTGTTGCCACGCAAAAAGGCCCTTTTAAGGGCTATTTGTAGTTTATTGTAGGCTAGGGTTTTTTTATTTTGGGGGGCTTTTTTATTTTCATAGAGCCCTTAGATTAGGTGTAATTAGTTTAAATCTTTGATAATTTCTTTTTTATTTTGTGTAACTTAGTGTTCATTTTTTTTTGTAACTTAGTGTTTGTTATTTTTTGTAACTTAGTTGTTAGTTTTTGGTAACTTAGTAATTTTTTAATGTAGATTTAAATTATTTGAGTAGGGTTAGGTGATTAAATATATAATATAGTTATTTTCATTTGTAGTTTAATGTAATTTAGTCTAACAGTTAGGGTAGATTAATTATTATTACCATAATTGCGAAGAAATAAGCATTCACAGACCGAGCTAAATCAACACTGTGTATTTATTGTCACATCGATGTAGCTGATGTGTGTGGAGTGGTGGAACCTTTGTTTTTTCGATTTGACAATAAATACACAGTGTTGATTTAGCTCGGTCTGTGAATGCTTATTTCTTCGCAATTATGGTAATATTGGATCCTTTTTGGTGTGTGAGATACACCGCGGAGATCTTTTAAGCTACTAGTTCTATACTGGATAACGGCTGTCTGGTGAGAAGAAGGAGTGCCTGGACACTTTCTAACTACCCGCTTAGTGGGGCCGGATAACCGTGAGTAACCTGGGTTGATGTTTTTATCACTGCATAAAGTTAGCTCAAGACTACCAATATATATCTTCATGTTATTTACCTGTGATACAATATAATATACTGGAATACTGAAAGTTTTGGAGGTTATTTGAGCGTATATTCACCTACAAAGGAGAAATATAATACCCAACAATGTATGTGTAAAACTCACTCAGCTGAAATAATATACACAGTTAACACTCTACATGTACCCGGATATTAGAGTGTTACCAGTAAGAACTTTGCAACAATTTGATTCCTGTTGAAAACTAGGTTGTGGCAACAATACATGCGAGACTATAAACCGATTTGTATAAAAATATAACAGTCTGATTTGGTTGCACACAGCTGGAAGTAATTACATGTCTTATGGCTCAAATACACAGTTTTTGCAACAGTGTGTCTTTGTAGATTAATTATTAGTTTAATATAGTTTAATGTAATTTTAGTATAATAGTTAGGGGAGGTTAATTATTAGTTTAATATATTTTAATGTAATTTTAGTTTAATAGTTAGGGTAGATTAATTCATAGTTTAATATAGTATAATTTAAATCTAAAGGTAAGTTTAAATTTATTATAAGATAGGGATGAGTTAACATTTCATATGAAGTTAGCGGGTTGTTAGGTTTAGGGGTTAATAGTTTAATTTATTTTATGGCGATGTGGGGGGTTGGGGGTTTAGGGGTTAATAGGTTTAGTAAGTGCTAGTGATGTGGGAGGCCAGGGGTTTAGGGGTTAATACATTTTTTTAGTTGCGGCGGGATAGGGGTTAATAACTTTATGTAGGTGGCGGCGGTGTCGGGACGGCAGAATAGGGGTTAATAAGTATAATGTAGGTGGCGGTGGTGTTGGGGCGGCAGATTAGGGGTGTTTAGACTCGGGGTACATGTTAGGGTGTTAGGTGTAAACATAACTTTTATCCTCCCATAGGAATCAATGGGATATCGGGCAGCTGCGAACATGAGCTTTCGTTGCTTACAGACTTCCATTGATTCCTAGGGCATCCGGCGCCTCCAGGGCGGCGGATTGAAAACCAGGTACACTGGGCCGGAATAGAGCGTACCTGTTAGAAATTTGTTAACTAGCAAAAGTAGTCAGATAGTGCCAAATTTGCATTCGGAACATCTGTAATGACGTAAGCATTGATCTGTGTCATATGTTACGTCACAGATTTCTACTTTTGCCGGTCTGTAGGCTTTGATAACTAAGAGGAATCAAGCTCGCCACAATTACGCTGCGGAATTCCAGCACATTTGCGGTTGACGGCTTGATAAATAGGCCTTATAATAAGTATCTGGCCTGTTAAAGTGTTTTGAAACACAAATTTTTTACTCTTATTATCATTTTTTCTTCATTCTCTCGAGATCTTTATTTGAAAAAGCAGGAATGTAAGCTTAGGAGAAGGCCCATGTTTGAGTTTAGCACCCCTGGATAGAGTTAGCTGATTGGCTTCTACATTTAGCCACCAATCGACAAGCGCTACCTAGGTTCTGAACCCAAAATGGGCTGCCTCCTAAACTTACATTTCTGCTTTTCAAATAAAGATACCAAGTGAAAAACGAAAAATTGATAATATGGATCTCATAGATTGGGTCCATTTAGATTTCAAGTCTTGATTTTTGTTTTTGAAAATATAATTTTTGCATAGGTGGGAACATAATATTCTGCAATTTCTTTACTTTTTTTAATCTCCCTCTCCCCCTTTGCCCCTCTCCTTGCTTTTCGTAGAGAACTGGGCATGTAAGCTTGTACATTTAGCCTAGGATAGTGACACATGTGAGCCATACAGTTACTGAGAAAAATGGTGGTACATAATCTCCTGGACATCACTGGACACAATTGTCAGGAAACGACTAATAAAGCACTAGGAGTACTTATTTATAGTCTAATCTATATAAAACAGCTGCAGCACTACTCATAACATGTGCATAGTGCCATTTATAAAGCACTACTTATACACGTGGCCAGGTGTGCAAGAACCATGACGACTTGCAGAAATCTAGCAAGCAATGACATTGTGTTTTTTTCTCTAATATAGCAGCATAGTAGTTTGTTTTACATACCGTAAGGTAGACGACTACTAGTGTTTGATGATCGCTCTTCTTAGACTAGGCTGTGTTTAGCCAGGCAGCAGCTGTCAGACATCCTTTGCTCCAAAAAGCAGACTTTGACACTCTCCTTCTTGCTTCTTCCCTCTCAGATGGGTTGGAGCACCTACTTTGAGGGATCGCTATTTTGCGAATGCACACTGCCCAAACATTGACGGTCAAGTTTTCATGGTGCTGCCAATCACCAGGAGAACATACATGACCGGCGCCCATTGGCTCCCCAGCAAACTTAAAGGCTGCATAAGAGATGCCTCTATATGAAGTTTTTTTAGCCGTGCTGCAGCACAAACCACCACCGGGTGACGCAGCTGAACTGCTACTGGTAGCAATGCATGCTACAAGATTGCGCAATAGAGAGAAAGCTGTTCCCTATGCTGCCTCTCTCTATTGCTCAATATACAGAAAAAGAAAAAAATGTTTTTTTATTTTTTATTAAAATTGAAATTTTACCCCAAGGAGCGGAAGTGCTTCACCTGCCTCGTATGACTGCACGTCCCTGTTTGAAAACCCCTGGGCTATATCCTAATCTGTTAAAATAGAGTTTTGTACAGGTTCCCACAATATAGTAAGTTATATTTACGTTTGCATTATTTCCAATCCAAACAGCTCTTCCTATTTTTTTATAAATTACTTCACAGCAGAAAAAAAGGAACTGGTAAAATATATATTTTTATTAAAGAATCAAAGTCACAACATAGTGAGAAATAATAAAAACACTCAAGCAGGTTTAACCCTCTGACCAATTTTGTATATCAAGTAGCTATTAAGGGACAGTAACGATTTTGAAATTATAGTATAAAATGAATAATTATGTGAAGTAAAAGAGGTTTGCAACATGCTTTCATTATTTATTTTCCCCTCCTTTCCTGTAATTTAACAAAAAATTAACGAATAGATTTTGAATTTTGTCAGTTGTCCCAGCGCACCCTCAAGACAACGCTGGTATTTAGAGTTGTCTGAGTGGCTGTGTTAGGCTCAGAAAAGGGAGCGCTCGTGCACGATATCCCCATAGGAAATAATGGGTCTGAGCTGGCCGAAAAAAAACCTAACACCTGCAAAAAAGTAGCGTTCAGCTCCTAACGTAGTCCCATTGTTTCCTATGGGGAAACACTCTCTAAGTCTGCACCTAACACACTAACATGAACCCGAGTCTAAACACCCCTAACCTTACACTTATTAACCCCTAATCTGCCGCCCCTGCTATCGCTGACACCTACATTATATTATTAACCACTAATCTTCCGACCGGACACTGCCGCCACCTACATTATCCCTATGAACCCCTAATCTGCTGCCCCTAACATCGCCGACACCTACATTATATTTATTAACCCCTAATCTGCCCCCCCCAACGTCGCCGCAACCTAACTACAAGTATTAACCCCTAATCTGCCGACTGGACCTCGCCGCCACTATAATAAAAGTATTAACCCGTAAACCGCCGCACTCCCGCCTTGCAAACACTAGAATAATTTGTAATAACCCCTAATCTGACCTCCTTAAGATCGCCTCCCCCTACCTACAATTATTAACCCCTAATCTCCCGCCCACAACGTCACCGCTACTATAATAAATGTATTAACCCCTAAACCTAAGTCTAACCCTAACACCCCCCTAACATAAATATAATTTAAATTAAACAAAATAATATTTCTATAATTAAATAAATTAATCCTATTTAAAACTAAATACTTACCTAGAAAATAAACCCTAATATAGCTACAATATAAATAATAATTGCATTGTAGCTATTTTAGGATTTATATTTATTTTACAGGCAACTTTGTATTTATTTTAACTAGGTTCAATAGCTATTAAATAGTTATTAACTATTTAATAGCTACCTAGTTAAAATAATTACAAAATTACCTGTGAAATAAATCCTAACCTAAGATACAATTAAACCTAACACTACACTATCATTAAATTAATTAAATAAATTACCTACAATTAGCTAAACTAAAATACAATTAAATAAACTAATCTATAATACAAAAACAAACACTAAATAACAAAAAATAAAAAAATATTACAAGAATTTAAATCTAATTACACCTAATCTAAGACCCCTAATAAAATAAAAAAGACCCCAAAAATAATAAAATTCCCTACCCTATTCTAAATTACAAAAGTAATCCGCTCTTTTACCAGCCCTTAAAAGGGATTTTTGCGGGGCATTGCCCCAAAGTAATCAGCTCTTTTACCTGTAAAATAAAATACAATACCCCCCAACATTACAACCCACCACCCACATACCCCTATTCTAACCTACCCAATCCCCCCTTAAAAAAACCTTTCACTAACCCCCTGAAGATCTCCCTACCTTGAGTCGTCTTCACTCAGCCGAGCCGAAGTCTTCATCCAATCCGGCAGATGTGGTCCTCCATCCGGGCGAAGTCTTGATCCAAGTGGCAAAGAAGAGGTCCTCCATCCGGGCGATGTCTTCTTCCAAGCGGCATCTTCTATCTTCTGTCTTCCGGATCTATCTTCATCCCGCCGATGCGGAACATCCTCCTTCCCCGATGGACTAACGACGAATGAAGGTTCCTTTAAGGCACGTCATCCAAGATGGCGTCCCTCGAATTCCGATTCTATCAGCCAATCTGAATTAAGGTAGGAAAAATCTGATTGGCTGATGCAATCAGCCAATCAGATTGAAGTTCAATCTGATTGGCTGATCCAATCAGCCAATCAGATTGAGCTTGCATTCTATTGGCTGTTCCGATCAGCCAATAGAATGCTAGCTCAATCTGATTGGCTGATTGAATCAGCCAATCAGATTTTTCCTAACTTAATTCCGATTGGCTGATAGAATCCTATCAGCCAATCGGAATTTGAGGGACACCATCTTGGATGACGTCATTTAAAGGATCCTTCATTCGTCGTTAGTCCATCATTGAAGGTGGATGTTCTGCCTCGGCGGGCTGAAGATGGATCCGGAAGAGAGAAGATAGAAGATGCCGCTTGGAGGAAGACATCGCCTGGATGGAGGACCTCTTCTTTGCTGCTTGGATCAAGACTTCACCCGGATGGAGGACCACATCGCCCGGATTGGATGAAAACTTCGGCTCAGCTGATTGAAGAAGACTCAAGGTAGGGAGATCTTCAGGGGGTTAGTGATAGGTTTTTATAAGGGGGGTTTGGGTGGGTTAGAATAGGGGTATGTGGGTGGTGGGTTTTAATGTTGGGTGGGTATTGTATTTTCTTTTACAGGTAAAAGAGCTGATTACTTTGGGGTAGTGCCCCACAAAAAGCCCTTTTAAGGGCTGGTAAAAGAGCTGGTTACTTGGTAATTTAGACTAGGGTAGGGAATTGTATTATTTTGGGGGGCTTTTTTATTTTATTAGGTGGCTTAGATTAGGTGTAATTAGATTAAAATTCTTGTAATATTTTTTTTATTTTTTGTAATTTAGTGTTTGTTTGTTTTTGTATTATAGATTAGTTTATTTAATTGTATTTTAGTTTAGCTAATTGTAGGTAATTAATTTAATTAATTTAATGATAGTGTAGTGTTAGGTTTAATTGTAACTTAGGTTAGGATTTATTTTACAGGTAATTTTGTAATTATTTTAACTAGGTAGCTATTAAATAGTTATTAACTATTTAATAGCTATTGTACCTAGTTAAAATAAATACAAAGTTGCCTGTAAAATACCCCTCCAAACAAGGCAAGTAGTGGGAGGAGTTTCGATATTCAAAATAGTTGAAAACAATGTATTAATCTGTTCTAAAACATTTACACTCTGGTGATGTGTTAAGCCATTGCAAGGAAACAGAACAGACTTGTAATTATAAGGTGTTTGACGTCCATATAATCATTGACAGCAATATCATTGTTAAATACCACCATCTTAAATGTTTGTTTTTATTTAACCATGCCTTTAATAAAACAGATATCATAATATGTTCTACAGTGTAGCTTTCAGTAAATGAAAAAAAAAAACCCTCAGTAAGGTTATATATAAGATTTGACTGTTAATTTTTTTTTATTGCAGTTAATTAATTCAATGTTATTTAACCCCTTAGTGACCACAGCACTTTTCCATTTGTTGATCATCTGGGACCAGGGCTATTTTTACATTTCTGCGGTGTTTGTGTTTAGCTGTAACTTTCCTCTTACTCATTTACTGTACCCACACATATTATCTACTGTTTTTATCGCCATTAAATGGACTTTCTAAAAATATTTTCATCATATCTGATAATATACTATATATTTTTTTATAAAATATGATGAAAAAAATGGAAAAAAACACACTTTTTCTAAATTTAACCCCCAAAAGCTGTAACACATCTACAACCACCAAAAAATGCCCATGCTTAATAGTTCTAAATTTTGTCCTGAGTTTAGAAATACCCAATGTTTACATATTCTTCGCTTTTTTTGCAAGTTATAGGGCAATAAGTACAAGTAGCACTTTGCTATTTCCAAACCATTTTTGTTTCCAAAATTAGTGATAGTTACATTGGAACGCTGATATCTGTCAGGAATCCCTGAATAACCCCTGACATGTATATATATATTTTTAGTAGACAACCTAAAGTATTGATCTAGGCCCATTTTGGTATATTTCATGCCACCATTTCATTGACAAATAAGATCAAATAAAAAAAATTGTTCACTTTTTCACAAACTTTAGGTTTCTCACTGAAATGATTTACAAAAAGCGTGTGTAATAATGGCACAAATGGTTGTAAATGCTTCTCTGGGATCCCCTTTGTTCAGAAATAGCAGACATATATCGCTTTGGTGTTGCTTTTTGGTAATTAGAAGGTCGCTAAATACCACACGTGTATTATGCCCAGCAGTGAAGGGGTTAATTAGGGAGCTTGTAGGGTTAATTTTAGCTTTACTGTAGTGTAGTAGACAACTCCAAGTATTGATCTAGGCCCATTTTGGTATATTTCATTCCACCATTTCACCGCCAAATGCGATCAAATAAAAAAAATCATTAACTTTTTCACAATTTTAGGTTTCTCACTGAAATTATTTACAAACAGTTAGTGCAATCATGGCAAAAATGGTTGCAAACGCTTCTGTGGATCCCCTTTGTTCAGAAATAGCAGACATATATTACTTTGGCATTGCTTTTTGATAATTAGAATGCTGCTAAATGCCTCTGTGCACCACAAGTGTATTATGCCCAACAGTTAATGGGTTAATTAGGTAGCTTGCAGAGATAATTTGAGCTTTAGTGTAGAGATCAGCCTCCCACCTGACACATCCCACCCCTTGATCCCTCCCTGACCCCCCTCAAACAGCTCTCTTCCCTCCCCACCTCACAATTGTCACAGCCATCTTAAGTACTGGTAGAAAGTCTGGTACTTAAAGGTATTTTTTTTTATATACAGGGAGTGCAGAATTATTAGGCAAGTTGTATTTTTGAGGATTAATTTTATTATTGAACAACAACCATGTTCTCAATGAACCCAAAAAACTCATTAATATCAAAGCTGAATAGTTTTGGAAGTAGTTTTTAGTTTGTTTTTAGTTATAGCTATTTTAGGGGGATATCTGTGTGTGCAGGTGACTATTACTGTGCATAATTATTAGGCAACTTAACAAAAAACAAATATATACCCATTTCAATTATTTATTTTTACCAGTGAAACCAATATAACATCTCAACATTCACAAATATACATTTCTGACATTCAAAAACAAAACAAAAACAAATCAGTGACCAATATAGCCACCTTTCTTTGCAAGGACACTCAAAAGCCTGCCATCCATGGATTCTGTCAGTATTTTGATCTGTTCACCATCAATATTGCGTGCAGCAGCAACCACAGCCTCCCAGACACTGTTCAGAGAGGTGTGCTGTTTTCCCTCCTTGTAAATCTCACATTTGATGATGGACCACAGGTTCTCAATGGGGTTCAGATCAGGTGAACAAGGAGGCCATGTCATTAGATTTTCTTCTTTTATACCCTTTCTTGCCAGCCACGCTGTGGAGTACTTGGACGCGTGTGATGGAGCATTGTCCTGCATGAAAATAATGTTTTTCTTGAAGGATGCAGACTTCTTCCTGTACCACTGCTTGAAGAAGGTGTCTTCCAGAAACTGGCAGTAGGACTGGGAGTTGAGCTTGACTCCATCCTCAACCCGAAAAGGCCCCACAAGCTCATCTTTGATGATACCAGCCCAAACCAGTACTACACCTCCACCTTGCTGGCGTCTGAGTCGGACTGGAGCTCTCTGCCCTTTACCAATCCAGCCACGGGCCCATCCATCTGGCCCATCAAGACTCACTCTCATTTCATCAGTCCATAAAACCTTAGAAAAATCAGTCTTAAGATATTTCTTGGCCCAATCTTGACGTTTCAGCTTGTGTGTCTTGTTCAGTGGTGGTCGTCTTTCAGCCTTTCTTACCTTGGCCATGTCTCTGAGTATTGCACACCTTGTGCTTTTGGGCACTCCAGTGATGTTGCAGCTCTGAAATATGGCCAAACTGGTGGCAAGTGGCATCTTGGCAGCTGCACGCTTAACTTTTCTCAGTTCATGGGCAGTTATTTTGCGCCTTGGTTTTTCCACACGCTTCTTGCGACCCTGTTGACTATTTTGAATGAAACGCTTGATTGTTCGATGATCACGCTTCAGAAGCTTTGCAATTTTAAGAGTGCTACATCCCTCTGCAAGATATCTCACTATTTTTGACTTTTCTGAGCCTGTCAAGTCCTTCTTTTGACCCATTTTGCCAAAGGAAAGGAAGTTGCCTAATAATTATGCACACCTGATATAGGGTGTTGATGTCATTAGACCACACCCCTTCTCATTACAGAGATGCACATCACCTAATATGCTTAATTGGTAGTAGGCTTTCGAGCCTATACAGCTTGGAGTAAGACAACATGCATAAAGAGGATGATGTGGTCAAAATACTCATTTGGCTAATAATTCTGCACCCCCTGTATATTTAGTCTGCAGTGATGGATCCCCCCTTAGCCCCCAACCTCCCTGATCCCCCCATACATCTCTCTAACCCTCCCCCCTCTACCTATTTGCCTTCATTTTGGGTACTGGCAGCTATCTGCCAGTACTCAAATTGCCCAAAAAAATGTGTTTTTATTATTTATTTTTAATAATTAACCATTTTCTGTAGTGTAGCTGCCCCCCCCTGAATACTCTACCCCCTCCCCTTACCAGATCCCTTGCACAAACTTTTATTACCTCCCCTCCCTCCTTCTCCCTCCTTCCCATACATTTATAATAGATTTTGTCCAATGTGGATCGCGTGCGCATACCCTCACCATCCACCCAGCCACACTCCCGCAGCATCGGGCATACTAGTAAGGGACCTGATCCAGATCTGGAACCAACGATGGGCCACCCACCCACCTCCCTGCTACAGTTCCCACCCACCAATGATGGCCGATGCAAGGAGGGCCATAGAGTGGTCCTCTCTGCATCGGTGGGGAAAAAAGGGTATTGCAGAGATGCCTCAATATCAAGGCATCACTGCAATACCCTGAAAGCACCTGGAAGTGCTGATCGTTTCTAGCGCTTCAAACCCCAGCGGACGTGCCAGGCACGTCCTTGGTCGTTAAGAGTAGTTTTTTGTAGGAGGTACCTGGCACGTACTCTATCATTAAGGGGTTGAAAGTTCACTTATTTGAGTTCTAGTCTTGTGGGATGCACACATTGCAAACTATTGATCAAATGGTAACCTGTGACTTAAAGTGAAAATAAATTTGAATGAATAAGTGCCCGTTTTTTAAAAATACTGTTAAAAACAGGGGCAATTTAATTCATTAAAATTTGCATTGAAGCGTTTTTTTTTTTTTGTTTGTTTGTTTGTTTTTTTAACAATTTTTTATTGAGGTAGTGAGCAGTAACAACCAAACTTGGAATATGTCCAGATACATATCATACTTGAGAGAAACACCTTTACAATTCTCATATATAAAATAGGGTTGGTGTAAGACATCAAGGTGACAGCATTACCAATATAAATACTATGTCTACTAGATACATGCAAATAAGGGCTTTCTGCAAATAGGATAGAAAATTTACCAATGAGAGTATAATTTCTGAGAAAGGGTATAAAAATATGTCTGAAGTGTGGATCATAAGATGTATGATATATAGGATTGATAGTGGGTATAAAAGATTTATATGTAGAGGAAATGAGTAACTGGAACATATCATAATGAGACCTATTTTTATGATTTTTAGTTTGGTAAGGATAAGGATGGTCCCCAAATTACTATGGGAAACACAAGGTAATTTAGCTATTCAGGAGAAATTGGAGTAAAATGGGGATTAATATGATGGGTTTCTTTTTGGGGGAAAAGAGATTCAGCGGGCAAGAGCCACTCTAAATGAAAGACGGGAAAGGGGGGCGGAGTCTGTTAGAATGGTAATCTGGGGAGCTTTTGGGTCGCTAAGTATATTGAGTATAAAACATATGGAGGAACTTCCTGAAGAGACTATGCATAGGGGGGGTAAGCGTATGAGTAGTTGTGCTATAAATTTTAATAATATAATCGGCTCTAGATAACTATGGGAGGATAAGGTAGGATGAGGGTAGATATATACATGTGGGACTCGGGTAGGTAATATTTCAAGAGAATTCCTCAATGGTGGGAATTGTTTAAGGAGCATGTGCTGGTTAGTGTTCAGATATAAAGACCCTCCTAAAACCAGATATCCATGATGTAATAATTAATCCTCAAGGTCATCACGAGTACAATTTCATAGGGAAGAGGTATCTCTGTACATCTTTGGTCGGCCATGTAATATGTTTAAGAATGTGTTCTTATAAGCATACAGTTAAGATACAGAGGTTTAACATGCATGTACAGTATATATAAGTAAAATACAAATATATTTGTGCGATATCACATATATGTGTCATGAGAACCAAATAGTAGCTACAAGAGATAATGTAATATGGGCACAACAGTGTAGAGTGATGTACCTGTGCTATGGCAATAAGATCTATGGGGGAGAAAATGTAGTTCACATGCACATTAATGTAAAGTAATGCATGAGAGTCATGAAAAGCAAATATTTAGGACAAGTAATATACAGCTCAATCCCACTGGTATAATGTGGTATATAAGTATCATAGGAACCATACATCCAAGGGATGTAACATTGGTCCCAGGCATACTAGCGTGACATACCTGTGTTCAAAAAGCTAGACATCTAGGGAAGGTAATATAGGACACAGACCTGTACCATGTAGGATACATTAATATTATTGTAGATGATATTTATAGAGAGACTACTTTTGGGCTACAGAAACAATTGATGAATTATGGAGATAGTGGGTTAGAAAGGGGCTTGTGGGTTCACATTATAAAACCTTAGGATTATGAAGGTTATATGGGGCTATTATCATTTATCTTCTAATTTATGAGGTATATGACCGCAGTTTATAGTAGTCTAAATTATTGTCTGGGATATGAATGGCCAATTTTTAGGATACACAAGAGCATATGGGATATCATGTAACAAGCAGGTAAGATAGGGGTAATCATATGACTCTAAAGTGTTGTGAGACCTGTGAAGTTAGACCAATATTTTGGCTATGAGAGTAGGAGAATAGAAGATGAAGGTTGTAACATTCTCAGCCTCAGACACAGCCCTATATTGTCCAATTGCTAATAGAAACATATACGTCCCCAACTATTTAACCATATATATCTACATTAAACCTTACGCATATAATAGAGCAAATGCAAGCTTGTAAATATTGTGTGATCTAAAGACAAATAGAGCTTTAACTACCTTAAATGTAAACTATCATTGTGAAAAAAAAACTAAATATAATGTTAAGGTTGGTAACGAAGGAAATAAAGAGAACAAAAAATACTTTAGTGAGAACGTCTCTAACCAGCAGGAGTCCATTCTGCAATACTTTGTGTGGGCCATAGCTGTAGAACTTTGCCTTTAATCAGGGAACTTATCCCACCCCAGCTTTTTGCACTGTTCATACCGCATACATAGGGCACCCTTGAGAGACTATTATACATATCTCTAAGATTGTGGCCTCAGTCCGGAACATTCTAGAGCTATTTCTAAGGAAAGGGTCAATTTCTGTGTTAGAGAGTCTATGCAGTCTCACATCCCTCGCCATTCCAGAGGAGAAATATTCCGTCATCCAAGGTCCCATCTCATGACTTTTGCAATAATCTAGGTGGTTATCCCTTGTCCATTTCAGGGCCAAACCAGATGTCCAACTGATCTCCACGGCTGCGCTACCACTATTAAATAGCGTGACTAACGGTCTTCCTAGGGTCAAGCTAGTTCCCATGCCAAAGTCTCTCTCTAGATCCTTATCGGCTTCTCCTCTAGACATACTCTCCTTCAGCAACCTCTCACTGCTTCCCTGGTCCCCAAGCACAGATCGTGGCAGGTGATTGCAAGTCCGCAGCAGCTCCTTCTTGCCTGCGCTCGGGCCTGATCATGTGTTCCACCGGCGAGTCACCCTCCCGCAGATGGGTGGTATTTAACTGCTGCACCCGCCGGTTCTAAGGCTCGTATTCATCCGAGCTATAGGTAGGCTGTATTTCTGGCTCCTCTTGTTGCTCGCTAGTAAGGCATGGAAGGGGGTATATATTGCTATTATTCTGAGGAGGTCTTGCTTCATGCCTTTGAAGGCTATATCCAGGATATTACTAAACCCCTCCATGTCTGCGAGTGTGGTCTTGGGAGCTGTCTTAGTAGGAGGGATAATAGGGGTGGATGTCACTCCACAGAAGTTTTGGCAAGATGGATGGACTATGCCACATGGAGAGGAAGATGGCTGCTTTTAAATAGCTTCAGCTCCAGATGGCTTGCTAACAAAGCACATAACTTGGTTTTCACATTAGTTTCTTGGTTTAGACTGCGCTGTTAGTTAGCTCTAGTATCTCTAGACTCCAGTCCCGTTTTTGAGGTGTTGTGTAACCAGCTGGGTAGTCATTTTTTTATGTATAAAAGTAGAATCTATGCTGAGCCCTAGAGATGTGCGACAATGCTGTTGCAAGGCTAGCTCCGCCCCCCTGAAGCGTTTTTTTTAAAAAAAAACTTACCTTTTATCCTGCTGTACTTAGCATATCGATGACGAAACCGGCTTCCTCCAATCGTTGTGTGGCCTCACATGCTGGACGCTTTGGGGTGCTTGCAACGATTGGAGGAAGCCAGCTTCATCATTGCGGTGCTAAGTACAGAGGAGTTGCTGGTTTTCCTAAAGAAAAAGGTAAGTATTTAAAAAGAATGCTTCAATGTAAATTTTAATGAATCAAAGTGCCCCTGTTTTTAATAGTATTTTTTATAATTTTGTACTTTTGTGTTACTACTTATAGAAACTGCAACATTGTACTTATTTGCAAGTTTTGCATAATCTAAAACTTAGTCACTGTTCCTATGATTTTCCCTGAGTAGGGAATGGAAAGTTTACACATTAGATCTTGTCTCATGCTTGCTGGTATGACATTCATAACCTTCAGAGAATGTGAATGAATAGTACTATTTGGTTATCATTTCAAGATACATTTATTCATCAGTTGATAAACTAGAAATATCGAGATTTTAAATGGTCACTCACAAAAAATGATTGGATTGAATGCTGAGCTAATGAATGCTAGCTTATTTTATTTTTATTTTTTTATCAATGGTGAAATTTATGTTAAGTTTGAAAATTAATTCAGAAGAATTTATATTCATGGTTTGATAAATGAACCTACATGTCTAGAAAATATAAGGCAGAAATAAGTATTGCTTTTCATAAGACCATTCTCCATTCTAGATCTAGTTTAACGTTCAGGTACATTATTGATAGGAAACAATTCCCTCTCATAATCGTGTTTTGATAACAGCTATTAAAAGGAGAAACAATGTTTAATTTATTGTATTGAATGTTGCTAGTTTTGCTATTTACCTTGAATAATACATTTAGAATTCTACTTGACATTATTAAATGCAATTTGAGCAATTTATTAATTTTTAATAAGATATTATAGACAACATTGCAAATCTTAAAACACTGATTTAATTGGTGAAGCATAGATCAAAGCACATAAAACAAACTTGCCTTTTTAAAAACAATGTTTGAATAAATTATGCATGTTCAGTAATATCATTAATACTCATATCTTTTTTTTTGGAAAGTGTCAAGATATTCTACAGTGCAGAACAAAATAATTAGACTTGGCATTTTTTTTGATACAGGAGGAGAAGGTCCATACTACTTTGAGGTTACAATCTAGAGATTAGGGAAGAGTAAAAGAGATATTAACCCTTTAAATTTGTTTATTTACAAGGACTCATCTCTAAACAGATGCCTTTAAAGGGACACTAAACCCATATTTTTCTTTCATGATTCAAAAAGAGCAGCAATTTTAAGTAACTTTTTAATTTAATCCTATTATCAATATTTCTTCATTCTTTTGCTAATCTTCATATGGCGGGCACAGCACCATGATTAAGGGGGAGACCCCAAAACGACGCAATTTGTATTTTCTCTGTTAAAATAAAGAAGACATCAATAAAGTTGTGGTATTGTGGACCGTCATTTGTGGATTAGTTGCATTAGGGATTTGGCAGTGTCCCTGGTCTTCACAAGCACCTTGGAATACTCAGGATTGCTGTACTACTCCTTATACGTGCTTGCTTATTGGTGGCTACATTTAGTCACTAATAAACAAGCGCAACCAAGGTTCTGAACCAAAAATGGGCCGGCTACTGAGAGAATAAAAAAAAAATTATAATAGGAGAAAAAGAAAAAATGTGGGTTTAGTATCCCTATAATAACTTATAAAGAAAATTTCAGACCTTGAGATGGAGCAATTAATTAGAGTGAACACAATTTATATTCTGTACACAAGATTAGACCCAAGACATGACCTACAGGAGAGAGTACTTCAGAGAAGAAACTTGCAGACAATCAAACAATATTGCTAACACTGCAAGGGAAAATATAACTAAGGAACAGATATGACATATGATCAAAGTTAAGCCAAGGCAGAACACAATTACTAGGCAAAAGGAAAATACTGGTAGCAGCAAACGGTTAAAGTAAAGGAAATACATTAAAGCACAGAAGCAGCACACTAAAGTAATGGTCCTCATGACCCACATCAATAAATAGTGCTAATGTTGGTAAAAGAAAACATCACCACCGATAATCGTCCACAATCAATGAAAATGAAACTTAAAAAATCACTAGGCAGCAAAACAAACAAAGCAGCTGAAAAGGATGAAACGGCAACACAAGCCATTACTGAGAGACCACAGCATAAAGAGGAGGTTTCAAAAAGCACTTGAAGCACTGAAAGTGAGAAGTATGAATTTAGTAGGATATATGAACCCAGTCTAGGAATGAAAATGATGAATCTCTCATGCTGATTTTTGAGTGAATTATTATAACAGTGGCATTCCTGACATATTGGAGATGGGTAGAAAAGGAGTTAAGAAGGCCCCTAAAAACAATTTTGCAGTTATCAATGCAAGACAGGATAAGTGAGTGAATTTAAGGGACATTAAACATTTTGAGATTGTAATATAAATGATAAATCATATATATATGAAAACGTTGGAAATTTACTTTCATTATTTATTATGAAATTCAGAGTTTTCAGTTCTTGTTAGAAATGGAAGTGCAAAACACTGTTATATTCCACACAGCCATTGGCTGCACACCCTAATTGGCCACAGCAGAGAAGGTAACCTAAGGTACAAAATGACAGCTCCCATTGTTTTATAGACAGTCACTAAGGGCTACATTGCAAACAGAGTGGTATATAATGCTCCCGCTCAAGCGTTAACTGCGCTAGAAGTAAGCTTTTTCTTCGTATTATGAGTTGAAAGTGAACTGTTTTCACTTGCGCACTAACCCAATGCGAGTAAAAAGATGAACTTAGAATATTGCATGCACAATAACCTTTTACCCCATAGTAGTCAATGAAGCACGAAAACACGATCACATATTCTAAAGTGCACAAACAGACAGGAAAATATAAATACATACAGAGAGAAGTGCACTCACAGGAATGAACAACTAGCTCAATGCCATTGTTAGCCTGTTTTTTGGCGATCTACGACCTGGGTGCAGCTTCTTTTAGCCCAGTAATGCTTTTCACAGAGTAGAACTTTCCTGTAGAATATCAGTCTGATCTCACCTATTAAAGTCAGGCCAGCACCGAAATACCAGGCAAATTCTCTCTAAACATGGAACACAGCAACCCCAGATGATTGTTTCATCCTTCATTGGGCCTCGTTAGTGAGGTGCAGCCATATTCCTCTAAGCACACTAAGCAAGGAATCTACGTCTGGATTCCCCTTTCCCCCCTTAGGCAGACTAAATACATACAGAGAGAAGTGGACTTACAGGAACGTACTAGCTCACTAACATTGTTAGCCTGTTCTATGGCAATTTACCAACTAGGTTCAGCTTCTTTTTCCCCAGTAATGCTTTTCACAGAGTAGAACTTGCCTGTAGTATATCAGTCTGATCCTGCCTATTATGGTTAGTCCAGCGCTGAAATACCAGGCAATGCCTCTGTCAATAAGGAACACAGAGCAACCTCAGACACTTGTTTCGGCCTTCATTGGGTCTCGTCAGTGAGGTGTAGCCATGTTCCTCTAAGCACACTGAGCAAGGAGTACACGTATGGATAACCATTTTTTCCCTTAGGGAGACTACATACATACAGAGAATAGCGCACTCACAGGCACAAACAACTAGCTCAATACCATTGTTAGCCTGTTCTATGACGATTTACCACCTGGGTGCAACTTCTTTTAGCCCAATAATGCTACAGTAGAACTTTCCTGTAGTATATAAGTCTGATCCCGCACATTCCAATGTTCTTCAAGTAGCAGAATATGTTCTATTTATTCATAAATACATATTTCTACATATATCTGATTATATTTTGGTACTATATATATATATATATATATAAATACATATATATATATATATATATATATAGAGAAGAAAGTAAAATGTGTTCACTCAGTATACTGGGTAGACACAAGTGATACTCTATAGTTGGCGCTAGTCAGTATTGTGTATGGTATAGTGGCAGCTATATAAGACAAGTACTGGTTGAGATGTGAGGTCCCAGTCAGTAAGTGAAAAATGTGTATACAAGAATAGATACAGCGCCTATATATCCATTTAAAATATGGGTGGTGTATGGGAATATGAGTGAAAACTAGAGCTGATTATTAGAAAAATAATAGCAATTAAAAGAATATTTAAAAAATATATAAATTATTGGAATCAATTATGCTTGAAGAATGATGAATAGATTATGAAACAGTGTTCATATGAGTCTTTAGACAATATATAGTCCGTAGTAAATCTTCATAAGCAGTTGGTATCAGTAAATAGATGGTATGTAATACCCTTACCAGATAATACCTCAATCTGATGAGGTAAGTATGCCGCACTGGGGGTATATACAGATGGTAGAATCTTCTCCTTGTATTCAGATGTGGTGCCTCTTGGGTTTTCGTGAGCCTCCTGGAGTATGCAGGGATATGTTTCTTGTTGTAGATAAATCCCTTGTACTTCCTTTATGTTGGTAGTTAGCCTCTTGGAGTACCTTTTCTGTCTTGGTATACACTTTCTCCAGCGTAAAGATACCTGTTCAAGCTCCCAACTTCTTTCATGTGTGCACAATTCTGCAGAGCTTGAACAGGTATCTTTACGCTGGAGAAAGTGTATACCAAGACAGAAAAGGTACTCCAAGAGGCTAACTACCAACATAAAGGAAGTACAAGGGATTTATCTACAACAAGAAACATATCCCTGCATACTCCAGGAGGCTCACGAAAACCCAAGAGGCACCACATCTGAATACAAGGAGAAGATTCTACCATCTGTATATACCCCCAGTGCGGCATACTTACCTCATCAGATTGAGGTATTATCTGGTAAGGGTATTACATACCATCTATTTACTGATACCAACTGCTTATGAAGATTTACTACGGACTATATATTGTCTAAAGACTCATATGAACACTGTTTCATAATCTATTCATCATTCTTCAAGCATAATTGATTCCAATAATTTATATATTTTTTAAATATTCTTTTAATTGCTATTATTTTTCTAATAATCAGCTCTAGTTTTCACTCATATTCCCATACACCACCCATATTTTAAATGGATATATAGGCGCTGTATCTATTCTTGTATACACATATATATATATATATATATATATATAAACTATATTTAGGTATAGATATATACAGATATATGTATAGGAATATAATTTTTAAATTAATAGAACATATTCTGATATGTGAAATGTTTACAGGAAATACAAAGTATAACACTTTATTAAATATGGATATTGCATAAATAAGTTTTACATGTTTTCATCTACTTAACTGCAAAGGGCTCCAATGTAATATATATATATATATATATATATATATATATATATATATATATATATATATATATAATTCTGTATACCTTACAAAAAAATCACAAGAGCATGCCCAATCCTACAGGTAGACTGATAGTGTCGGCTCTTGGTTCCCTCTAACAACCTATTGCACGCTATGTGGATTCCTTTTAAAAACACTGGTCAGGGATATGGATAGTTACCTACGTGACTCAGCTATGCTCTTGGAACAGTTATCCTCTATTCCTTGTGCGGATGAAGATCTACTGGTGACCTTAGATGTCACCAGTCTGTATACTGTGATACCCCATATGGATTGGATACAGGCAACTTGACAACATCTAATGAAATATCCGGGCCCAACGGTGGAGGTACTGATGTATTTGTTGGAATGTTGCCTGAAATCCAATGACTTCAAATTCGAGAACCAATTTTTCCTACAGTTACAGGGGACGGCGATGGGGTCCAATGTGACCCCATCATACGCCAACCTCTATATGGCTCAATTTGAAACTATGTATACAGAGTTATTCAGGGACCATCGGATAAAGTTTTTCAGATGTTATATAGATGATTCGCTGCTCATTTGGAGTGGCATGGAACAGGATCTACAACTATGGTATGAACAACTGAATATGTCTGCTATGGCGTTGAAATTTAATATGCAGTTTTCTAATAAATCTATACATTTTTTGGATGTACAGTTATTTAAAGACATGGACAAAATACAATCCACCCTGTTTAGGAAAGAAAAGGAAAGAAATTATTTACTACACTTTACGTCCTGCCACCCTCCTACACTAAGAGTGCCTTACCCATACCCCAACTCCAACACGTCATACGCAACAACTCTGTGAAACAGAATAAAGAAATACAGCTACTGGAAATGGAGAATAGATTTGTCCAAAGAGGGTATCCACCTAAATTGCTCAAGGTACAAGATCAGAAATTATTGGCTGATCAAGAAGACATTAATAAGGTGGCTGCGGAAGAAAGGATGATGTGTGTCACCACCTATACGGGTGAAAAGCAGTTGATAAGTAAACATCTACATGACAAATGGCATGTCATAGCTATAGATCCCTCCTTGCCATTCAAACAAATGCCTCCTCCTAGAATTGGTTTCAGATGACGAGCAACAACAAAAGTACCTGGTTAAAGCTGGAGAAGAAGGGTGCGTTCTGCTGCATAGGCTGTACCACCTGCAGTGGTCTTATAACGGGCCACTATATTACTCACCCACACAAGTGACAAAAGTTTTTTCACAAATACAGATTAACATGTACCACTACACATATCGTTTATCTGCTACATTGTATTTGAGGCCTTTTTTATGTGGGTAAAACTACGAATGACTTATGCACCTGGATGGCGAATCATCGGTTCGCCATAAAGACAGCATTGAAGAGGGGCACTTCTGACCAGCCTGTTGCCTGTCACTTTGTGGATAATAAACACACAGTCAAGGATCTAAAGTACACTATTATTGATCATGTTCCCCCTCTGCCAAGGGGTGGGGACAAGAATACCCAGCTTCTGAGGAGGGAGGCACAATGGACTTATATACTGGATACTCTTATCCCCAAGGGCCTGAACACACACTTGGATTGGCAAGTGTGTTTATAAGATGTATTGCTGGCTTGGTCCAAGATTGCCCTTACTTAGGACATTGGCAATTGTTGGGTTCTATGCTCAGCGAGTGTAGGCTATGTATATGCATCTTGCTTCTTGTCCTTTATAACCTATGTCTGGCTATGTAAACATGCTCATTAATATCTACATTTTCTGATTGAATAATACTTTGGTGACTAGCTTAGGGTCTTT
This sequence comes from Bombina bombina, assembly GCF_027579735.1. Lineage (NCBI taxonomy): Eukaryota > Metazoa > Chordata > Amphibia > Anura > Bombinatoridae > Bombina > Bombina bombina. Next base: position 1,098,422,732 of record NC_069503.1, on the reverse strand, counting down.
GGATCTCCTTGTTGGCTGCACATAATAATGTGAGTAGCTCTGAGGTTTATTCCCATGTTTTTCACCACTTATTTTGTGTTACCCATAATGTGATCTCAATTACTTGCAGCCTATACTTGTGAAAGGTTTACCCCATATTGCCTACTGTTCTGATTTATGATAATGTTTCAATAGGTATAACAGTGGTAGATGGGATATAATTTACAGCAATGGATCTCCTTGTTGGCTAAATATACTAATGATTGTTTTTGGAGATTACCCATGGGTATTATCTCCCCTTAGTTTGTGTTGCACACAAGGTGATCTATATTTTTTAGTACCTAGGCATTGGTTCATTTCTGATATTTATAGTATTTAATAATTGCAGCTTAACATTAACCAGCAACACAGCTAGAGTTTTGGTGGACTTTAGATTGATCTACCATGGCAATCTTATTATCGATCTCACTTTGTTGTTTTAATAATATTGTGCCTGATTTTCAACTCTATTGTGCCTGTCAATTTTCATTTCTATTATACCTGTCATTTTATGCAATTATTTGTTTCTTTTTATGCATTAGTCTGTGTTGTCAGTTTTGCCTGCTGGGCTTTCATCGCCAATCACATTTGACTCTGGGTGTTGGCTTGATTCTGAACCCTGATTGGCTTTTCACAGTCAGTCTGCTCTGATTGGCGGTTAACAGCGTGGGTGCCATTCAGGCTAACAGTTATTGTGCTTATGTGGTTGCGATACTGCTATACAATTTTGCTTGCCTATATTGTTTAGATTGTGTCACATAGTACTGCCAACTAGTGTGCTGCTATTCAGACATGTATTGGATACACCCTGATAGGCCAACAGGGCCGGGTGTTTATTGTTGCTATGGCAACGGGCCGCACACTTTTGGCTGGTCTATGGCATAGCCATTTCTATTTTTTTTCGTGTCCGTATACAGGATGTTAGTTTTTACATATGTTTTTACAAATGGTGCTATTATTAAGCTATGTACAATGTTTACATAGTGAGGAATGTACTATCATATGCTATGACTCCTACTGCATTATATTTATTTGTATATGTTTACACTGGGTTGCAGACCGGATACGCACGTTACTTGGGATGGTGACGTCACCATGTGGGTGGCACCCTACCATGGAGAGTGTGTGGATTGATGGCCTTGCCGCTATAAGGGTGTCTGGTGTTGGGATAAGTGAATCTGGAATTTTGTATGTCTTAGGAAGGGGCTAATCCCCCGAAAATGTTCACTACTTAAGAAATAAACTGGTGAAAAGTCCTGGTGAGTGCACTCTTCATTCGTTGTTATATATATATATATATCTATACTATAATTGCGTTTGTAATGTCCGTTGCCGTCAGCAGTTGCACACGCATCCTCAATGGAATGTTGGCAGCGTGAGGACAAAATAATTCACCTGGATGCAGCCATTTTCGGAATCCACCGGGATGCAGCAAAGGCAAATGGAGCATTACAAAAGCAACACCTAATCACCCACATTAAAGTATTTTTTTTTTAAAAACTAACCGCCGCGTCAAGTATTAAAAAAAAACACCACCCGCACGAAATATAGCAACAAAAAAATCCTACGCAAAGTATTAACTCCTAAACCGCAAAACCCCCACATCGCAATAAACCTATTTAAGTTATTAACCCTTTAAACAGCCAAAACCCACAATGCAAATAACTATTTAAATAACTAAGTACAGTACACTAACCTAACACCCCCTAACCTAACACCCCCTAACCTAACAACCCCTAATACCCCCTAACCTAACACCCCATTAAATAAACCCAAATACTTAAACTAATATATTCTAAAGTTACAAAAAATAAAAAAGGCTAACATTACAGAAAATAAAGAATCAAATTACCAAATTTAACATAATTAAACCTAGTTCCTATGAAAATAAAAAAGACCCCCAAGATAAAAACACCCCCTACTTCACGCTCCATGACTCCTCGGTCGCCGGTCTTCAGTTCCAGAGTCGCCGGTCTTCAGCTCCGCGCTCTTCAGCTCGACTCCACGCAGGATGTTCCTGGAAGAAGAAGAGGTTGCGCTTGGAAGAAGACTTCACCGCCTGGAACAGGACCTTCTCTGCCGGACTTTAGGAACCGTGAGCACCAACCTGGGGGTTAGACTTTATGGGGGGATTTGTTTTATTTAGATTAGGGATGGGCATAAAAAGAGCTAAACGCCCTTTTAACGGCAATGCCCAAAGAAATGCCCTTTTCAAGGCAATGGGTAGTTTAGGTTTTGTAGTGTTAGGTTCTTTTAATTTGGGCGGTGGGGGGGGTTAATGTTAGGTGGGACTTTATATATTTTTTGTAAAAGAGCTGATTATCTTGGAGCAATGCCCTGCAAAAAGCCCTTTTAAGGGCTACTGGTAGTTTATTATTAGAGTAGGGGGTGTTTTTATTTTGGCGGGGGTCTTTTTTATATTAATAGGGATTAGGTTTAATTTTGTTAAATTTGGAAATTTGATTTTTTTATTTTCTGTAATGTTAGTTGTTTTTTTTTTGTTGTAAACTTACGTTGTTTCTACATCTGTAGTTTAAAAAATAATTAGGTTTTCTATGGGGTTGAGATCTGGAGACTGGCTAGGCCACTCCAGGACCTTGAAATGCTTCTTACGAGGCCACTCCTTCGTTGCCCGGGTGGTGTGTTTGGGATCATTGTCATGCTGAAAGACCCAGCCACGTTTCAACTTCAATGCCCTTGCTGATGGAAGGAGGTTTGCACTTAAAATCTCACAATACATGGCCCCATTCATTCTTTCATGTAAACGGATCAGTCGTCCTGTTCCCTTTGCAGAGAAACAGCCCCAAAGCATGATGTTGCCACCCCCATGCTTCACAGTAGGTATGGTGTTCTTTGGTTGCAACTCAGCATTCTCTCTCCTCCCAACATGACGAGTTGTGTTTCTACCAAACAGTTCTACTTTGGTTTCATCTGACCATATGACATTCTCCCAATTTGCTTCTGGATCATCCAAATGCTCTCTAGCATACTTCAAACGGGCCCGGACATGTACTGGCGGCATAGTGTGTTACTGATGGTAGCCTTTGTTACGTTGGTCCCAGCTCTCTGCAGGTCATTCACTAGGTCCCCCGTGTGGTTCTGGGATGTTTGCTCACTGTTCTTGTGATCATTTTGATCCCACGGGGTGAGATCTTGCGTGGAGCCCCAGATCGAGGGAGATTATCAGTGGTCTTGTATGTCTTCCATTTATTAATTATTACTCCCACAGTTGATGTCTTCACACCAAGCTGCTTGCCTATTGCAGATTCAGTCTTCCCAGCCTGGTGCAGGTCTACAATTTTGCTTCTGGTGTCCTTCGACAGCTCTTTGGTCTTCACCATAGTGGAGTTTGGAGTGTGACTGTTTGAGGTTGTGGACATGTGTCTTTTATACTGATAACAAGTTCAAACAGGTGCCATTAATACAGGTAATGTGTGGAGGACAGCGGAGCCTCTTAAAGAAGAAGATACAGGTCTGTGAGAGCCAGAAATCTTGCTTGTTTTTAGGTGACCAAATACTTATTTTCCACCATAATATGCAAATAAATTCTTTCCAAATCAGACAATGTGATTGTCTGGATTTGTTTCCACTTTTTGTCTCTCATAGTTGAGGTATTCCTATGATGAAATTACAGGCCTCTCTCATCTTCTTAAGTGGGAGAACTTGCACAATTGGTGGCTGACTAAATACTTTTTTGCCCCACTGTATATATTGTTCTATCTAGAATTTGTTTAGTGTTTAATGTCCCTTTAATATTTGGTGTTGACTTGGATAGCAATCATTACAAATTTTGTATTCTTTGGTTTAAATGTTCAGAAGTGAAAATGAGTTGTTTGAAGAATGTATATTAATTATGTAAGCTATTAACAGTTTACATGAAGCAAACCTGTAATGAACGTTTGTCTTAGTATTTTACCAGTTAATGTAAATTCACAGTAATAATTAAGGCTCTGGTGTATTTCAGATTTAATTAAATGTTAAATTCAAGGCATGAGTTTATTGATTTATTTTGTAAAGCAGATTAAACACAACAAAGTTGGTTTTAACAAGTTATATTATTTTAAAACCTATCTTCCCATAGCTCTAAAACTGACCAAAAATGAAAAAGCAATAAATATATTAATAGTACGGAGTAGCAAAAATATTAATTAAAAGACACTCATCTGTAAAAGTGTTATATCTAATTAGAGTATTCTCTTTTTAACAACATTTTTCACAATATGTTTATTTATTGCAAAGTATACTCTTTGCACCATACCTGGGTCTTCTACTTTAACTAGGGTTTAAATATTTTTTGGTGAAAACTTTGCCCGAGCGTTAACTTCGCTAGAAGTAACGCACATATTACAAGTAGAAAATAAAAAGTTTGCACATGAGCAAACCCTGATGCGCTCTAACCGAAGGAATATTGCAAACTATTTAACTTATTCTCCCCCATAGACTTAAACAGAGAGCACAATGGAGAGCTAATGCAATAACATGACTGCAGTTAGGAATATTTTACATTCCAATATTCTTCACATTTTTTACATTTTATTGTAAATATATATTACTATATCTATATGTACATACCTATACCTATATATCTATTCCTATCAATTTATAGGCATAGTTATCTATTTTACATTAACAGTATCAGCTATATGCAGAAATATATATTTAATAATACAAATTAAAAAAATTCTATATGAAAAACATAGGAATGTGAAACATGTGTAACACAATTTGTGTTTTGTGATTTAGGTCTAACATGGGGTGGGTTAGTGAACATCAATAATTACTACTCTTAATGCACCTTCTTAAAATATTAAATATAAAATATTAAATATAAAATATTAAATATAAAATATTAAAATGCTTAATAGTTTTTAAAAATTATTATACATACTGTATACATATATATATATATTACATGGATTCTTTAGAATTTTTAGCAGTATGTATAACTTTTAATAATTATTATTAATATAATTTTAAAATGTTATATTTAATATTTCAGAAATACACTTTAAGATTAGTAAGTCTTCATGTGCGTTAACCCGAAACAAAGTTATACCTAAAGCTCAAAACACACATTTGTTATGCATATTTTACATGTCTATGTTCTTTGCATAATATTTTTTTATGAATATTTTATATATATATATATATATATATATAAATAAATATATATATATATATATGATAATTTTAATGTAAAATAGAAATCTATACCTATATATCTATATGAATAGATATATAGGTATACATATATACAGATAGATATAGTAATATAAATTTGCAATATAAATAACATAGTTCTGTATGTAAATAACATTGGAATTTGAAATATGTACAGTAAATATACAGTATAACACAAAATACATAAACACAAATGTACATATATATATATATATATATACATATAATATGCATACATACACATATTTAGACATGTATATGTATGTATATATGCATTATAGCCATTTGCAGTCAAACACTATAAACATTTTATAAACAAATAGACTGGTGAACCAGTCATGAGGACGTGGTGTCTGTTATGAATTTAGCAAATAAATATATTGCTAATGGTACTACCGATGCTGAACGAGTTCATAACCCACAAAAGTTCATAAAAGCCATAATGCAGGGGTCCGCGCTGCGTTTTAAACCCGTAGCCGGCAATATGTGAGTCTAGATGTTAAGTACTAGAACAGCAATACCTATGCGCTAAAGAGATCAAAGCTTTAGGAGCTAGCGGTATGTTCACTCACCCACCAAATATAGAGATGTAAAGTCTCGAACTGTAGTAGAAGTAAGCCGGTGTCCTAAGATAGCATACTTGCACAGACGGTAAAAACCTTTCTTGCTGTGCTAGCTCTGTGTGGCGTACCACGTGCTCAGGAACTGGCCAATCCACAGCCCAAACTGCTCGTGCTCTTGGTGACGTCACCGTCAGCTGGGGGACTCAGTAACCAATCAGATGGTGCAGTCCCTCTATTGAAGATTCTTCGTATTGAGCGACTTATGTCCAAATCCACAAGGTGATATCCTTGATGACGTCACCGTCAGCTGGGGGACTCTGTAACCAATCAGATGGTGCAGTCCCGCTTTTGAAAATTCTTCCTTGTGAACGACCTGTGCCCAAATCTCGAAGGTAATCTTTATGTATTGGGGATTGATAACTCAATACTGCTATTCACAGCTAGACCATAATTATAGCGCAAGTCCTGGAGGAGGTTATTTTTGGATATCCCACAGACTTGAAAAGTTCTTGTTCTAGGCAAAAAAAAGGGGTTATCCTAGTAAAGTAATTGATAAGGCCATCTTTGAAACTAAAGATGGAATAGAAACACATGAGCCACAAAAACAAAAACAACACCAGAGTGACACCAAAAAACAACTGAGATTCATTACATCATATTCCAATCAATATGATGAAGTATGTCGTATTATTAAAAACAACCTACCCATTCTTATGGGAGACAAACAATTGAAAGATGAAATAAAACAAGGGTGCATGTTTGTACCTAAACGAAATGTGACACTAGGGAATATTTTGGCTCCCAGTATGTTACAGACAGCAAGTACTTCTGGCTCATCTTGGTTAAAGCATAATGGTACCTTCAAATGTGGAAGAAAAGTATGTACCTCTTGTGATCACATCAATATTTCACCCACATTTAGGTCCCATGTAACAGGTGAGGAGTTCCCGACTAGGGGATGCATAAATTGTAGGAGCAAATTTGTCATCTACATCATAGAATGCACCCAATGTAGGAGACAATATACAGGTAGGACCACTAGGGAGGTAGGCAAACGTGTAAAAGAACACCTGTCTTATATTTCTAGTAAAAGAACATGTTCAGCTCTCTCCACTCATTTTATTGAGTACCATAACCAGGATGTCACAACTTTTAAATGGCAGGCCATTGAACAAATTGGCACACCACCAAGGGGTGGAGATAAGTTGTCCATCTTAAGTAAACAAGAAATCTATTGGATTTTTAAAACAAAGTGTCTTTTGCCTTATGGTTATAACTCAGAGTATGATGTTATAAACTACTGGCAAAAATAAACCAGTGTAATTGGATATATTTCATTATTTCTATTCTACTATTATTAAGTTGTTTCACTAATTATAGTAATGGACACTAGAAAACAGTGAATTATTGGACATATTAAATTAGTTATATATATAAACACTTATTTTCCCCTATGGTCCTGACGTCTACATAACAATTGCCCCAATGCATAAGACAATACACATTTTTATCCACAAATATATTTAGTTATCTATGATTGATGGATCCTTTTTTGATCACATATTAATATTATTTGATTGTGATCTGTTTGTGGATAATATATGCCTAATGAACTTAATTTAAATCAGGTTGAAATTTAGTAAGGCATAGAGTATGGACCTTATGTGTAGGCAAGTTAGTATAGATGTACGCATATATGTATGGGTGTATGTATATGTGTATGTATGTATATGTGCATGTGTATGTATGTATGTATATATATATATATATATATATATACAGAGTCATCATTCCTTACTATGTGTTCAGTCTTTTATAATGTGTTCTACCCTTTGTTCAATCTCTAAAAGCATTGTTATCCCAATTATATGCAGTGTATATATGTATATAAAATTTAAGTTTCAATTTTTTTATTATTTGTAATATACATCTTCATCTATTTGTTCACTTATTAAGTGTTTACTATCTGCACAAAATGTTAATATGGTATGTATAGGGTTAAGTTTTGAAGTCTCGTTGTTTTTAACCAATGAACATGTAGTGTTAGACTTAAAAGGGTGCACCCTTTAACAGGTGTTATTCTATGATTACGGTCAATACGACCGAAACCGGTCAGAAGTTTTTTTGTCTTCACTAACCCAGTGTTGTTGTATGTTGTCTTCATACAATTTTAAGGAATAAAGCTACAACTGATTTTCAACTACTTGTTCTGGATATACTATAAACATTTTAACTTATATATTTTTTTATATTTATATGAATAATATTTAGCAGATAGTGTTTATATTTAGTGAAACTTTTATAACGCACTACCCTGTATGTTAGATTTTCAGTTGCGCTAACCTAAAGTCTTAATAAAATAAATTGTTTTAGGTTTTACAATTTTATGTCAGTTTAAAGCAAAATCCGCCCCAAAAAATTGAATAAAAATAAAACTTACATAGGCGATTATTTCACGTCTCCAAGAAGTTATATGTTTTTCTTCCATTAATGCATACTTAAAATGCAATATTTGCCCAGACTAATTAATTATTTTTTTTTTTTTGCAAAATATGCCAGAAACTTTCATGTTCTGGCTTAGAACATAAGTGTAAAGTTATTGTGTGTGAGATATGTAACAACAATTGGGAAATTGATAGCACAGAATATACAGTATTTCTGTTGCAATTTAATAGTGAAATTTGTAAATAAATTATTTGATCTGAGGCATAATGGCTATATTGGGTATGTCTATAGGATGTGTTAGGAAGTGGCTCAATAGTTTCCATGTTGGATATTTTGCTAAAACATGAATTGCAGTGTGAGAACTGTTCTATGTCCCTAGTTATAAATTCAGATAATTGTGGCCACTTTCTTCTGCAATATATTAACATCTTGCACTGTTAATCTTTATTCCAATGAAAAACGGTGAACAATTTAAAAACATGTTGTAGAAAAAAAGTATAAGAAGCAATTTTTACTGTAGAGAACATGATCCTACAAGTAAACCAGTAAAAAATGTACAGTTTGACAGGATTGAAGTAATCTAATCGTTTTTCATATTAATATTTTGCACTGTTATTCATTCAAGAGCAAAACCTTGAACAATTTATATTTCTGTTATTGTCACCACCATATCGTGACACATTACACATTTTACTCATGGTGTATATTACATACCCACATATAGGCCTTGCAAGCCTATAAATTTAGCACAGTAACTCTGTTGAGCTTGCTCTAAGTGGCTCTGCTGTATTGATTCTCTGTTAAAGTAAGATTGTCTGTTTAAGTATAATACGCCTAGATTTAGAGTTCTGCGTTAGCCGTCAAAACCAGCGTTAGGGGCTCCTAACGCTGCTTTTGGCCGCCATCTGGTATTTAGAGTCAGTCAGGAAAGGGTCTAACGCTCACTTTGCAGCCGCAACTTTTCCATACCGCAGATCCCCCTACGCCATTTGTGTATCCTATCTTTTCAATGGGATCTTTCTAACGCTGGTATTTAGAGTCTTGGCTGAAGTGAGCGTTAGAAATCTAACGACAAGACTCCAGCCACAGAGAAAAGCCAGGAGTTAAGAGCTTTCTGGGCTAACGCCGGTTCATAAAGCACTTAACTACTGTGCTTTAAACTACTGTGCTTTAAAGTACACTAACACCCATAAACTACCTATGTACCCCTAAACTGAGCCCCCCCCACATCGCCACCACTCTAATAAACATTTTTAACCCCTAATCTGCCGACCGCACACCGCCGAAACCTACATTATCCCTATGTACCCCTAATCTGCTGCCCCTAACACCGCCGACCACTATATTATATTTATTAACCCCTAATCTGCCCCCCCAACGTCGCCGCCACCTACCTACACTTATTAACCCCTAATCTGCCGACCGGACCTCACCGTTACTATAATAAAGTTATTAACCCCTAATCCGCCTCACTCCCACCTCAATAACCCTATAATAAATAGTATTAACCCCTAATCTGCCCTCCCTAACATCACCGACACCTAACTTCAAGTATTAACCCCTAATCTGCTGACCAGACCTCACCGCTACTCTAATAAATTTAATAACCCCTAAAGCTAAATCTAACCCTAACACTAACACCCTCCTAAGTTAAATATAATTTGTATCTAACGAAATAAATTATTTATTATTAAATAAATTATTCCTATTTAAAGCTAAATACTTACCTGTAAAATAAACCCTAATGTAGCTACAATGTAAATAATAATTATATTGCAGCTATTTTAGGATTTATATTTATTTTACAGGCAACTTTGTATTTATTTTAATCAGGTACAATAGCTATTAAATAGTTAAGAACTATTTAATAGCTACTTAGTTAAAATAATTACAAAATTAGCTGTAAAATAAATCCTAACCTAAGTTACAATTAAACTACACTATCAATAAATTTATTAAATAAAATACCTACAATTATCTACAATTAAACCTAACACTACACTATCAATAAATTAATTACATACAAATACCTACAAATAAATACAATTAAATAAACTAACTAAAGTACAAAAAATAAAAAAAGAACTAAGTTACAAAAAATAAAAAAATAATTTACAAACATTATAAAAATATTACAACAATTTTAAGCTAATTACACCTACTCTAACCCCCCTAATAAAATAACAAAGCCACCCAAAATAAAAAAATTCCCTACCCTATTCTAAAATAAAAATTGAAAAGCTCTTTTACCTTACCTTTAAAGGGCCTTTTGCGGGGCATGCCCCAAAGAATTCTGCTCTTTTGCCTGTAAAAAAAAAAAAACATTACCCCCCCAACATTACAACCCACCACCCACATACCCCTAATCTAACCCAAACCCCCCTTAAATAAACCTAACACTAAGCCCCTGAAGATCTCCCTACCTTATCTTCACCAGGCCGGGTATCACCGATCCGTCCAGAAGAGGCTCCGAAGTCTTCATCCAAGCCCAAGCGGGGGCTGAAGAGGTCCATCATCGGGCTGAAGAGGTCCATCATCCGGCTTAAGTCTTCATCAAAGCAGGGACTGAAGAGGTCCATCATCGGGCTGAAGAGGTCCATCATCCGGCTGAAGTCTTGATCCAAGCGGGGGCTGAAGAGGTCCATCATCCGGCTGAAGTCTTCTATCAAACGGCATCTTCAATCTTCTTTTTCCTGATCCATCTTCATCCCGCCAACGCGGAACATCCATCCTGGTCGACGACTTCCCGACGAATGACAGTTCCTTTAAGGGACGTCATCCAAGATGGCGTCCCTCGAATTCCTATTGGCTGATAGGATTCTATCAGCCAATCGGAATTAAGGTAGGAAAATTCTGCAATATAATTATTATTTATATTGTAGCTATATTAGGGTTTATTTTACAGTTAAGTATTTAGCTTTAAATAGGAATAATTTATTTAATAAGAAATAATTTATTTTGTTAGATAAAAATTATATTTAATTTAGGGGGCTGTTAGTGTTAGGGTTAGACTTAGCTTTAGGGGTTAATAAATGTATTAGAGTAGCGGTGAGGTCCGGTCGGCAGATTAGGGGTTAATACTTGAAGTTAGGTGTTGGTGATGTTAGGGAGGGCAGATTAGGGGTTAATAACTTTTTTATAGTAGCGGTGAGGTCCGGTCAGCAGATTAGGGGTTAATAAGTGTAGGTAGGTGGTGGCGACGTTGGGGGGGGCAGATTAGGGGTTAATAAATATAATATAGTGGTCGGCGGTGTTAGGAGCAGCAGATTAGGGGTACATAGGGATAATGTAGGTTGCGGCGGTGTACGGAGCGGCAGATTAGGGGTTAAAAGTGTAATGCAGGGGTCAGCGACAGCGGGGGCGGCAGATTAGGGGTTAATAAGTGTAAGGTTAGGGGTGTTTAGACTCGGGGTTCATGTTAGGGTGTTAGGTGCAGATTTAGGAAGTGTTTCCCCATAGAAAACAATGGGGCTGTGTTAGGAGCTGAACGCTCCTTTTTTGCAGGTGTTAGGTTTTTTTTCAGCTCGAGCACTTTTTTGAAGCTGGCCGCATCCGTAAGCACCGCTGGTATTTAGAGTTGCAGTGGCGGTAAATTATGCTCTACGCTCCCTTTTTGGAGCCTAACGCAGCCCTTCTGTGAACTCTAAATACCAGCAGTATTTAAAAGGGCGGGGGAAAAAAAGCATGCGTAGCTAATGCTCCCCTTTGGCTGCAGAACTCTAAATCTAGGCGTTAGTTAGCTAACCAAGGTAGTTAGGCAAACAAAGATTTGGAGTAACCAAGGGGAAATATAATTATTTTATATTTTTAAGTTAAACCTTTTATTAAAAATGTGTGAGAATCGCATTCAGTGTACAGCTTGCCACATGTTTGCATCACTGGAGCAGCCGCTTCTGGGATTATATGTTTGTGGCAAGTGTGAGCATATGGTCTCTTTAGAAACTCGTATTGTAGATCTGGAGGAACAAATTGCAACACTGCATGAAATTCAGACACTTGAAAGGGAAATGGATAAGACGGAGCTGGTTGTTAATGGTTCTAGCAGTGGAAATGGGGATGATTCAGATGAATAGACTCCAGGATGTAGCTGGGTCACAGTTAGAGGGCGAAGTGAAGGTAAGTGGAAGAGACAGGCCAGTTCTGAGCTGGTACACCCCAATAGATTTGCCAGATTAAGTGAAGATGTTGGGGATATCAGTTCGGGGGTGGCAGTGTCAGAGGGGGCTGGTTTGCCTAGTATAGTGAACAGTCCTTTAGTTGTGGAAGAGCAGCATACTATGGTGGGCAGTCCTTCAGACATGGTAGAGGGGCATACTATAGTTTAACAGTCCTTCAGTCATGGAAGAGGGGCATACAAGTCAGGGCCTGAGGCAGATGTTAGTGGTAGGAGACTCTATTATTAGGAAGGTTTATAGGGTAATTTGTCAGCCAGACCCTTTAAATAGAGCAGTTTGCTGTCTTCCAGGGACTCGTGTTAGGCATAATGTGGAGCGTATCGATAGATTGTTAGATGGATGTGGGTTTGATCCTGCAGTCATGGTGCATATTGGTACTAATGAAGGAATCGGTGGGAGATGCAGAGTCCTAAAAAATGACTTCAGGGAGTTAGGTAGCAAGCTTAAAGCAAGGACCTCCAAATTAATATTTTCTGAGATAATACCAGTGCCATGTGCTAACTCAGTAAGGCAGAAGGAGCTAAGGTCTGTTAATTCATGGTTAAAAACATGGTGTAAAAATGAGGGGTTTTACTTTTTAGAGCACTGGGCTGATTTTCATTAGGGTACAATTTGTACAGTAAGGATGGATTGCGCCTGAATGACATGGATGCTGGTGTGTTGGGGGAAAGGATGGTAGCACGTTTAGAGAACCTTTTAAACTAGGCAAAGTGGGGGAGGGTCAGTTAGAACACAATAGAACAGAGAGATCAGTCTATGAATATGTCACTCCCTTAATATCTCAAGGAAGGGATGACTTAAGATATGTCACATTAGAAAGTATAGAGGAAAGCACACCAAGTAGCAGCAGAAAGCACATGAAAATTAAATGTATGACAACAAATAAAAGAAACATAACAGGTAAAATGGGGGGGGGGGGGTGACGCTCTTAGTTGCAGAAGAGGACTATGATGTTATCAGTATAACTGAAACTTGGTGGGATGATTCACATGACTGGGCAGTTAACTTAGAGGGGTGTACTTTATTTAGGAGGGACAGGAATAATAAAAGGGGTGGAGGAATCTACATGTATATTAAACCTAACCTTAAACCTACAATAAGGTAAGATATTTATTATACAAGTAACAATGTAGAGATCCTGTGGGTTGAAATAAAGAGTGTGTGTGTGGGGGGGGGGGGGAAATCCTAAAAAATATTACTAGGAACATGCTACAAGCCCCCTAACATTAGTGACATGGAGGAAACTCAACTACTAATGCAAATAGGTAAGGCTGCTAATAACAGTGCTGTAATTATGGGATATTTTAACTACCCTGATATAAATTGGGCCAATGAAACTAGTAATTCAGCCAAGGGGGATAGATTTTTAAATGTTCTCAGGGATAACTTCTTGTCACAATTAATAGAGGAGCCAACTAGGAGTAAAGCTATATTGGATTTAGTGCTATCAAACAATACAGATAAAATATCAAACATAGAAGTCAAAGAACATTTGGGTAACAGGTCACATTTGAAATCTCTGTTTATATGCAGTGTCTTAATGGTTTAACTAAGACTTTTAACTTCAAAAAAGCAAAATTCAACGATTTAAGGAAATCATTAAATAATATAAGTTGGGACAATGTATTCTCTAATAAAAATACAGAGGATAAATGGATAATATTTAAAACTTTGTTAAATAAATATACATATCAACAAATACCATATGGTTATAAAAAAAAAAAAAATTAAATCTGTGGATAAATAAAAATGTGTTAAGAGAAATTAGGAAAAAACGTAAGGTATTTAAATTATTCAAAGAAAATAGTACAGACTCAACATACAATATTTATAAGGAATGTAACAATGCATGCAAAAAAAGCAATCAAATTAGCCAAAATTGAAAATGAAAAATTAATTGCAAAGGATTCTAAGTCTAACCCTAAAAGGTTCTTTAAGTACATAAATAGCAAAAAATCTAATGATAATATAGGTACATTAAAATGCATGGAGGGTAAGCATGATAAATAATGACAGGGAGAAGGCTGAGGTACTAAACCAGGTTTTTTCTTCAGTATACACAATAGAGGAACCATTGGATGATACTTTGGAACAAAATAGAACATGCCAGTCCATATCATTAACTGGGTTATGTTTAGAGGATATCAGGAAAAAAACTGGATAATATTAAGGTAAATAAAACTCCAGGCCCAGATGGAATACACACAAGGGTGTTAAGGGAACTTAGCACTTTTATAGACAAACCTCTACTTTAAATTTTTCAAGACTCATCCTCAGGAATGGTACCCCAGGATTGGCGTAAAGCTGATGTGGTGCCACTCTTCAAAATGGGAAGCAGGGATTATCCAGTAAGCTATAGACCAGTAAGTCTGACATCAATAGTGGGGAAGATATTTGAAGGGATTATAAGGGATTATATTGATGATCATATGCATGTAAACAAGATTATGAGTTTTAATCAGCATGGTTTTAGGAGAAATAGATCATGTCAAACTAATCTAATTAGATTCTACGAGGAAGTAAGTAAAAAGATAAAGGGGAATCAGTTGATGTGATATACTTAGATTTTGCAAAGGCATTTGATTCAGTGCCACGTGAGAGAATAATGCACAAAATTAAGGGACTGAGAATAGCTGAAAATATTATCTCATGGATAAATAACTGTATAAGAGATAGGGAGCAACGAGTAGTAGTAAATGGATCATACTCAGATTGGACAAAGGTAATCAGTGGAGTCCCCCAGGGATCAGTACTGGGCCCTGTTCTTTTTAATATTTTTATAATCGACTTGGAGCAAGGATTAAATAGCGACATCTCTATTTTTGCAGATGATACTAAGTTAAGTAAGGTCATTAGTTCAGAGCAGGATGAACTTTCATTACAAAGAGATCTGCAAAAATTAGAAGTATGGGCAAGTAAATGGAAAATTAGATTTAATACGGAAAAATGCAAGGTTCTACATTTTGGAAGTAAAAATAAGCAGGCAACATATTTTTTAAGGGATTTAAAGGGATTTGGGAGTATTAATAGATAACAATCTAAAGATGGGTGCACAATGCAGGGAAGCGGCTTCAAAGGCTAATAAGATACTAGCATGTATTAAAAGAGGTATTGATTCAAGGGATGAAAGCATAATTATGTCACTATATAAAGCACTGGTAAGACCTCAACTTGAGTATGGAGTGCAGTTCTGGGAACCAATCGCAAAAAAAGATATTGCAGAAATAGATGATGTTCAGAGAAGGGCCACAAACCTAAGGGGATTGAAGAAATTAACCTATGAGGAGAGGCTAGCCAAACTGGGTCTGTTTTCTTTAGAAAAAAGGCGCCTGAGAGGTGACATGATTATATAAATATATTCAAGGCCCATATTCAGAGATAGCAGAAGCTCTGTTTATCCCAAGAAAATAGTTTTTGACAAGAGGTCACAATTTAAGGTTGAAGGAAAGGAATTGTGGAACTCATTACCAAAGGAGGTAGTGAATGCCAATACCCTAGATACATTTAAAAATAGTTTGGATACATTTCTGTATATAAACAAAATTCATGGATATGATTGCTAGTATTAAATGAGTCACCTTTTATTGGGGTTATTTAAGCTTAACTGGAGCTTTTTGTAAGTATTTTAGATTTGTATAGGTTGAACTCAATGGACTTCAGTCTTTTTTCAACCTTATCTACTATGTTACTATGTTACATTTATCATCTACATATTTTTAAAAACTTACAATGGATCTTGACAGTAAACAAAATACCTCTTAAGCAGAAACTACGAAGGACTTCAAAACAGATATCAATATAGCTTTAATGAAACTATAGCATTGTATATTAACTGCATCTAAAATGGCCTTAGTGTGTTTTATTTTAAACATTTTGAAATAGTGTAAAAAACAGGCCAGTTTTATGGTTTATCAAGTCCTGTATGAGCAGTCACAATGGCGTTAAGAGAGCATGTCACTTTGGTTCCAGTGTTAATTAAATTCCTTCTCTATCTAAGTAGTTAACCATAAAATTGTAATACAAGTGTGAGTCCATGTGTTTCATTCATCCTTGATAATATGGGGCCATGTTTCTTAAATAGGGGGTCAAGACCCATCAGGGTACCTTAAAAATTTGTGGGGTTCTCCACATTGTATGGCAATATACTGGAACAAGGAGACAATAGACCAGTAGGGGTCCCTGGTACAATGGTAGGCTGAGTTTCAATCACTAACCAGTAATAGAAGGTTGCTTTTGACCTCCAATTGTTCTTCAAATATATGCTTTGCTACTTGTCTTCAACTTTCACACAACCCGTGTGTGTTTGTTTGCTGTGAATGTTTATGTTTGTGTATGCACATGCTGGTCTGTGTGTGTATGTGTATGTATGTATATCTTTATTGGTGTGTGTTTTGTGTGTTTGTATGAATCACTGTGTGTCTGTGTTGTAAGAGTTCGATCGAGTGTGTATGTATGAATGAGTGAGTTAATGTGTGTATGAGTGAGTGTGTATGTATGTCTGTATATATTTATGAGTCAGTGTGTGTTTATGTATTATTGTGTGTGTGCGTGTGTGTGTATTATTGCGTGTTTTTGTATGTATGGGTAAGTGTGTCTATGTAAGAGTGTTTATGTATGAGTAAGTGTGTGTGTGTGTGTGATTGTGTGTGTATGAGTGAGTGTGTGTGTGATTGTGTGTGTATGAGTGAGTGTGTGTGTGATTGTGTGTGTATGTGTGTGTGTATTATTGAGTGTTTTTGTATGTATGGGTTAGTGTGTCTATGTAAGAGTGTTTATGTATGAGTAAGTGTGTGTGTGTGTGTGTGTGTGATTGTGTGTGTATGAGTGAGTGTGTGTGAGTTATTACCTTTTTTCTTAATTCTTCTTAATGTGGGTAGGCACCTCTTCAAATGTGCACATTTTATGTAATTGGCCCAAAATTGCAAAGGCAGTTTTTTATGTGTACACTGCACAAAAAAATAAATATAAAAGTAGCAGGAACATTGTGTGCAGACTGCAGTTATAGAGCCCTGCCAGTGTAATTAAAAATAAACAAATGATTGCCTTGCTGTTATGCACTGTTCTTATGATGTAATATATTGTGAGCACGACAAATTAAACAATCTCCACGATTTAACTATTTTGCGCACATGTGAGAATCGGTAAGGTGTGCACACAAAATAGTTTTTCGAAACAATATTGTTACATGTCCACAGGAATTAACAGTTGCGTGTGCACAATGTAACTGTATATTGAGGGTACCATTCTCCTCGTTCCTTAGATGTGGCATTGAGGTCACCATTATCCTCTCTGCTCTGTGAGGGAAGTTCACAGCCACTGCTGCATTGCCTGCCTGCTTGTGTTATTTATAGGCAATAAACTTGAAATTATTTATTAGATTTTAACACTTAATGAGATAAAACTTGTATGTATTTATTGTCTGCTTCTCTATAGGGATTAAGATGCAATGTGCAGCAAAGCGTGCACACAAAATAGTTAAATTGTGGAGACTGTTTAATATATTGTGCTCACAATGTATTACATCATGAGCATGGTGTATATAGCGAGGCAACCATTTTTATTTATTTTTTATTCATGACACTGGCGTGGCTCGATACAGAGTACACAGAGCATGTGGGTGTTTGCTCATCGCCACATGCAGAAGAGAAGTCTACATAGAAGGAAAATGGAGTCTAAATGTTACCAAAGACCACTACAGTTGATTTTTTAAAAAAGCATATAATTGTATACCTGTGTGACAAAAGTTTTGATTTGGACTTTATTATATTAACGGGGTTACAAATTTTCAATGTAACCAGGTAAAAAAAAGTTAAATAAGTTCTAGTATAGGGAACATTACTTATCAATAGCGCGTTCAAGAGAAAAATATTTTTTTAATACATGACTTGTAATGAAGATTAGAACAGTACATTTATCTTGACCTCTCTATGGGCCATTGGAACGCTAACATTTATGTGTGAGCGTTAAGGTGTTTATCATGGATGTATGACCTCGTCGGGCTTACCTTGCTTAAGCACATTTACGATTTACGATAGAATGATTAGTGCATCCTTAGCACTCTGGTTAACTGTTTTGTGAAACAAAAAAGTGTCGCAAAACACATCAAAAACACATTACAAAGTACAGCTACACTCATAATAACACTATCGAATAAAAATGATTTAAAAATATATATTGCACAAATAAAATTATGAGGGTTCAAAGATATCAGGTCTCAGGTGTTAGAAAAAAAAGGTTTACTTCTAGTGCAGTTAACGCTCGAGCAGGACTTGGCTCCACTTGGCCCTATATCATTTTAGTGACTAATGATACCGATGGCACTCCACTTGTAATCTAGGCCTCTAAAGTTCTGCAAAAGTTTAAGAAATTATATTCAATAGTTTAAAAGGTGGATGTAGTGTAAAATCTACTAAAAGGATTGACTTTAAAAGCTTAAGCTTTAACAATAGCTAGCCAGACCACACATAATGCATTTCAACTTTCTTCATATGCATTTTACAAAAGCTTTTGAAACAGTCTTTGAAGCCAATCGGCTAGATTAAGAGTTTTGCGTTATAAGTAAAAAAGCAGCGTTATGGGTTATAATGCTGCTTTTTCTCTACCTCTGCTATTACGAGTCTTGTAGGTACAGCTGTCCCGCACACTTTTTTGACCTTAACGCAAATTAACTAACGCAATTTGCGTAAAGTCTTTTTTCAATGGGACTTCAGTAGCTCTGATATTACAAGCTTTTTCTGGGAGGCCAAAAAGTGAGCAGTACAGCCTATCCCGCAAGATTTGTAAAGCATTCTAAAGTCAGTAGTTATGAGTTTTACGTTACAAAGCTATAGCATAAAACTCATAACTAAAGTGCTAAAAAGTACACTAACACCCATAAACTACCTATTAACCCCTAAACCGCGGCCCTCCCACATCGCAAACACTAAAATAAAATAATTAACCCCTAATCTGCCGCTCTGGACATCGCTGCTACAATAATAAACATATTAACCCCTAAACCGCCGCACTCCCACATCGCAAACACTAGTTAAATATTATTAACCCCTAATCTGCTGCCCCTAACATCACCGCCACCTACCTACATGTATTAACCCCTAATCTGCCGTCCCCAACATCGATGCAACTATGCTAAATTTATTAACCCCTAAACCTAAGTCTAACCCTAACCCTAACACCCCCTAACTTAAATATAATTCAAATAAATCTAAATAAAACTTACTATTAATAACTAAATAATTAATATTTAAAGCGAAATTCTTACCTGTAAAATAAAACCTAAGCCAGCTACAATATAACTAATAGTTACATTGTATCTTGCTTAGGGTTTATTTTTATTTTACAAGAAAGTTTGTATTTATTTTAACTAGGTAGACTAGTTACTAAATAGTTATTAACTATTTACTAACTACCTAGCTAAAATAAATACAAATTTACCTGTAAAATAAAACCTAACCTGTCTTACACTAACAGCTAACATTACACTACAATTAAATAAATTACATAAATTAAATACAAATACCTAAATTACAAAAACAATCAAACTCTAAATTACACAAAATAAAAAAATAACTTATAAGATATTTAAACTAATTACACCTAATCTAATAGCCCTATCAAAATAAAAAAAGCCCACCAAAATAAAAAAAAAACCCTAGCCTAAACTAAACTGCCAATAGCCCTTAAAAGGGCCTTTTGCGGGGCATTGCCCCAAATAAATTAGGTCTTTTACCTGTAAAAAAAATACAAACAACCCCCCAACAGTAAAACCCACCACCCACACAACCAACCCCCCCAAATAAAAACCTAACTAAAAAAACCTAAGGTCCCCATTGCACTGAAAAGGGCATTTGGATAGGCATTGCCCTTAAAAGGGCATTTAGCTCTTTTTCAATTGCCCAAACCCTAATCTAAAACTAAAACCCACCCAATAAACCCTTAAAAACCCTAAAAAACACTAACCCCTGAAGATCCACTTACAGTTTTGAAGACCGGATATCCATACTCAACGAAGCCGGGAAAAGTCTTCATCCAAGCCGGCAGAAGTCTTCATCCAAGCCAGCAGAAGTGGTCCTTCAGACGGCAAAAGTCTTCATCTAGATCTTCTATCTTAGCCGGAAACAGGATTTAAGAAGCAGCGTTCTTAAAATCAGATACGATCGGGATGATTGACACTCCCTTCTAGTGTCTGATTGGCCGGAATGTGCAGGGTCAGCATTGCACAAGCATGTCTTGTGAAATGCTTGTGCAATGATAAATGCTACAGCGAATCATGTCTGCCCAGCATTTGATAAATCGGCCCCTTTGGTGGGTAAGGAGATCACGTTGCTGCAGAGACCATGCTTTCCTTTGCTATAGAACACTGGTTTTTAAACCTGTCCTCAGTCCTCCCGAACAGACCAGATTTTCAGGATTACCTTGGATGAGAGCAGGTAAAATAACCATGGTTACTAATCAGCTGATTATTTCTCCTGTTGTGCTCCAGTTCAGATATTCTGAAAATCTGGCCTGTTAGAGGCTATAGAGCAACTTTAATTTTAAATTTTTTTTTTTATTCCTATATTAATTTAAAGGAACATAAAACACAACTATCTTGCTTTCATGATTCAAAACCTTACACATTTACTTCTATTACCAAATCTATATTATTCTCTTGATAAAATTAACTTTAAAGCAGGTGAGTACGCTGAGGAGTGTGCATTTATCTGGAGCTTTATTTTGGCAGCAGTTCTGCAAGACACGTGCATGCTACCTATGGAGTTGTTCTCTTCAATAAAGAATACCATGAGAACAAAGTAAATTTGATGATATAAGGACAATTTTAATAATTGTATGCTCTATCTGAATCATTTTTGGTTTCACGTCCCTTTATATTTTTCCAGTGGAAGTAGCTAGAATTTTAACACAGTTTTAAACTTTAAACTCAAACATATTCTATGTTTATATGCTTATGAAAGATCACAGTTTAAAGATATTTTAATTAGTTTTGTATGATAAAAGGTTAACAGCCAACAGGATGTGAATGTTTGTGTATATGTTTGTTGGTGATATGAACAGTTCTCGCAGTTCTATTTATGAACAAGCATATATATCTCCACTCATAAAAAAATATATAAAACATTTTCATCACATAAATATTCATTTAAAAAAAAACAAACATTCTTTATTTTAGAATACCCTACTTTAAACATAACAATTAACTTGTACCGTTCTTTAAACATTTTTATAAATAGATTACAATTTGAGAACAGCTTAATATTCCTTAAGTAATTATGTTTTAAAACAATGTCCTCTCACCATGGTGACTACCAATTAACATCTACCCTTTGAATCAATTATATTTTCCATGGTTTGCATTTTAGAGAACAATTAGGACATCCAATCTGAAATCCTCCTTTCAAGGATATATCATCTTATAATCATTATAAGCATTTGTAGCTCATGAAAAACCTTTATAAATGAATTATGCTGTCATACCTTTCAGTGAGAGATGTTTCTGTCTTGTTAAGTTGTCCTTCCCATGATGTGTTTTATCAAAAACTTGTTGGCCTTGGGTTTTGGAAGTTAGTGTCTCATTAGGGACCTTTGTGAGTATTCAGGACTAGATTGCGAGTTGCATGCTAAATGTAACGCACATGTGATTATGGGGGGTAGTTATCAACGTGTCTACTTTACCTGCCTTCGCCGGTTCAATACGCCCGCCTAAACTCGCCTACCATCACCACCGCGGACCGGCAAAATTTCAACTAAGTTATCAAAAAAGCTGTCAAAAAGCTGCGCACCAAGTACGGGGCGATGAGCAGCGGACTGTGATAGTTATCACTCATCCGATCTCGCTGCTCTTCGGCTTTTTGACAGCTTTATTGCTAGCCTGTCACTAAGCACCCACACTAACTACACTGTTCTACCACCTATACCGGCACCCCCGGAGCCCCCCGCAACTCAATAAAGTTATTAACCCCTAAACCGCCGCTCCTAGATCCCGCCGCAACTCTGATAAATGTATTAACCCCTAAACCGCCGCTCCCGGACACCGCCGCCACCTACATTATACCTAGTAACCCCTATCCTGCCCCCCCCCCCTATACCGCCGCCCTCTATAATAAAGTTATTAACCCCTATCCTGCTGATCCCGGACCTCGCCACAACTAAAAAAATAGTTTAACCCCTAAACCGCCGCTCCCGGACCCCGCCGCAACCTATATTATTTAAACTTATTAACCCTTATCCTGCCCCCCTATACCGCCGCCCTCTATAATAAAGTTATTAACCCCTAAACCGCCGCTCCCAGACCCCGTCGCAACCTATATTAAACTTATTCTATCCTGCCCCCCCCCTACACCGTCGCCACCTTTAATAAATTTATAAACCCCTATCCTGCCCCCCCTACACCGTCGCCACCTATAATACATTTATTAACCCCTATCCTGCCCCCCACTACACCGCCGCCACTGTAATAAAATTATTAACCCCTAAACCTAAGTCTAACACTAACCCTAACACCCCCCTAACTTAAATATTAATTAAATAAATCTAAATAATATTTCTCTTATTAACTAATGCCTAGATTTAGAGTTTGGCGGTAGCCGTCAAAACCAGCGTTAGAAGCTCCTAACGCTGGTTTTTACTGCCCGCTGGTATTTGGAGTCAGTCATTAAAGGGTCTAACGCTCTCTTTGCAGCCGCGACTTTTCCATACCGCAGATCCCCCTACGCCAATTGCGTATCCTATCTTTTCAATGGGATCTTTCTAACGCCGGTATTTAGAGTCTTGGCTGAAGTGAGCGTTAGAAATCTAACGACAAAACTCCAGCCGCAGAAAAAAAACAGGAGTTAAGAGCTTTTTGGGCTAACGCCGGTTCATAAAGCTCTTAACTACTGTGCTCTAAAGTACACTAACACCCATAAACTACCTATGTACCCCTAAACCGAGGCCCCCCCACATCGCCGCCACTCGATTAAATTTTTTAACCCCTAATCTGCTGACTGCACACTGCTGCCAGCTACGTTATACTTATGTACCCCTAATCTGCTGCCCCTAACACTGCCGACCCCTATATTATATTTATTAACCCCTAATCTGCCCCCTCAACATCGCCGATACCTACCTACACTTATTAACCCCTAATCTGCCGACCGGACCTCGTCGCTACTATAATAAAGTTATTAAGCCCTAAAGCTAAGTCTAACCATAACCCTAACACCCCCCTAAGTTAAATATAATTTAAATCTAACGAAATAAATTAAAGGGACAGTAAACCTTAAAAATAATGTTATATAATTCTGCACATAGTTCCTGTGACAGGAGCGAGCTGCACTTAGTCTTATGGCGCGATCGGGCCGGGCTGTGACTATACAGCTGGCCCGATGCGCTGACTAAATATTACAGACCCGCTCAGCAGAGAGCAGAGAGCGGGTCTGTAAAAGCGCTGTCATTTTTACATTTTAAAAGGTAAAAAAAGGGTTTTATTGCTATAGCACCTAAATAATGTTATATAATTCTGCACTATGTGCAGAATTATATAACATTATTTTTAAGGTTTACTGTCCCTTTAACTCTTATTAAATAAATTATTCCTATTTAAAGCTAAATACTTACCTGTAAAATAAACCCTAATATAGCTACAATATAAATTATAATTATATTGTAGCTATTTTAGGATTAATATTTATTTTACAGGCAACTTTGTAATTATTTTAACCAGGTACAATAGCTATTAAATAGTTAATAACTACTTAATAGCTACCTAGTTAAAATAATTACAAAATTACCTGTAAAATAAATCCTAACCTAACTTACAATTAAACCTAACACTACACTATCAATAAATTAATTAAATACAATACCTACAATTAAATACAATTAAATAAACTAACTAAAGTACAAAAAATAAAAAAGAACTAAGTTACAAAAAAATAAAAAAATATTTACAAACAGAAAAACATTACAACAATTTTAAACTAATTACACCTACTCTAAGCCCCCTAATAAAATAAAAAGGCCCCCAAAATAAAAAAATGCCCTACCCTATTCTAAAATTAAAATAGAAAAGCTCTTTTACCTTTCCAGCCCTTAAAAGGGCCATTTGCGGGGCATGCCCCAATGAATTCAGCTCTTTTGCCTGGAAAAAAAACATACAATACCCCCCCCACATTACAACCCACCACCCACATACCCCTAATCTAACCCAAACCCCCCTTAAATAAACCTAACACTAAGCCCCTGAAGATCTTCCTACCTTATCTTCACCTCGCCGGGTATCAGCGATCCGTCCAGGCTCCGTTGTCTTGATCCAAGCCCAAGCGGGGGGCTGAAGACATCCATCCTCCGGCTGAAGTCTTGATCCAAGCGGGCAGAAGAGGACATCCGGACCGGCAAACATCTTCATCCAGGAGGCATCTTCTATGTTCTTCCATCCGATGACGACTGGCTACATCTTGAAAACCTCCAGCGCGGATCCATCCTCTTCTTCCGACGACTAGACGACGAATGAAGGTTCCTTTAAGGGACATCATCCAAGATGGCGTCCCTCCAATTCCAATTGGCTGATAGGATTATATCAGCCAATCAGAATTAAGGTAGGAAAATTCTGATTGGCTGATGGAATCAGCCAATCAGAATCAAGTTCAATCCGATTGGCTGATCCGATCAGCCAATCAGATTGAGCTTGCATTCTATTGGCTGATCGGAACAGCCAATAGAATGCGAGCTCAATCTGATTGGCTGATTGGATCAGCCAATCGGATTGAACTTAAATCTGATTGGTTTGTAACTTTTTTTTTTTTTTTTTGTAACTTAGCTTTTTTATTTTTTGTACTTTAGTTAGTTTATGTAATTGTATTTAATTGTAGTTATTTGTAGTTAATTTATTTAATTAATTTAATGATAGTTTAGTGTTAGGTTTAATTGTAACTTAGGTTAGGATTTATTTTACAGGTAATTTTGTATTTCTTTTAGCTAGGTAGTTATTAAATAGTTAATAACTTTTTAATAACTATTCTAACTAGCTAAAATAAATACAAAGTTACCTGTAAAATAAATATAAATCCTAAAATAGCTACAATGTAATTATTAATTACATTGTAGCTATCTTAGGGTTTATTTTACAGGTAAGTATTTAGTTTTAAATAGGAATAATTTATTAAAGTATAGTGTAGTGTTAGGTCTAATTGTAACTTAGGTTAGTTTTTATTTTACAGGTTAATTTCTCTTTATTTTAACTAGATAGCTATTAAATAGTTAATAACTATTTAATAGCTATTGTACCTAGTTAAAATAAATTGAAAGTTGCCTGTAAAATAAAAATAAATCCTAAGATAGCTACAATGTAATTATTATTTATATTGTAGCTATATTAGGGTTTATTTTAAAGGTAAGTATTTAGTTTTAAATTCGGCTATTGTACCTAGTTAAAATAAATTGAAAGTTGCCTGTAAAATAAAAATAAATCCTAAGATAGCTACAATGTAATTATTATTTATATTGTAGCTATATTAGGGTTTATTTTAAAGGTAAGTATTTAGTTTTAAATAGGATTGTACCTAGTTAAAATAAATTGAAAGTTGCCTGTAAAATAAAAATAAATCCTAAGATAGCTACAATGTAATTATTATTTATATTGTAGCTATATTAGGGTTTATTTTAAAGGTAAGTATTTAGTTTTAAATAGGATTGTACCTAGTTAAAATAAATTGAAAGTTGCCTGGAAAATAAAAATAAATCCTAAGATAGCTACAATGTAATTATTATTTATATTGTAGCTATATTAGGGTTTATTTTAAATGTAAGTATTTAGTTTTAAATAGGATTAATTTAGTTAATAAGAGAAATAATATTTAGATTTATTTAATTAATATTTAAGTTAGGGGGGTGTAATGGTTAGTGTTAGACTTAGGTTTAGGGGTTAATAATTTTATTACAGTGGCGGAGGTGTAGTGGGTCCGGGAGTGGCGGTTTAGGGGTTAAACTATTTATTTAGTTTCGGCGAGGTCCGGGATCAGCAGGATAGGGGTTAATAACTTTATTATAGAGGGTGGCGGTATGGGGGGGCAGAATAGGGGTTAATATGTATAATGTAGGTGGCGGCGGGGTCCGGGAGCGGCGGTTTAGGGGTTAATACATATATTATAGTTGCGGCGGGGACCGGGAGCGGCGGTTTAGGGGTTAACATATTTAGTATAGCTTGCGGCGGGCTCCGGGAGCGGCGGTTTAGGGGGTAATACAATTATTTAGTTGCGGTGGTGTAGGGGGGCAGATTAGGGGTGTTTAGACTCGGGGTTCATGTTAGGGTGTTAGGTGTAGACAGCTCCCATAGGAATCAATGGGATGTCTGGCAGCAGCGAACATGAACTTTCGCTATGGTCAGACTCCCATTGATTCCTATGGGATCCGCCGCCTCCAGGGCGGCGGTTTGAAAACCAGGTACGCTGGGCCAGAAAAGTGCCGAGTGTACCTGCTAGTTTTTTGATAACTAGCAAAAGTAGTCAGATTGTGCCGCACTTGTGTACGGAAAATCTGGAGTTACATAAGAATCGATCTGTGTCGGACTGAGACCGGCGGATCGAAGCTTACGTCACTAAATTCTACTTTTGCCGGTATCTAGAGCTTGATAACTTAGGCGAATCAGCATCGTCACAAATACGCTGCGGAATTCCAGCGTATTTGAGGTAGACAGGTTGATAACTAGAGGTCATTGGGTATTTCTTGTATTTTTGCTCATGACGGAAATAACATGAGTTGAAAGTAAACGCATTTGTTTGATCGTAATCGAATTTAAAGCACATGGGGTTAGCACAACTTCAGAGCTCTGTTTAACTGTTACAGAAGACAGAAAAGTTGCACAAAACACACAAACAATGCATTTAACAGTACAGTTACACTCATATTAACACAGTCTGATAATTATTATTATTTTTTTTAAATTGTATTTAAAAGTTATAAGGGCTCAAGATATGAGGTCTCAAGTATTAAAAGAAAAAGGGCCTGCAAAAGGACTTTACCATAAAGATACATGTTTATATGTATGTGCATTTGTGTTTAAATATGTATGCAATTTGCTGTATATGTACTGTACATAATTCACATTCCAATATTCTTCACTTACGATAATGTACTTTTTATTGTAAATACATATATCTACATATACCTATACATGTACGTACAGTATATCTATTCCATTAGAAATATTAAATATAAAGTAGTTTAAACATTTATAAACAATATTTTAAATTACTAGACATACTGTAAAAAAAATGTAAAAAATATAGATATATTCTATGGATTGTTTAGAATATTTTACTGTGTGTATAATAATATGAAACAATATCTATTTTTTTTTTTTTATATTTTATATTTAATTTTTCAATGTGCTAACCCAACCGTGTCAGTCCAAAATTGTGAACCCCTATGCGCATATTTTACATTCCTATGTTATTCACATAGAAAAAAAATAATAATTTTTATTACTAAATATATATTTCTATATATAGCTGATAATGTTCATGTAAAATACATATCTATACACATATATTTACAACAAATCAGTACTTTTCCCAAAGCAACAGCTAGGTAAATACCCCTAAAGCCATCTAACTGCCTATATTAGCCTTAGAGAATGTATGCCATTAAAGCACACACAATATAAGCATATAATACTTAGCCTGTATCAGCTACTGTTATCTATACAATTAGATACCCTAATAGAAGAGGTGTGTGCAGATCTCAAGTTCAGAGAAAGTTTGTATAGCTCAGATAGAGCAGGCCAGAAGATAGCAACTGTTTCCAGGCTCAAGTTAAGAAGAAGGTTTTGTTCTAGCATAGAGCCAACTCAGGACTGAATACATGAATACATGATTGAGATTTACAGAGGGAACTGCAAATAGTGGGTGGAGCTATCAGTTAGACATCCTGGCATACACAGCACATAACATAACATTATACCACAGTGAGCATTATTCACAACTCATTAAAGCCAGCATACTACCTTTTCTATTTGCAGATAACAAGAGAACTTGAAGTCACAGTCTTTTTATATTATACTTTAGTACGCTTGTGTCTGATTGTTTTAATGTTATTTTTAGTGATTGCTTTTTTGGCGGTTCTTCATAAAATTTCATATCTAGTAGCACATGTACATGACCCTTCAAACACCTATTCTTTGTGCTCTTATAACAAGTTGAAAGTAAACAGTTTGTGCACAAGCAAAACCCAACGTGTGCTAACAAAATATCATGACCATGTTAACATACTCTTCCCATAGAAGCTAATAGAGTGCGCAAACGGAAAAAAATCCTACCTATACTCGCGTGTAAACCCAACAGGAGTTATTAAATTACCACATTCCAAATGTTCTTCAAATACAGAACAATGTACTTTTTATTGTAGATACATATTTCTATATATCTGTATATGCTTAAACATGTACTGTATATCTATTCCTATGTACCAACATATATAGTTATCTCATACCACCATATATTATTTGGTTTCTTCATTAAATATTTGCAAGTAATCTTTTAGGTTTACCCTGTTTTAGTGGTTTACAGGGAGTGCAGAATTATTAGGCAAATGAGTATTTTGACCACATCATCCTCTTTATGCATGTTGTCTTACTCCAAGCTGTATAGGCTCGAAAGCCTACTATTAATTAAGCATATTAGGTGATGTGCATCTCTGTAATGAGAAGGGGTGTGGTCTAATGACATCAATACCCTATATCAGGTGTGCATAATTATTAGGCAACTTCCTTTCCTTTGGCAAAATGGGTCAAAAGAAGGACTTGACAGGCTCAGAAAAGTCAAAAATAGTGAGATATCTTGCAGAGGGATGCAGCACTCTTAAAATTGCAAAGCTTCTGAAGCATGATCATCGAACAATCAAGCGTTTCATTCAAAATAGTCAACAGGGTCGCAAGAAGCGTGTGAAAAAAACAAGGCGCAAAATAACTGCCCATGAACTGAGAAAAGTCAAGCGTACAGCTGCCAAGATGCCACTTGCCACCAGTTTGGCCATATTTCAGAGCTGCAACATCACTGGAGTGCCCAAAAGCACAAGGTGTGCAATACTCAGAGACATGGCCAAGGTAAGAAAGGCTGAAAGACGACCACCACTGAACAAGACACACAAGCTGAAACGTCAAGACTTGGTTAAGAAATATCTCAAGACTGATTTTTATAAGGTTTTATGTACTGATGAAATGAGAGTGAGTCTTGATGGGCCAGATGGAAGGGCCCGTGGCTGGATTGGTAAAGGGCAGAGAGCTCCAGTCCGACTCAGACGCCAGCAAGGTGGAGGTGGAGTACTGGTTTAGGCTGGTATCATCAAAGATGAGCTTGTGGGGCCTTTTCGGGTTGAGGATGGAGTCAAGCTCAACTCTCAGTCCTACTGCCAGTTTCTGGAAGACACCTTCTTCAAGCAGTGGTACAGGAAGAAGTCTGCATCCTTCAAGATAAACATGATTTTCATGCAGGACAATGCTCCATCACACGCGTCCAAGTACTCCACAGCGTGGCTGGCAAGAAAGGGTATAAAAGAAGAAAATCTAATGACATGGCCTCCTTGTTCACCTGATCTGAACCCCATTGAGAACCCGTGGTTCATCATCAAATGTGAGATTTACAAGGAGGGAAAACAGTACACCTCTCTGAACAGTGTCTGGGAGGCTGTGGTTGCTGCTGCACGCAATGTTGATGGTGAACAGATCAAAACACTGACAGAATCCATGGATGGCAGGCTTTTGAGTGTCCTTGCAAAGAAAGGTGGCTATATTGGTCACTGATTTGTTTTTGTTTTGTTTTTGAATGTCAGACATGTATATTTGTGAATGTTGAGATGTTATATTGGTTTCACTGGTAAAAATAAATAATTGAAATGGGTATATATTTGTTTTTTGTTAAGTTGCCTAATAATTATGCGCAGTAATAGTCACCTGCACACACAGATATCCCCCTAAAATAGCTAAAACTAAAAACAAACTAAAATCTACTTCCAAAAATATTCAGCTTTGATATTAATGAGTTTTTTGGGTTCATTGAGAACATGGTTGTTGTTCAATAATAAAATTAATCCTCAAAAATACAACTTGCCTAATAATTCTGCACTCCCTGTATTATAAAATAATTTTTATTTCAAAATATATCAGATTAAATGGCTATACTCACCTTTTTCACTGTTGTATTATGGGTTTCACTGACTGCATTACACATTATACTGAAACTAACATAGTAACATAGTAGATAAGGTTGAAAAAAGACTGAAGTCCATCGAGTTCAACCTATACAAATCTAAAATACTTACAAAAAGCTCCAGTTAAGCTTAAATAACCCCATTAAAATGTGACCCATTTAATACTAGCAATCATATCCATGAATTTTGTTTATATACAGAAATTTATCCAGACTATTTTTAAATGTATCTATGGTATTGGCATTCACTACCTCCTTTGGTAATGAGTTCCACAATTTTATTGCTCTTACAGTGAAAAAACGTTTCCTTTGCAGGAGATTAAATCTCCTTTCCTCCAACCTTAAATTATGACCTCTTGTCAGAAACAATTTTCTTGGAATAAACTAGAACACTCTTCCTTATTGGTTGACAAGAGCATGACTCTAACACTGGTTTGTGTGTTGACTCTAAATTGCAACTAAAAACAGCCCTTCATACTGATTCCAATGGGTGGATTTATCATATTTAGAGTGGACATGATTTGCTTTTGCAAATAAAGTCCACTCAACATCATTAAATGCAGACAGCACATGCTGCACACATTTATCATTGTTCAATCAATTCTGAGAAAATGCTTGTATAATGCCACCCCCTACTAACTGGTGGCTAATTGTCTGCTAGCAGGGGCTGTCAATCATCCTGATCCCATACAATCAGGATGATTTAATTACGCCACCAAAAAGTTGGCGGACAGGTTAAGGTTGCTTTTTAACTTCCCTTTCGGGCGAGCCTAAAATAATAGACCTCCTAAACAGCATTTGCTGCTTCATAAATGGAGCCCCAAGTATGGAAATATCCTTAGTTGTTCATTGGAACAATGTGTATTTGTACATTACAGCCATATTTTCTATAGCTCTTAACTTCTTTTTTTTAATTTGCAGCTGTAATCTCTTCGTTAATACTAGTAAATTATATCTATGTTAAGATGCTAAAAAATAAGCATGCACTATATTGAAAACTAAGCTAATGGGTTTGCATTTGCATATATTTCCCCTGTTTTTCCATAATTAAGTTTCAATAATAAACATGGTAGGCTTAATTCATGTGATTGATTTTCACTTACAATCTGTTTTGAAATTAATGGTGCACTAATTAAAGAGGAAGAAAAAGAAAATACATTTTCTACATTAAAGAGGTTCAGCTTGTTCTAAAACTTCAAAAGAACAAACATATGTATATAATTAGACTTGAGAAAAAGGTTATCTTTTGTGTGAACTGTTTTAAAGCAAAATGTATATTAACAGGTTTACCTGAAAAGGATAAGGTTATTAGGCATAACTTTTTGACACATTATAAACAAAGGTGCATTAATTAATATTTTAAGAATATATTGCTTTTGATTGCTTAAAAGGACAGGTTACTCCAGAATTTGTATTGTTTTAAAAGATAGATAATCCCTTTATTAGCCATTCCCCAGTTTTGCATAACCAGCACTGCTATATGAATATACTTTTACCTCTGTGATTACCTTGTATCTAAGCCTCTGCAGACTGCCTACTTATTTCAGTTATTTTGACACACTTGCAGTTTAGCCAATCAGTGCTGAATCTTAAATAACTCCACAGGAGTGAGCACAATTTTTATCTATATGGCCCTCATGAACTAGCACTGTCTAACTGTGACATACCGGCAAAGAATACCAAGAGAACAAAGCAAATTTGATGATAAAAGTAAATTGGAAAGTTGTTTAAAATTGCATGCCCTATCTGAATCATGACAATTTAATTCTGACTAGACTTTCCCTTTAAGTAATCAGAGACATGATCACATGACATCAGTAGCAAGAAAGAAGACAAACAGCCCTACCAGAAATTTTAAGATATTTGGATTTCCCATTTCCAAACTTGACAATAAATTTTACAGACATTATTGCAAACGGAAGGTCTCTTATTAGCTTATTACAACAAATATGTAATTAAAGGGATAGTCTAGCCAACAATAAACTTTCATGATTCCGATAGAGCATGTCATTTTAAGCAACTTTGCATTTTACTTCTATTATCAATGTGTCTTCGTTCTCGTGGTATCTTTATTTGAAAAAGCAAGAATGTAAGCTTAGGAGCCTGCCCATTTTTGGTTCAGTCTAAATGTAGCCACTAATCAGCAAGTTATACCCTGCCCCTAAGCTTACATTCCTGATTTTTCAAATAAAGAGAACAAAAAAAAAAAAAAAGTATAATAGGAGCAAATTACAAAGTTGCTTTAAATTGCATGCTCTATCTGAATCATGAAAGTTTCATTTTGACTAGACTGTCTCTTTAAGAGGGAGTTACTGACACTGTGGAGTAATGTTGTAAGGAATGTGAGCATTTATGTTTGTATTTGTGCATTTTTAAATTTTATATATAAGACCTAGGGGTCAATTCTAATCTTTATGATTATTTTTTTTTCAATATATTTTTTTTTGTTCTGCTTTTTTTTATATAAAAGTGATCACAATCTTTATAATCAAACACAGCTGAGCTTCATATCTGCCACTAGGTTCAATCTCCATTTTCCCACAAAAGGCACAGGAATCGATACACAGAAAAAAAAAACAAGACTCCCCCTCTTTCTGCATCTTTTTCACTTCTCACAAGTAACATGGCCCCTATCAGTTAGTGATTCCTTTAAAAGGGGGTTAATTGGTTGAGTACATGGGTGTTAATTGCAATTGGGTAGATTGCTGTTTATTGTTTATGATTGTTTAGTGTTAAGTATAAATTGGTATTGATATCTCTATCAAATTTGCAACTATCATTGTGTTATTTATGTTTTTGCATTTAAAGTTATGTAATTAATGATGATGATGTGTTCAGTATAGTTTTTGTTTGGCGTGAGTCAGTCGTCATTATAAAGGGACAATTTTGGCATGGGCAGTGCCATCTTATGTTGCAGGTTTTAGGGTGTGCAGATCAGTGCAATTTTATTATCTTTTATCAGATAAAGCAACAACAGGGCCGCCACAACAAGAGCAGTGAATCCAGGACTCCAACATTCACCAGATGTAACACAAATAAAGTTGCACGTGCACATAAATGTTATAAAAACATTTATTAAATCCATTTCTCCAGGCTTATACACACAGTATAAAACATGTTGCTTATATACCCCAAATAACGTCATCAAGAACAATATTTTGTTACATCTGGTGAACGTTGGAGTCCTGGATTCATCTTTCTGGTCCCTGTGTGTGTAGGGTTCAATCACCCGGGTGACTTAGAAGTTCCAGCCTGCGCATTGAGCACCCACTATAGGTCCTATATCAGTTATGAGTGTTTTTTAGCCTTACTAGTTACCCTTTTGCAGACGACACTTGGCCATGTTGGGCACCTTACAGTGGATGTTTGAAAGTGAAGAGTCATTCCCTCTCCACAGGGAGCAGCCTGGGCTACGCAGAAGACGTATCCTGGAAATGTCATCATCCAGGTTGGACTTGTTATACAAGGTTTTTTACAATATATAATATGTTCACTTACAGTATGCTCTAAGGACTTGCTTGAGACTTTTTTCTTTATTTTGTTAAATAGTGTTTTCTAATTTTGAGGGCCACCCCCTACAGACATTTTCATCTTTTATCAGATATGTATTACTGATCTGTGGACTCAGAGCTAAATATCAAGTGTCTTTAGCTGTTGAATTAGATGTGTTCATTTATGTCAATATTAAGTCGATAACTTGTGATCTTGAAAGTCGATGCTATCCACTCGTCGTATTGGTGACTTTTCTGATGTCTACTGGGATCTAACTATTGATAAGTATGAAGCAAACCCATATAAACTGTATTCTTAACATCAGAGGTGTGCACAGGCAAAATATTCAGTTCAGCCAAAACTTTTGTTACGAATATTCAAAAAACATTGCTTTGTGTATATTCATTGCCCATGATATTCGGTATTCAGCTTGTTTTAAACTAAACAAATACCGACCATTTGTGGAACATTTACATTTGTTTTCATTAAACAAATGTAAATGTTCCTCTGCTGCAGATGAAAAAGCTAAAGAGCGTTTATTTTGGCTCTGATTTCAATAAAAGCTTGCATTTAATCTAGACATGTTCTTTATACCCCTGATATAACTGCAAATAATGAACATATAATGGGCTAAAAGTGGCTGCTTCTGGTTGGTAACTTGCCATTGAACAAGCTACTGAGCTGTTGTCCCACAGAAGGCCGAAATGATCGTCTGGGGTTATCACGTTCCTTCTTCAAAGGAGAATTGCCTGGTATTTTGGGGCTGGACTCCCCTTACTAGGCAGGATCAGACTTACATACTTCAGGAAAGTTCTCTGTGAAAAGTCCAATTGGGCTAAATTAGGCTGCTCGTGGGTGGTAACTCGTCATAGAACAACCTACTGAGCTGTTTGTTCCTAATAGAGCGCTTATCTTGCTGTATGTATTTATTTAACCCCTTAAGGACCAACGACGTACAGATTACATGCTACAAAAAATGTCCTTAATGACCAAGGACGTACCTGAGCTGTTTGTTCTTAATAGAGCGCTTATCTTGCTGTATGTATTTATTTAACCCCTTAAGGACCAACGACGTACAGATTACGTGCTGCAAAAAACTTCCTTAATGACCAAGGACGTACCCTGTACGTCGTTGGTGTCTTCAAGAGGTGGAAGCTTTCCTGATCGCTTACAGCCGCTTTCCTGTTATTGCATAGATGCCTCGATATTGAGGTATCCTGCAATAACATTTTATAGCCATACATGCAGAGAGAGTCACTCCCTCTCTGTTTGGGGGGCTAAGGGGGGATCCTGTGCGGGGGCACGCACGGGCGTGGGTGCGTGCCCGGGGGCGGGCGCATGCACGGGGGTGGGAGCCGGTGGGAACATTTTGTACACAAAGTGGGAGAGAGGAGGGAGGGAATTTTGATCTAAGGGATCTGGGAGAGGGTGGGTGGTTGTTTATTGAGGGGGGAAGCTACACTACAGAAAAATATAGAAAACCCCCAAAAAATAACAATTTTATGGAAAACTGGGTACTCCCAGACAGCTGCAAGTACCCAAGATGGCGCACAGTAAGGTAGAGGGGGAGGGTTAGAGAGCTGTTTGGGGGGATCATGGAAGTTGGGGGCTAAGGGGGGATCCTACACAGCAGAATATGTAAATATGACGAAAAAAAATAAAAAAAAATAAAGATAACTTTTAATTTAGTACTGGCAGACTTTCTTCCAGTACTTAAGATGGCAGGGACAATTGTGGGGTGGGTGAGGGAATAGAGCTGTTTGGGAGGGATCAGGGGGTCTGATGTTTCAGGTTGGAGGCTGATCTCTACACTAAAGCTAAAATAAACCATGCAAGCTCCCTACAAACTACCTAATTAACCCCTTCACTGCTGGGCATAATACAAGTGTGGTGCGCAGCTGCATTTAGCAGCCTTCTAATTGCCAAAAATCAACGCCAAAGCCATATATGTCTGTTATTTCTGAACAAAGGGGATCCTAGAGAAGCATTTACAACCATTTGTGCCATAATTGCACGAGTTGTTTGTAAATAATTTCAGTAAGAAACCTAAAGTTTGTGAAAAAGTTTGTGAAAAAGTGAACAATTTTTTTTTATTTTAGCGCATTTGACGGAGAAATGGTGGCATGAAATATACCAAAATGGGCCTAGATCAATACTTTGGGTTGTCTACTACACTACACTAAAGCTAAAATTAACCCTGCAAGTTGTCTACAAGCTCCCTAATGAACCCCTTCTCTACTGGGCATAATACACGTGTGGTTCGCAGCAGCATTTAGCAGCCTTCTAATTACCAAAAAGCATCGCCAAAGTCATATGAGTGTGCTATTTCTGAACAAAGGGGATCCCAGAGAAACATTTACAACCATTTGTGTCATAATTGCACAAGCTGTTTGTAAATAATTTCAGTTAGAAACCTAAAAATTGTAAAAAAAATTGTGAAAAAGTGAACGATTTTTATTTATTTGATCACATTTGGCGGTGAAATGGTGGCATGAAATATACCAAAATGGGCCTAGATCAATACTTTGGGTTGTCTTCTAAAAAAAATATATATATACATGTCAAGGGATATTTAGGGATTCCAGACAGATATCAGTGTTCCAATGTAACTATCGCTAATTTTGAAAAAAAAAGTGGTTTGGAAATAGCAAAGTGCTACTTGTATTTATTGCCCTATAACTTGCAAAAAAAGCAAAGAACATGTAAACATTGGGTATTTCTAAACTCAGGACAAAATTTAGAAACTATTTAGCATGGGTGTTTTTTGGTGGTTGTACATGTGTAACAGATTTTGGGGGTCAAAATTAGAAAAAGTGTGTTTTTTTCATTTTTTTTCCATCATATTTTATCATTTTTTTATAGTAAGTTATAATATATGATAAAAATAATGGTATCATTGGAAATTCCATTTAATTGTGAGAAAAAGGATATATAATATGTGTGGGTACAGCTAAGCACAAAAATGTAAAAATAGCCTTGGTCCCAAACGTTCAGAAAATGGAAAAGTGCTGTGGTCCTTAAGGGGTTAATGAAGATAGTAATAGACCTCATTTGGTTTCAAAACACTCTCAATATGGAAGATATTCTTCCCTACAGGAGTATTAAAGGGACATGAAATTCAAAAATAAAGTTTAATAGTTCAGATAAAGGCATCTATTTATCAAGCCGTCAACCACAAATACGCTGGAATTCCGCAGCGTACTTGTGGCGAGCCTGATTTCCCTTAGTTATCAAACCCTACAGACCGGCAAAAGTAGAAATCTGTGACGTAACATACGATCCGCCGGACTCAGTTCGACACAGATCGATGCTTACGTCATTACAGATGTTCCGAATGCAAATTCGGCACAATCTGACTACTTTTGCTAGTTATCAATTTTCTACCAGGTACGCTCGCCACTATTCCGGCCCAGTGTACCTAGTTTTCAATCCGCTGCCCTAGAGGCGGTGGATGCCATAGGAATCAATGGGAGTCTGAAAGCAGCAAAAGCTTATGTTCGCTGCTGCCCGATATCCCATTGATTCCTATGGGAACGTTTACACCTAACACCCTAACATGTACCCTGAGTCTAAACACCCCTAATCTGCCCCCCCTACACAGCCACCACTAACATTATACTTATTAACTCCTAATCTGCCACCCCAACACCGCCGCCACCTACATTATACTTATTAACCCCTAATCTGCCCCCCTACACCGCCGCCACCTACATTATATTTATTAACCCCTAATCTGCCACTCCGCCACCGCTGCCAACTACATTATACTTATTAACCCTTAATCTGCCCCCCTACACAGCCACCACCTGCATTATATTTATTAAACCCTTTTCTGCCGCCCCGACACCGCCGCCACCTACATTATACTTATTAACCCCTAATCTGCCCCCCCTACACCGCCGCCACCTATATTATACTTATTAACCACTAATCTGCGCCCCCTACACCGCCGCAACCTACCTACATTTATTAACCCCTAATCTCCCGCCCCCTACACCGCTGCCACTATATTAAATTTATTAACCCCTAAACCTAAGTCTAACCCTAACCCTAAAACCCCCTAACTTAAATATAGTTTAAATAAATCGAAATAAATATTCCTATCATTAAATAAATTATTCCTATTTAAAACTAATTACTTACCTATAAAATAAACCCTAAGCTAGCTACAATATAACTAATAGTTACATTGTAGCTAGCTTAGGTTTTATTTTTATTTTACAGGCAAGTTTGTATTTATTTTAACTAGGTACAATAGTTATTCAATAGTTATTAACTATTTAATAACTTCCTAGTTAAAATAAATACAAATATACCTGTAAAATAAAACCTAACCTACATTACAATTACACCTAACAATACACTATAATTAAATTAATTCCTTAAACTAAATACAATTAAATAAAATTATCTAAAGTACAAAAAAAAAAAACACAAAATTACAGAAAATAATAAACAAATTACAAGATTTTTAAACTAATTACACCTAATCTAATCCCCCTAACAAAATAAAAAGTCCCCCCAATATAAAAAGCCCTACCCTACACTGAATTACAAATAGCCCTTAAAAGGGCCTTTTGCGGGGCATTGCCCCCAAAGTAATCAGCTCTTTTACCTGTAAAAAAAAAATTACAAACCCCCCCAACATTAAAACCCACCACCCACACAACCAACCCTACTCTAAAACCCACCCAATCCCCCCTTAAAAAAACCTAACACTAACCCCCTTGAAGATCACTCTACCGTGAGAAGTCTTCACCCAACCGGGCCGAAGTCCTCAGCGAAGCCGGCAGAAGTTGTCCTCCAGACGGGCAGAAGTGGTCCTCCAGACGGGCAGAAGTCTTCATCCAGACGTCATCTTCTATCTTCATCCATCCGGCGCGGAGCGGCTCCATCTTCAAGACATCCGACGCGGAGCATCCTCTTCAACCGACGTCTTCTTCAACAATGACGGTTCCTTTAAGCTACGTCATCCAAGATGGCGTCCCTTCAATTCCGATTGGCTGATAGAATTCTATCAGCCAATCGAAATTAAGGTAGGAAAAATCCTATTGGCTGATGCAATCAGCCAATAGGATTGAAGTTCAATCCTATTGGCTGATCCAATCAGCCAATAGAATGTGAGCTCAATCCTATTGGCTGATTGGATCAGCCAATAGGATTGAACTTCAATCCTATTGGCTGATTGCATCATCCAATAGGATTTTTCCTACCTTAATTTCGATTAGCTGATAGAATTCTATCAGCCAATCGGAATTGAAGGGACGCCATATTGGTTTTAGAGTAGGGTAGGTTGTGTGGGTGATGGGTTTTAATGTTGGGGGGGTTTGTAAAATTTTTTTACAGGTAAAAGAGCTGATTACTTTGGGGCAATGCCCCGCAAAAGGCCCTACTATTAGTTATATTGTAGCTATCTTAGGGTTTATTTTATAGGTAAGTATTTAGTTTTAAATAGGAATAATTTATTTAATGCTAGGAATATTTATTTAGATTTATTTAAATTATATTTAAGTTAGGGGGTGTTAGGGTTAGACTTAGGTTTAGGGGTTAATAAATTTAATATAGTGGCAGCGACGTTGGGGGCAGCAGATTAGGGGTTAATAAATGTAGGTAGGTGGTGGCGGTGTAGGGGGGACAGATTAGGGGTTAATAAATATAATGTAGGTGGTGGCAGATTAGTGGTTAATAAATATAATGTAGGTGGTGGCGCTGTAGGGGGCGGAAGATTAGGGGTCAATAAATATAATGTAGGTGGCGGTGGGCTCCGGGAGCAGCAGTTTAGGGGTTAAACACTTTATTTATCAATGAAAAAAGTGTATGAGAGAGTAGATAATACTGCTAAACCAAAAAAAGAATAATTATTCTCTGGTGCCACCCTTGAAAATGAATATTACAAAGATCAAACAGAGAGAATGTATTCACAACATACACTACTGTTGTGAAAAAGCAAGGGATTAAAAAAAGGCACACAGAATTTTGGTAAATACTCAAATTTATTAATTCCTATTTAAATCCCAAACCACGTTTATGTGGATCACAGAAAATGACAAAGTCAATCATGCTTTGAAAGTGAGCAAATTTTAACTAAAACAGCAGAATTCAAAAACTAAATGTTACTAAAAGGCCAGTAACCTCTAAGCATACGTATGCTAATTAACTAGGGGTGCAGCCTAACCTACTATCTATGACACAGACAGATATCTATAACATAGGCAGGTAACATATAGTAAGCAAAAAACGTAAGTAAATTTACATAGCGGTTACAAGTAAAACCATAAAAAAGACAATTTCACTTAATCCTAAATAGATCAAAATAAATGACCGGCAAATGTCTTAGTATAGCATCTGAGATACAGACACTGGTGATTGCTGCTGAAAGTACAAGTTCAGTTATTTTACTTAGCTGCTGTATGTAGATCCATTATTCCAATTCAGAAGTGATGCAGCATTCAGAGCGTGTGATGTCACTTGCAGCCTAAGGTGTGGTTGTAAGCCTGCTGGCAATAGGTTCGATTGCAAGGGGTGTGTCCCAAAGGCCGAGAATCCGTCCACTGGATTGGTCAATTGCTCAGGTGAAAGAAACCAGGCTTCCACCGATGTTATGTAGCTAAGCACATACCAGGATGCACCTTGTACTCCGGAAAGTAAGTTAGAACAGCCACACACAAGAGAGCCAAAAGATTTCTCAGTAAAAAGGATCTCTTATCTTTAACCACCTCCAGGTGGATGTTGCACATTCAGTCCAGCGCAAATAGGGAAACCACAATCTCCAAACCTTAGCCGCTTTTCAAGCACACACGCTCTTTCTCAGCATGTAATGTCAGCATAAAGTCAGTTCCAGGACTAACAATAAACTTGTACCGCAATGCCTTTTCTTTGCTTTCTTTGAAAAATGCTTAGAAGAAAGACAGGAGTTGGTCGACCTCACTCTTGGCTAGTATAGCACATAGGTGCCAAAATTACACAAAGTGCCAACGCACGTTTCACCCCTGCAGCAAGATTTGTGTCTAAGGGGTTCATCAGGGCATAATATTCCATACCGGATATCCTCTATTTATGGACCTACCTGTGACTCCACAGGTGATCTACTTGCTGAACACCTGCTATTTTCTTAAAGCTGTATACAGCAAGGAGCCCTATTTTAATAATACTTGTGTTCATAGTTAAAAAGTGCCAAAATATAAAAGCTTTGTTATTATTTATTAAATAGAAAAACTCAATTCCTAAGCTTTTCTAAACAAAGCTAAAAACGGCCTTTTAATGATCACTTCCAAAATA
This sequence comes from Bombina bombina, assembly GCF_027579735.1. Taxonomy (NCBI): domain Eukaryota; kingdom Metazoa; phylum Chordata; class Amphibia; order Anura; family Bombinatoridae; genus Bombina; species Bombina bombina. Next base: position 1,098,381,401 of record NC_069503.1, on the reverse strand, counting down.
ACGGCGCACACTCTATCAGCCTAATACTTATAGAAAACTGGCAAATTCCAGCTTTTCATTTAAACCTGTTGGATATCTCGTTCCTAGTTTATAAATCCATTTTGCTTCTTTTTGCAAAAGGATTTTTTCATTATTGCCACCTCTACCATTAGTGATTCCTTTATCAATAATGATAAACTTTAAAGATTCCACATTTCCTTTATGAAACATTTCGAAATGTCTCGCTACACTGGTGTCATTGCAATGAGCAATATCATCACGATGTTCTTGTACCCGGTCCTTCACAAGCCTCTTCGTTTTTCCTACGTAAAAGGCCGGGCATGAACATCTAAGAAGATATATTGCTCCCTCAGACTTGCAATTAAAAAAGTATTTTATATCGTAAGTCTTACCATCCTGTACTGAGAATTGCTTTGCGCTATCCATGTGGACACAGTATACACAGTGTCCACATGGATAGCTGCCTTTGATCCCCCTGTCCTTTCTAAGCCAGTCTGCATCAGAGGGACCCCTGGAAAATTGACTTTTTACCAGGATATCCCTCAGACTTTTTGATTTTCTGGCTGTCATTAGAGGTTTCTCTCCAATTACATTTTTTACCTTGTCATCCAAAGTCAGAATGTTCCAATTTTTATTCATCACTGACCTAATATTGTTCCATTGATTATTAAATCTAGAGATAAATCTAATGTTTCCCCCATCTAATTTAGATTTACCTACATACAAAAGGTCGTCTCTCTGGGTCTTTCTGGCCTTCCAAAGTGCCTTTTTAAGGGACTTATTGGAGTATCCTCTTAGTAAGAACCTATCCTTCATCATTTTTGCATGTATATCAAACTTGGAAAGGGATGAACAATTCCTCCTTAGACGGAGGAATTGTCCATAGGGAATGCCTTTCTTTAAATGTGAGGGATGGCTGCTCTGAGCATGAAGAATATTATTAGTGGCATTTTTCTTCCTGTAATTCTCAGTGACTAATCTATTACCCTCTTTTTTGATGGTAATATCAAGGAAATTAAGTTCCTTGGGATTGGTCTCAGAAGTAAGGATGATGTTCCTGTCATTATGGTTTAATTGGTCAACAAACAAGTTGAACTCTTCTTCCACACCATCCCACAAGACAAGAACATCATCCACATACCTAACCCACATTAGGACCTTTTCATTGAAAATATCACCGAAAACCTCAAAGATATCAGACTCCCATGCCCCCAAGTGCAGGCAGGCATATGTGGGGGCACACACTGCCCCCATAGCCGTGCCCCGCAGTTGACGATATACTTGTCCATCAAATGAAAATACATTATTGTCTAGGACAAATTCCAGCAGTGAAATTACAAAATCTGAGTGTTCAGAGAAGGATGGACCCCTTGTTTCAAGGAATTTCCTAATAGCCTGTAGACCTATTTTGTGAGGAATTGAGGAGTACAACCCTTCTACATCCAAAGATGCCAGAATTGTTTTTTCATTGACCATTACTCCATCCAATTTTCTCAAAAGGTCCGCCGTATCTTTTACATACGATGGTAGTGTTAAGAGGAAAGGACGTAGATATTTATCTACGTACTCTCCGATGTTCTCCGTGATACTGCCTATTCCGGAGACTATGGGTCTCCCCGGAGGGCATTTCATATTTTTATGCAATTTTGGCAAGATATAAAACACTGGCATAACCGGATGTTCTGGAAATAGAAATTTAAATTCTTTTTGGTCAATAGTCCCTTTTCTTCTCGCCTCATTTAACAATTTAAAAAGGGAATTCTGGGTATGTTCTAAAGGGCTACCTCCAAGTTTTATGTACTGATTTTTATCATGTAACTGACGTTTCACCTCGTTGATATAGAGGTGTTCATCTAACAGTACTAGGTTGCCGCCCTTGTCGGCAGGCTTTATCACCACACCCCTAGCCATACTCAGTTCTTTTAGAGCTTTTCGCTCTCTTGGCTTCAGATTGTCATCTAATTGTTGAGGTACCAAGCTATCTATATCTTTTTCCATTTGTTTCACAAATAGATTGACTGCTGGGACCAATGAGAGAGAGGGCATATAGGTAGACTTAGGTTTAAAACACGGTTTTTCACAAACTATTGCTTGTGTAGTATCTGTGTTTTCATCCTGAATATTCTCAGCTAACAAAGATTCTAGATCTGCCAGAGCTGACTGATCGTCCATATCCAAATTATGTACTTTTTTTTATTTCATAATAATGGATAGGACAATTTTTCTGGCAAATAGATGTAAGTCCTTAATTAGCTCAAATTTATCAACCATTGCAGTAGGGCAGAATGATAACCCCTTTTTCAGGAGTTCTACATGAGCCAAATTTAGGGGAAATGAGGAAAGGTTAACAATCTGTAATTCATCATCATTATGGCTATTCAATAGCCCCTGCGTGTACCCCTTCTCCTGGATCTCCCCCTGCTCTGAACATATTGGTCTCCTCTCCCCCTGTTCTGCCTCGTTTGGTATCTCTTTTCTTTTACTGGAGTCCCAAAGGGATCTTTTCCTTTTTCCCCTTCTGTTCTTTCTCCTCCTTCTTTTTGACTGATACCAAAAGAGTTTTTTGAATTACTTAATTCTGAGTCTGATACATCTGTACCTGAGTCATATGTGCCTTTCTGGGATTTGTAAGTATAAACCCTTCCATTTTTGTAGTCATCCTGATCTCTCCTAAGTTTCCTACATTTCCTTGCCTTAATGTCATTTTTTAATTTAGATACATTCTGACTTGTCTCACCATTCAATTTTTCGAAATTGGGATCATTCTCAAAGGAATTTACTTTAATTAAAGCTTTCTCAGCTTCCCCTTTAACTTTCTCCAATCTTTTATTATTTCTTTTCATCATCATATCCATCAGATCAAGAGAGGTTGTGGAGAGTTTCTCATTCCAATCCTCCACGAATGAGTCACCCTCCTCATCCTCTCTTGTATTTGCTCCTGGATCTAATGAAAGTCTTAGACCTCTAGGGATAATTTTTTTGTCAATATAATTTGCTAAACTGGCATTTTCAGCCTTAATTTTTAGTTGCCGACCTAGGAGATAACGATATCTCCTAAAGGCACTAAAGATTGTAACGTTTTCTTCATCCTGATCATCCCCTGCTACTATTTTGGCACTTTTTAACTATGAACACAAGTATTATTAAAATAGGGCTCCTTGCTGTATACAGCTTTAAGAAAATAGCAGGTGTTCAGCAAGTAGATCACCTGTGGAGTCACAGGTAGGTCCATAAATAGAGGATATCCGGTATGGAATATTATGCCCTGATGAACCCCTTAGACACAAATCTTGCTGCAGGGGTGAAACGTGCGTTGGCACTTTGTGTAATTTTGGCACCTATGTGCTATACTAGCCAGGAGTGAGGTCGACCAACTCCTGTCTTTCTTCTAAGCATTTTTCAAAGAAAGCAAAGAAAAGGCATTGCGGTACAAGTTTATTGTTAGTCCTGGAACTGACTTTATGCTGACATTACATGCTGAGAAAGAGCGTGTGTGCTTGAAAAGCGGCTAAGGTTTGGAGATTGTGGTTTCCCTATTTGCGCTGGACTGAATGTGCAACATCCACCTGGAGGTGGTTAAAGATAAGAGATCCTTTTTACTGAGAAATCTTTTGGCTCTCTTGTGTGTGGCTGTTCTAACTTACTTTCCGGAGTACAAGGTGCATCCTGGTATGTGCTTAGCTACATAACATCGGTGGAAGCCTGGTTTCTTTCACCTGAGCAATTGACCAATCCAGTGGACGGATTCTCGGCCTTTGGGACACACCCCTTGCAATCGAACCTATTGCCAGCAGGCTTACAACCACACCTTAGGCTGCAAGTGACATCACACGCTCTGAATGCTGCATCACTTCTGAATTGGAATAATGGATCTACATACAGCAGCTAAGTAAAATAACTGAACTTGTACTTTCAGCAGCAATCACCAGTGTCTGTATCTCAGATGCTATACTAAGACATTTGCCGGTCATTTATTTTGATCTATTTAGGATTAAGTGAAATTGTCTTTTTTATGGTTTTACTTGTAACCGCTATGTAAATTTACTTACGTTTTTTGCTTACTATATGTTACCTGCCTATGTTATAGATATCTGTCTGTGTCATAGATAGTAGGTTAGGCTGCACCCCTAGTTAATTAGCATACGTATGCTTAGAGGTTACTGGCCTTTTAGTAACATTTAGTTTTTGAATTCTGCTGTTTTAGTTAAAATTTGCTCACTTTCAAAGCATGATTGACTTTGTCATTTTCTGTGATCCACATAAACGTGGTTTGGGATTTAAATAGGAATTAATAAATTTGAGTATTTACCAAAATTCTGTGTGCCTTTTTTTAATCCCTTGCTTTTTCACAACAGTAGTGTATGTTGTGAATACAAACACTTTATTTAGTTGCGGCGGGGTCCGTAAGCGGCGGTTTAGAGGATAATACATTTATTAGAGTTGCGGCGGGCTCCGGGAGCGGCGGTATAGGGGGTAAACAGTATAGTATAGTGGTGGTGTTTAGTGACAGGGTAACAATAAAGCTGTGAAAAAGCCAAAGAGCAGCGAGATCGATGACTGTTAGTTAACAACAGTCCGCTGCTCATTGCACCGTACTTGGTGCGTGGATTTTTGACAGCTTTTTTGATAACTTTGGAGAACATATTCAGGTCCGCGTCAGCGATGTTAGGCGATCTTAGGCGAGCGTATTGGTGCTGTTGAATGCAAGTAAGTTGACGGCTTGATAAATAGATGCCAAAGTGTGCAATTTTAAAAGATTTTTCAGTTTGCTTCTTTTATGAAATGTACTTGTTCTCTTGTTATCCTATGCTGAAAGGTATACATAGGTAGGCTCAGAAGAAGCAATGCACCACTACAAGTTAACAGGCGATTGGTTGCTATGCACATATACATCTTATAATTGACTCACCAGATATGTTCAGCTAGCTCCCAGTAGTGCTCAAATGATCGTGCTTTCTTTCAACTTGTAATACAAGCCCTACACCCGATGCGTGCAAATACCCGCGATAAACTCCTTTTGGCTAGTGTGTAACTGTTAGTGCGCCACTCAATAGCTCTTCAGTATACTTATAATAATAATAAATCCTTCAATGCCATGCCAGCATTCCCAGATATTCTTGCTGGATAATTTACTCTCCTCTCAATCATTTTTGGCATCTCAAGAAAGATTGCAAATTTTGGGGAACTTCTCCAAAACCATATTCCTCCCTGCCAATCTCACTGCATGGCCCAGACATTCGTCATCTTAGTGCAGCGGCAATGATAGTGTAGATCACGTAAGCTTCTGATCCTAATTGGATAAGTTCCTCCGCTTCTCACATAGCATGTAGTAAACACAAACAGTACAGAACTCACTTTACAAATATCAATATAGTTCTTTGGCCCTCTCCTACCAAAGTAATTTAAATTTTATTAATGATAAAAAAAACACTTTCTTATCCTATGACATTCTTTTATTTTGACGCCATACTGGTCAATCTCTATATCATCTTAATGGGTTATTCTTGCACCATATGACAGAATTGATGCATATTCACAGACCAGTGACACTGTCAGATTTGTGATAGCTGTACTGTGCACTGCTGTACATTTTTACTGTAACTGCATTGCTCTATATTAATTACATTTTATATATATGTTAAGTAACCTTTAAACTATGTGGAAAAACTGAAAATATGTATATAATTTGCAATACAGATTGATATAGTGACAAACTGGCAAATAGACATGTAGAGATATGTTACATTTAGTTTGTGCAACAACCTCAAAGACATAAACAAAAATGTTCGTATCACAAACTTGGAAAAAAAAGTAAATACTGGGAAAGTATTGATGTTTTATTGAAGCTGAATAATGTTCCATGTATTCTCCCTAATATATTTTTATAGGAGTAATAGGCCTCTAGTTATCAAGCTCCGGATGGAGCTTGACGGCCCCTGTTTCTGGCGAGTCGTATTCAGCAAGGTCTGTCGGACCTGATCCGCACTGTCGGATCAGGTCCGACAGACCTTAATAACTAGAGGCCAGTATGTAATAGTATGTAATAGTATGTAATAGTATGTAATAGTATGTAATAGTTTGTAATAGTATGGACCTGACTGCAAAAGCTCTTCAGAAGCTGAGAAACTGCCTTGTAAAAATATATAAATCTAAAAAGGAAATATAGAATGTTTTTATCTTTACCACCTTTAATGTAAATCTATTCCATGAATTAACCATCAGTTCTGTAAAGATGTACTTCTGCAATGTACTCCTGAACCTACTACCCAACCTTCAAAATAAGAACATCACCTTTTGTCCTGATTTTGCTTAGTGTGAAAAATAATTTCCTTAATATACTTGAAAGATATACTTGAATTTTCACAGAGCTACTTTGGTTGTAGGGAACTAATGAACTCAGAAATAAAACCGATATACTAGAAATATAAGTAAATAAATCAAAATAAGTAAACAGATAAAGTAAATCATCTCTCAACATACTACCAGTCTTCAACCCCCTCAACAGCTCGTAATCATCCAAAACCCAAACACTCACAAATTCAGTTGCTTTGCCCCTGTTACTGAGGAAGAAGTTTCTGCCATTATATCATCCACTCACCTCACGACCTGTTCCCTTGATCTCTTCCCCTAAAAGCTACTCCCATCCCTCTCTCCTACCCTTACCCATATCCTCACACACATCTTTAACCTCTCCCTCAGCACCAGTACAGTTACCTCATCTCTTAAATATGCACAAGTCACAACTATCTTTAAAAAAAAAACCTGTCTTGATCAAACCTCCCCAAACAACTACCGCCCTATTTCCTTACTTCCCCTTGCCTGAAAACTTTTTTAAACGCTAATATATACATTTTTATCACATTTCCTCACATTAAACTCCCTCCTTGACCCACTTCAATATGAATTTCGTCCTCAACACCCCACAGAGACATCAATTGTCAAGGTTACTAATGACCTAAATACTGCAAAATCAAAAGGTCACTTTTCAATGCTAATCCTTCTTGATTTGTCTGCATCCTTTGACACTGTTGACCATCCTTTTTTGCTCCATACCCTGGAATCCTTCGGCATTTGCGACACAGCCCTCTTGTGGTTATCCTCCTATCTATCTAACAGTACCTTTAGTGTAGCCTTCTCTGGTGCTTCCTCTGCCCTTCTACAACTTTCTGTTGGTGTACCACAAGGCTCTGACCTTGGCCCCTTCTCTTCTCAATCTATACATCATCATGTCCTTTAATAAAATCCCATGGGTTTCAATATAATCTGTATGCTGATGGCACAAAGGGGCCGATTTATCAGTGTCTGGCAGACATGATCCGCTGTAGCGGATCATGTCCCCCAGACAATGCTGAATGTTGACAGCATACGCAGTCGGCATTTAACATTGCACAAGCAATTCTGGTGAACGGCTTGAGCAATCCCACCCCCTGCAGATTTGCGGCCAATCGGCCGCTAGCGGGGGTGTCAATCAACTCGATCGTACACGATCGGGCAGATTGATGTCCGCAGCCTCAGAGGAGGCATACAAGTTAAGGAGCAGCAGTCTTAACTCCTGTTTCCGGTGAGCCTGAAGGCTCGCGCGGAAACAGATGCATTGGGGCCGATTGACTGTTTGATAAATCAGCCCCTTTATCTACCTTTCTGCACCAGACCTATCTCCTTCCTTGCTAACTCATGTTACTAACTGTATTTCTCATATCTCATCTTGGATGTCCTCTCACTACCTTAAGCAAAATCTTTCCAAAACTGAGCTCCTTATTTTCCCCCCTTCCTCCAAAATCCCCAAACCCATCTTTCTATAACTGTTGATAATAGTATCAATACCCCATCTCACTTGACTCAGATCTCTTTCGACACTTCCTTACACAAGACACAACTAAGATATTAATTCACTCATCATTTCCTGCCTTGACTATTGCAACTCCATCCTACCTGGTCTCTCTAGTTGCCATATTTCTCCTTTACAATCCATAATGCATGGCTCTGCCAGGCTGATCTTCCTTACTTGTCACTGTTCTTCTGCTGCACCTCTCTGCCAGTCTCTTCACTGCCTTCCTATAAACTCTGGAATTAAACACAAAATTCTGACATTCAATGCCCTAAATAGCACTGCTCCCCTCCATATCTCAGACTTTTTCTCTAGATACTTCCCCTCCATTCTCTTTCGCTCTATTCATGATCTCCTCCTCTCCTCTTCTCTTGTCACCTCTTCACATTCCCTTCTACAAGACTTCTCCAGACTGGTCCCTGTTTTGTGGAACTCTCTGCCTCAATCCACAAGACTTTCCCCTAGTTTTGAAAGTTCCAAGCATGTTTTAATGACTCCACTGTTCAGTGAAGCATACAATATATGCAAACCTTTTCTAACCACAGTTCCTTGTTATCTTTGTAAGCAACCTTAGCATATAAACCCACCATCCCAGCTGTCTGTAGATCAACTTTATGGGAGCTAATATACAACAGTGCAACCCTGACAGGGCCCTCTACCCACTTGTTCCTTATTAATATTACTTTGCATATCATACCCTTGTTGATAGCGCTGCAGAATCTGTTGAATCTCTACAAATAACTGATAGTAAAAATGTTTATATATAAACAGGTAGCCCTCAGTTTACGCTGGGGTTAGGTTCCAGAAGGAATGGTTGTAATTCGAAACCGTTGTAAATTGAAACCCAGTTTATAAAATAAGTCAATGGGAAGTGAGGGAGTTAGATTCCAGGCCCCTCTCAAAATTGTCATAAGTAACACCTAATACATTATTTTTAAAGCTTTGCAATGAAGACTTTAAATACTAAACAGCATTATAGACCTAATAAAATAATCACACAACACAGAATATATAATTAAACTAAGTTAAATGAACAAAAACATTTTCTAAACTGCATTATAAACCTTATGAAATAATAACACAACACAGACTTTACTTGCATTTTTCTGCAAACAGTTCATTCTATGCATTCCAATCTGTACTGATTTATAGACAGGAAGATCTTGTTCCTATGAAAGCTGCTCGATAGCTAGACAAATTAATTCCAGCCTGTTTCTGTGCTTGGCTTTTCCTATCTTTGCTGCAACACAAGCAGACAGCTCCATCTACTGGCAATTTTAATCAATGCAATGCTTCTCAATGCTTTGCAATAGCAGTCACATGACTGAAAAAAAAGGTTGTTTTTCTGAAACGGCGCAAATTGAAACAGCGTAAATTGAGGGTCACCTGTTTATATATATATATGTGTGTATATATATATATATATATATATATATATATATATGTGTGGGAATAAAATGTAAACTTTTAAAAAAAAATACAAACTATAACCATAATATGTACTTTTTACATATAAAATCATAATAATTATTAAATGTTCCTTAGTAATAGGTACTGTAAAGCAAAAATTAAACTTTCATGATTGAGACAGTTCATGCAATTTTAACTAACTTTCCAATTTACTTCTATCTAATTCACTTAATTCTCTCAGAATGCTTTGTTGAAAAACATACCAAGGTAGGCTCAGAAGCAGCAAAGCACTACTGGGAGCTAGCTGCTGATTGGTGACTGCACATATATGATTGGCTCAACGATGTGTTCAGCTAGCATTCTATAGTACCTTGCTGTTCCTTCAACAACGGATATTGGGGGATATGTATCAAGCCGTCAACCGCAAATACACCGGAATTCTGCAGCGTAATTGATGCAAGCTTTATCCGACCTAGTTATCAAAACCTACTGACCGGCAAATGCTGAAATTTGTGACGTAACATATGATCCGCCGGTCTCAATCCGACGCAGATCGATCCTTATGTCATTACAGATGTTCCGAATACACGTTCGGCTCTTTTTGACACCTTTCACCATTTTTCAAATTACTAACAGGTACGCTCGCGGCTATTCCGGCCCAGTATACCTGGTTTTCAATCCGACACCCTGGAGGCTGCGGATGCCATAGAAATCAATGGTAGTCTGAAAGCAGCGAAAGCTTTTGTTCGATGCTGCCAGATATCCCATTGATTTCCATGTTTGAAAACATGTTACGTTTACACCTAACACCCTAACATAAACCCTGAGTCTAAACACCACTAATCTGCCACCCCCGACATCGCCGAAACCTAAATAAAGTTATTAACCCCAATCCCAGTTGCTCCCAGACCCCGCTGCAACCTAAATAAACTTTTTAACCCCTATCCTGTCGCTCCCCAACATCGCTGCAACCTAAATAAAGTTATTAACCCCTATCCTTCCACTCCCGGACCCCGCCACCACTAAATAAATGTATTAACCCCTAAACCTCTGGACTCCCACATCACTACCACTAACTAAACCTATTAACCCCTATGAGAGCTCAATCCTATTGGTTGATTGGAACAGCCAATAGGATTAGAGCTGCTCAAATCCTATTGGCTGATTGGAACAGCCAATAGGATTTTAGCAGCTCTAATCCTATTGGCTGATTGAAATCTTTCAGCCAATAGGAATGCAAGGGATGCATTCTTGGATGACGTTTACAGCGGCGACCGTATTGAAGAGGAGCTCCTTGCCGGATGTCTTAAGGATGGACCCTCTCCACACTGGATGGATGAAGATAGAAGATGCCATCTGGATGAAGACTTCGCTGGCTGGATGAAGATGGAAGAGAGCACCCGGATGAAGACTTCTTGCCACCCAGATGAAGACTTCTTGCCGGCTGGATGGATCCTTCAAGCGGGACTTCAATAGCTGTAAGTGGATTGTCGGGGGTTAGTGCTAGGTTTATTTAAGGGTTTTTTGGGTGGGTTTTATTTTTAGATTAGGGTCTGGGCAGGTAAAAGAGCTAAATGCCCTTTTAAGGGCAATGCCCATACAAATGCCCTTTTCAGGGCAATGGGGAGCTTAGGTTATTTTAGATATGGTTTTTATTTGGGGGGGTTTGTTGGTTGGGTGGTGGGTTTTACTGTTGGGGGTGTTTGTATTTTTTTTTTTATAGGTAAAACAGCTGATTTCTTTGGGGCAATGCCCCACCAAATACCCTTTTAAGGGCCATTGGTAGTTCATTGTAGGCTAGGGTTTTTTTATTTTGGGGGGCTTTTTTATTTGGATAGGGCTATTAGATTAGGTGTAATTCTTTTTTTATTTTTGATAATGTGGTTTGTTTTTTTACGTAATTTAGTGTTTTTTTATTTTGTGTAACTTAGCGTTTATTTTTTTTTGGTAATTTAGTAATTTGTAATAAGGTTTAATAGTAGATTTAAATAATTTGAGTAGGGTTAGGTTTTTTTAATATGTAATTTAGTTAATTTAATTGCTAGTTTTAATTTAATTGTAGGATAATAATTAGGGTAGGTTAATTAATAGTTTAAAAATAGCTTATTTTAATTCTACAGGTAAGTTTAAATGTATTATAAGATAGGGATGTTGTAATTTTAATTTAAAGTTAGCGGCTTGTTAGGTTTAGGGGTAAACAGCTTAATTTAGTTTATGGTGATGTGTGGGGCTGGCGGTTTAGGGGTTAACAGGTTTAGTTAGTGGTAGTGATGTGGGAGGCCAGAGGTTTAGGGGTTAATACGTTTATTTAATGGCGGCGGGGTCCAGGAGCGGCAGGATAGGGGTTAATAACTTTATTTAGGTTGTGGCGGGGTCCGGGAGCAGCGGGATAGGGGTTAATAACTTTATTTAGGTGGCGGCGGGGTCCGGGAGCGGCGAGATAGGGGTTAATAACTTAATTTAGGTGGCGGTGGGGTTCAGGAGCGGCGGGATAGGGGTTAATAACTTTATTTAGGTGGCGGCGGGGTCCGGGAGCAGCGGGATAGGGGTTAATAACTTTATTTAGGTGGTGGCGGGGCCGGGGAGCGGCGGGATAGGGGTTAAAGATTTTAGTATAGTGGCGGTGTTTAGTGACAGGGTATAAATAATAGCGTACTGATGCCATCAAATACAACAAAGTTGACGGCTTGATAGATATTGAGGGAATTGAGGGAATGAGTCCGATAGACAATAGACATTGAGGGAATGAGTCTGATTATATAATAGAAGTAGATTTAAAGTTGTTTAAAATGGTGTACTCTATATGAATCATGAAGAAAACATTGTAGGTTTCATGTCCCTTTAATGTAGTTGAATATTAAATCAGAGTAAAATGATTCCAACATAATGAAAATCAAATATCAATGGGGTCATTGAAGATGTAGTCTTTTGTATTTCAAAAGACAAACAATGTTATGCAAATACAATCACATACACTTGACAATCCATAACTTTAACAACCTATAAGATATTTTAAAATGTAGTATAATAATTTGCAATATCAATAATAAAGCATTTATATATAAGTATGAGAAGTAATGGTACAAAGCAAAACTATTCAATAACAGCTGAAAGATCACGTAATAGCTCTGTAAAACCTTTTAAATTACTTATTCTACAGATACTTTTACAGCTGATTTATTGAGTAAAGCAGAACTCTCCTAAGAAATAGATCTACACAACTTTTGTTACATTTAATATCTTTGGCAAAGATTAATGAGATCTTGTTCAGTAGCAAATGGAATGTGTTACATTAATTGAACCAAATGTATTTTTCTTTGTAAACTCTAAATATTTCTATGATTGGTACGATTTAGAGATTTAATCGTACATAAAAATGTGAAATATATACTTCAGGTTGACATGCATTGTTAGCTTGAAAATTAGTTGGATATTTTTTTACCATTTCTTTTAGTTCTTTATTGCTTTTATTCATGAAAGGTTGAAATTTTTCAAAGATGTCACATGCACAACATAGAAACCAAAGTATTTATTTTGAAAATGGCACATTTATATTTTCTTACCACCCTGGTGAAAAGCAAACGCTAGATTACAAGTGGAGCTCTAAATTATCGCATGCCGCAAGCTGTCTATGGGAACTGTTTGTTCCCAGTATATATATATATATATATATATACATACATGTTCTTATATACATATATTTATGTGTTATATATACATATATATTTAAATATGCTGCCATCGAAGCGCTACTTACCTCCTCCATTGTGCTTAGATTCTGATGCCGTCTCTGAGGTCGCATTCGCAATGTGCCTAACTTGTAATACCAGGGCACATTAGTGTATGCCGGTATAAATGTTTTGAGATCTTAAAGGGATATGATACCCAAATGTTAAAGCACTTGAAAGTGGTTCAGCATTTCTGTAAAAAGCCCACTAGAAAATATCACCTGAACATCTCTGTGTAAAAAAAAGGAAGATATTGTATCTAAAAATGTCCTCAGTAGCCAGGGAATCCACATGAATTTTTCCCAACATGCAGATGGCAGTAGCTGAAGGATAACTACACACAGAGCACTTATTAATGTGAGCTGAAGACGTTTTTAAATGTCCTTGTGATATTTTCCATATCAGCTTTATACAGTTATGATGCTTCACTTGCAAATTATTTATCATATGGGAATTATGTCCCATTAAATCATTTGCAATTTCAATATATTCTATGAATACATTTCAATTTACAACTCTAATTTCATCTGGTTCAATATATATTCAAGAAAAATATAATACTATTGGGTAAATCACAATCCTTTAGAAAAACTATTAAAAATAAAAGTAATCATATTTTTTAAGACAACAATTTTTGTTAAAGGGACAGTTTAGTTAAAAATAAACATTCATGATTCAGATAGGGCATGTAATTATAAACAACTTTCCAATTTACTTTTATCATCAATTTTGCTTTGTTCTCTTGTTCTCTTAGTTAAAAGCTAAACCTAGGTAGGCTCATGTGCTAATTTCTAAGCCCTCTGAATGCATGTTTATATTTTTTCACAACTAGAAGGTGTTTGTTCATGTGTGCCATATAGATAACATTGTGCTCATGCCTGTGGAGTTCCCGAGGAGTTAGCACATTTGTTTTCCTTAAAATTAATGTAAATGTAACTTTACTGCTGGTGCATAGTGTAACCTGTAGGACTTACATTTACCTATAGCACGCTGGGGAACTATGCTAATAGAACACTTCTTCACAGAGTCCAGAGAAGTGCTAATAGGAGGATTAGTGCATCGGATCCCAGAGTCTGTGCTAAAGGACTTTCTCCTTTGTGTGGACTTCTTCATTGAGGTGCAGCCATATACCTCTAGGCACACTAAGCAATGGGTCTACGTCTGGTTTCCCTCATCACCCCTACGGAGACTTCCGTCAGGGTCATAATTTGCATAAATATGATATTGTTTGTTCTGAGGTTGAGCCCTTCTCTCTTTTTGTATATGCAAATTATGAGCCTGAAGGAAGTCTTCTTAAGGGTGATGCAGGAAATCAGATGTGGACCCATTGCTCAGTTTGCCTAGAGGGATGTGGCTGCACCTCACTGATAAGGTCCAAACTTATGTCTGGGGTTTTGTCGGTTGTCTAATTCAGAGAGGGATTTTACCGGTATTTTGGGACTGCACTGCACTGTTTAGTCAGTTACAGACTGATATACTACATGAAAGCTCTTCTCTGTGAAAGGCACATGTTGAGCAAAAAGAGGCTGCTCCTAGTGTAGTAACTAGCCATAGAACAAGCTATTATGCTGTTGTTCTTTCCCAGGTTTGGCACTTCTTTCTTTTTATTTATGAATTGAAAAGTTGTTTACAATTATGTGCCCTATCTGAATAATGAACTTGAGCATCCATTTAAATTAGTTAATGCATTTGTCCGGATATTTGTTTCATTAAAACAAAATTAATATCTAATATTCATTATAAATTTGCATCAGTAACAAAACAAATGCACATCTCAACTAGGATCTGCTCCTAGGATGGTGACTAACCATAGAACAAGTTATTATGCTATTGTTCATTGCCAGGTTGAGTGCTTCTCTCTTTTAGCAAATTATGACCCTGAAGGAAGTCGCTCTAAGAGTGATGTGGGAAACCAGATGTGCAATTGTTGCTCAGTGTGCCTAGAGGAATATTGCTGCACCTTGCTGACAAGGCCCACGTTAGTCTGAAAAGTACGTTTGAAGTTGTACCGTTTCGCATGTCCAGAGAGGGATTGCCTGGTATTTCAGGATGGACTGCAATGTTTATTCAGGATCAGACAGCTATAATACTGTAAAATTATTCTCTGTGAAAGGCACATGTTGAGCATAAAGAGGTTGCTCCTAGGTTGGTAACTAGCCATAGAACAAGCATTCCCAGGTTGAGTGTTTCTCTCTTTTTTATGCAAATTATGACCCTGAGGTAAGTCTCCCTAAGGGTAATATGGAAATCAGATGTGGACCCATTGCTCAGTGTGCCTAGAGGAATATGGCTGCACCTCACTGACAAGACCCACACTAGCTCGGAACGTACATCTGGGGTTTTGACGTTTCTCTTGTTCAGAGAGGGAATGCACTGTTCAGTCAGGATCAGACTGATATACTACAGGAAAGTTATTTTCTGTGAAAGGCACATGTTGAGCAAAAAGAACCTGCTCCTTGGGTGGTAACTATCCATAGAACAAGCTATTATGCTATTGTTCATTCCTAGGTTAAGCGCTTGTCTCTTTTTATTTATGCAAATTATAACCCTGGGGTAAGTCTCCCTAAGGTTGATTTGGGAAACCAAACGTCGGCCCGTTGCTCAGTGTGCCTAGAGGGATATGGCTGCACCTCACTAACGAGACCTACACTAGGCCGAAACATACGCCTGGGGTTTTGCCGTTTCTCTTGTTCAGAGAGGGATTGCCTGGTATTTCGGGACTGGACTACACTGTTTAGTCAGAATCAGACTAATATACTACATGAAAGTTCTTGTCTGTGAAAGGCACATGTTGAGCAAAAAGAGGCTGCTCCTAGTGTAGTAACTAGCCATAGAACAAGCTATTATGCTGTTGTTCTTTCCCAGGTTTAGCACTTCTTTCTTTTTATTTATGAATTGAAAAGTTGTTTACAATTATGTGCCCTATCTGAATAATGAACTTGAGCATCCATTTAAATTAGTTAATGCATTTGTCCGGATATTTGTTTCATTAAAACAAAATTAATATCTAATATTCATTATAAATTTGCATCAGTAACAAAACAAATGCACATCTCAACTATAAATATTCAAAGATACAATATAGGGAATACACTTTATTCTTTAACATATACATGAACGCTATAAATGTTGCTACTGTAAGGAATTATATAACTAAATAGACAGACAGGCAGAAAGACATACATACAGATAGATAGATGATAGATAGATACATACATACATACATACATAGATACATGATTGATAGATAGATAGATAGATAGATAGATAGATAGAAAACTGCCCTTGATAATGTCTGTACTTCCAACAGAGAAAATGTTATTGACCTTGCTTGAATATTGAATATCAGGTTATCAAAATGTTTTTCAAGCAATGAGAATTTTTAGATCACCACAGGAATGTTGTACATTATTACAGCATAATCCTACAGTACATGTATGCTAAGCCTTTTTGCAGCTGTGTAATGACTTTCCAACAGTGAAATATATATGTAAGATTATATTGAAAACTCAGTGAGATAATGATAAAACTATTACAAAACACATTGGTGGTCAACAAACTAACACAAGTGTATGATTTTCTACCATTCTAACATAAAATGTCCTCAATTGTTCAGTCTTAACAACTGCAAGCACTTTCAAATTTCACCTTGAAAAAGATTTCATGGTTGTTTGAGCAGTAAAAATATGATATTCAAATAAGTATTTTGAAGTAATAAAATATACAGTAAGTGAAATATCATATTGTCAATATTGTTTGTGAATTCCTGAAATATATTTAAAGTTTTCCTTAATCTACAATGAAACTGAATATATTTCCAATATTCAAAACCTCTTGAATAGACTCAAATAACTTAAAAGTAATTTTGATGCTGCAGTTCAAGAGAGGATTTTTTATTAAACTATTGTAATAAAGAATATATTAAAGTAATTATTTGTAGGTACACACAAGCACACACACACTCACACGCAACCACGCGTGTGACCCACAAAAGAAAAATACATACACACTCATAGGTACACACTCATAGAGACACCATCATAAGACATAAACACAAACACCCACAGAAACACTCACAGGAAAAAAAATTGCAGAAATGAAACAATCACTTTTTAAAGAATCATATTTGTAAATATTTCTGTGAATACAAAATTGTACATTATAATCTGTCAGAATGGGTCAATGAAGAAAAGTACTTTTGAAAGGTTGACATATGTTTGTTTGCCCCCCCCCATTTCCCTCATTTTCCCCAAACAAGAGCACTACTTTAAATCTAGTGTACAAATGTTCCCATCTGTCAGCTGTACTTATGGATTTTGATTTTGTACTTATGTCTTCGTGGAACCATAAGCTGTGATACTCAATCTCATACCATTAGATCTGTTTAAATGCAGGATTTAGGCTTGTCTGTATGTATTTCAAAATTAAGTCAGCTGTAGTGTAAACTGAACAGTGTTAAGTTAACCTGTCTCATCTCAAACACTGAGTAATCTTAGCCTGAGTATAACATTATATACAGATTTAAATATCTGAAAAGTCCTTGCATAAAGGGGCAGTAAACTGGAATGTAATATATATATATATATATATATATATATATATATATATATATATATATATATATATAATATCTGCCTAAAGGGCACCTAACATTTGTGTATTGAGGAGGAAACATTTCTGCATGGTTTTAAATATATAATTTCATTGTCAAATAATCATAAATACATTGCTGCATATTGTTTATATGGACCCCTGGCCCCACCATACAACTAACACACTGAAGTTACAATCCGAAATGACACAAATAACAAAACCATTTACTAAGTAAGTCCTACCTCCTCTGCAAATGAAAGTGATCTGCTGTCTGACTGAGTCACACACTGTATAAACTGAAGGGTCAAGTCTGTCTCACATGGTGCAAAGTGGTTTAGTGCACACTCAGAAATCCTCTCAAATGCTAATGCTTTACTCCTTGTAATGACTTTTCTTGCACTCAATAGCACTCTGCTGTAGCACCCTCTGGTGGCTGCCAAAATAAAAAAAAATATTATTATTATTTATAGTTGTACTTACCTCATGGGCCCCTGACAGGAGTCACCCCTTTCACCCCCTGATGGCGGCCCTGCACTCATGCACACACACACAACACAAAGCGATAACAGAGGTACAGCAGCACAGTTTTAAAGTCTTAGCAATGTTTCAAGCCCACACTAACATGGCTAAAGGGACATGAAATCCAACATTTTTCTTTCCTGATTCATACAGAACAGGTGATTATACAAAATTTTTTTATTTAATTATCCTATACTATAAAAGGCCAAGTGTGTTTGTCCGAAGCTGTCATGCACAGTAGAGACAGCACGAGGACAAACACACCTGGCCTTAGATTCCCTACCTGATCTGCCGACTGCAGCAAGAAGAAGTGGGCGTGACCGAGCATGTGCGGGGGTGTGGCCAAGCGTGAAGGGGCGTGGCCTATCAGGGATGTCCATAAAGGGGCGGTGCCTAGCACAAACGGGGCGGGGCCGTGAAAGGCCATGGAGAGAGCTCAAACAGCTCAAAAAAGGGGAAAGAGAGATCAAGAGGGGAGAGAGAGAGGGGGAGAGAGAGGGGAGAGAGAAAGACGGGAGATGTGGAGAGAGAGAGAGAGAGAGAGAAGGGAGAGAAAGAGGGGAGAGAGAGAGGGGAGAGAGAAAGAGAGAGGGGGAGATAGAGAGAGAGAGAGAAGGGAGAGAGAGAGGGGAGAGAGAGAGAGACAGAGGGGGGAGAGAGAGAGGAGAGAGAGGGGAGAGAGAGAGAGAGAGAGAGAGAGAGGGGAGAGAGAGAGGGGAGAGAGAGAGACAGAGGGGGAGATAAAGAGAGAGGGGAGAGAGAGTCCCTCTGTCTAGTATGTTTTCCGATAGACTATACAATAATTAGAGTAGGATGCTGAAACTAATAAAATCAAATTGTCTCTTCCCTACTATGAGCCAGTTTAAATATTTTTTATTAGATGGTGTTAATATAAGTGTAACTATACTTTGTAATGTATTTTGTGATGTGGTTTGTGTCTTTTTTGTTTCGCATCAGTTAACCACAGCTCCAACAAATGTTAACTTGAATTGCGCTCAAGCGATCACGTTTACTTTTAATACCAGCACAATTTAAAAGGACACTGAGCCCAATTTTTTTCTTTTGTGATTCAGATAGAGCATGCAATTTTAAACAACTTTCTATTTTAATCCTAATATCAATTTTCTTCGTTCTCTTGCTTTCTTTATTTGAAAAAGAAGGCATCTAAGCTATTTTTTTGGTTCAGGACAATGGACAGCACTTGTTTATTGGTAGGTGAATTTACCCACCATTCAGCAAGAACAGCGCAGTGTGTTCACCAATAGTGATGTTGCGAACCTAAAAATTTCGGTTCGCGAACGCAAAGTTCCGCAAAAGTTCGCGAACGGGCGAACCGCCATAGACTTCAATAGGCAGGCGAATTTTAAAACCCACAGGGACTCTTTCTGGCTGGTCTGGTTTTAATCCATAAAGGGCATAAATCACCTAACATTCCTAAATTGTTTGGAATAACGTGTTTAAAACATCAGGTATGATGTTGTATCGATAAGGTAGTGTAAGGGTTACGCCCGCTTCACAGTGCGCAGTGTAGGTGATATACCTGCCCTGTGACCATGCTTTGCAGACCAGGTATCAGTGATCAGATGGACCCTTGCCCCAACACTGTGTGCCAGATATGCCATTATAGCAGACTTATATGGCTTTGGCGTTGCTTTTTGTTAATTAGAAGGCTGCTAAATGCCACTGCGCACCACACGTGTTTTATGCCCAGCAGTTAAGGGGTTAATTAGGGAGCATGTAGGGAGCTTGTAGGGTAAATTTTAGCTTAAGTGTAGTGTAGTAAACAACCCAAAGTATTGATCTAGGCCTATTTTGGTATATTTCATGCCACTATTTCACCGACAAATGCGATCAAATAAAAAAAAAAAAGTTCACTTTTTCACAAACTTTAGGTTTTTCACAGAAATTATTTACAAACAACTTATGCAATTATGGCATAAATGGTTGCAAATGCTTCTCTGGGATCCCCTTTGTTCAGAAATAGCAGACTTATATGGCTTTGGTCTTGATTTTTGGTAATTAGAAGGCTGCTAAATTCCACTGCGCACCACACGTGTTTTATGCCCAGCAGTGAAGGGGTTAATTAGGGAGCATGTAGGCAGCTTGTAGAGTTAATTTTAGCTTAAGTGTAGTGTAGTAGACAACCCAAAGTATTGATCTGGGCCCATTTTGGTATATTTCATGCCACCATTTCACCACCAAATGCGATCAAATAAAAAAAAATTCACTTTTTCACAAACTATAGGTTTCTCACAGAAATTATTTACAAACAACTTATGCAATTATGGCATAAATGGTTGTAAATGCTTCTCTGGGATCCCCTTTGTTCAGAAATAGCAGACATATATGGCTTTGGTGTTGCTTTTTGGTAATTAGAAGGCTGCTAAATGCCACTGCGCACACCACATGTTTTATGCCCAGCAGTGAAGGGGTTAATAAGGGAGCATGCTTGTAGAGTTAATTTTAGCTTAAGTGTAGTGTTGTAAACAACCCAAAGTATTGATCTAGGCCCATTTTGGTATATTTCATGCCACAATTTCACCGCCAAATGCGATCAAATTTATAAAAAACTTTTTCGCAATTTTAGGTTTCTCACTGAAATAATTTAGAAATGGCTTGTGCAATTATGGCACAAATGGTTGTAAATGCTTCTCTGGGATCCCCTTTGTTCAGAAATAGCAGACATATATGACTTTGGTGTTGCTTTCTGGTAATTAGAAGGCCGCTAAATGCTGCTGCACATCACACATGTATTATGGCTAGCAGTGAAGGGGTTAATTAGGTAGTTTGTAGGGAGCTTGCAGGGTTAACTTTAGCTTTAGTGTAGAGATCAGCCTCCCACCTGACACATCAGACCCCCTGATCCCTCCCAAACAGCTCCCTTCCCTCCCCCACCCCACAATTGTCCCCGCCATCTTAAGTACTGGCAGAAAGTGTTGCTTTTTTAAATGTACACTACTGTAACACCAGATATGAGTGGTGGCACTGGGCAAGTGGGCACAGTATACGCTATGAGCCTGACACACACGCTGGCAGGCAGGCAACTGCAATTAGATTACACAGGAAAAAAAAAAAAGCAGACTGATGTTCTAGCCCTAAAAAGTGCTTTTTGGGGTGCTGTCCTTACAGCAGAGATCAGATGAGTCCTTCAGGACTGTAGTGGACACTGAATACACTAGCCTAGCTATTGATTTCCCTATTCAATCAGCAGCAGCTACACTGTCCCTCCTCTCACTAAGAATGCAGCTTCCGAATTAATCTAAAATGGATGCTGTCCAGGAGGTGGGAGGGTCTGGGAGGGAGGGTCTGCTGCTGATTGGCTGTAATGTGACTTCTGACTGTGAGGTAGAGGGTCAAAGTTTACTCAATGATAAAGAATAGGGGGCGGATCGAACATCGCATATGTTCACCCGCCGCGGCGAATGCGAACATGCTATGTTCGCCGGGAACTATTCGCCGGCGAACTATTCGCCAAAAATGGGCCGGCATCTAAACTTACATTCTTGCATTTCAAATAAAGATACCAAGAGAATGAAAAGAATTTGATAATAGGAGTAAATTAGAAAGTTGCTTAAAATTGCATGCTCTATCTGAATCACAATAGAAAAAAATTTGGGTTCAGTGTCCCTTTAACCTGCGGGAAAACAATAAAAAAAAAAAACTATATTGCTTGAGTGCAAATGTTTGAGCTCCATTCGTAATCTGGCCCAAAGTCAGCTAACATACAACATATTAAATCCTAATTTAGATTTATATACATCCCATATAAAGTATCAAACCCTAGTAATAACATATAACTTTTATTACAGATATTAAAAATAATCTAGAAGTGATATATATAAAATATTTAAATCCCACAAATTGTTACTTATATATTATTTTAATATCTATAATAAAAGTTATATTTTATTATTAGGGTTTGATACTTTAAATGTGATGTAGAGATATATAAATGTACCTCAGGAATATGTTGTGGATGAGATGAGCTGACTTTGGGCTAAATTACAAGTGAAGAGCTAATTTATTGCGCTCCTGTAAATGTGCAAATTTGCCCATTTACAGACGCACAATAAATTAGATCTTCACTTGTAATTTAGCCCAAAGTCAGCTCCTTTTTCTTGTCTTTTTCAATGTTCATGTTAAAAGGCATAACGTTTCGGAGCTATTACAGCCCCTTTGTCAAAAGCCAAAAAATGGTTCATAGGTATGAACCTAAAAGCAGCAAGTGCTTTTAGGTTCGAACCTATAAACCGTTTTTTGTCCTTTGACAAAGGGGCTGTAATAGCTCTGAAACGTTATGCCTTTTAATATGTATCAATAAACGTCAAGTTTTTTTTTATATTCAAGTACAGTAAGTGTCTTTTCATGCATTTGGATTCTCTTTTTATTTTAATAGTGCATCTGGAAGTTGATCATTTTTTGGGACTGTGCTTATCCTCTCTGTGCTTATCCTCTCTTTTATATACAGTCGTATGGAAAAGTTTAGGCACCCCTGACAATTTCCATGATTTTCATTTATAAATAATTGGGTGTTTGAATCAGCAATTTCATTTTGATCTATCAAATAACTGAAGGACACAGTAATATTTCAGTAGTGAAATGAGGTTTATTGGATTAACAGAAAATGTGCAATATGCATTAAAGCAAAATTGGACAGGTGCATACATTTGGGCACCCCAACAGAAATATTGCATCAATATCTAGTAGAGCCTTCTTTAGCAGAAATAACAGCCTCTTGATGCTTCCTATAGCCTGTAATGAGTGTCTGGATTCTGGATAAAGGTATTTTGGACCATTTCTCCTTGCAAAACATCTCCAGTTCAGGTAGGTTTGATGGTTGTCAAACATGGACAGCCCGCTTCAAATCACCCCACAGATTTTCAATGATATTCAGGTCTGGGGACTAGGATGGCCATTCCAGAACATTGTACTTGTTCCTCTGCATAAATGCCACAGTAGATTTTGAGCAGTGTTTTGGGTCGTTGTCTTGTTGAAATATCCAGCCCCGGTGTAACTTCAACACTGGCCACACAGCACCACAGCATGATGGAACATCCACCAAATTTTACTGTGGCTAGCAAGTGTTGGAATGCTGTGTTCTTTTGCTGCCATGCATTACGCCCCTTGTTATGACCAAATAACTCAATCTTTGTTTCATCAGTCCAAAATGAAGCTGGCTTGTCCAAAAGTGTGTATGGATACCTCAAGCAACTCTGTTAAAAGGCTTCTTCCCATATGCTGAATTGTTTAACGATGCACAGTGACATCATCTGCAGTAAGATGATGTTGTAGGTCTTTGGAGGTGGTCTGTGGACTGTTTTTGACCACCATCCTTTGCCGTTGCCTAGGTTGGAAAAATCTGATTGGCTGATTAAATCAGCCAATCAGATTGAGCTTGCATTCTATTGGCTGTTCCGATCAGTGGGTTGTAATGTTGGGGGTAGTATTGTGATTTTTTTACAGGCAAAAGAGCTGATTTCTTTCTAAGGTAATAGAGCTGTTAACTATTTTAATGTAGATTAGGGTAGGGAATTTTTTTATTTTGGGGGGCTTTGTTATTTTATTAGGGGGCTCAGAGTATGTGTAATTAGCTTAAAATTCTTGTAATCTTTTTACAAGAATTTTTTGTAATTTAGTGTTTGTTTGTTTGTTTTTTGTAATTTAGTTTAGTTTATTTAATTGTAGGTACTTGAAGTTAATTTATTTAATTTATTTATTGATAGTGTAGTGTTAGGTTTAATTGTAACTTAGGTTAGGATTTATTTTACAGGTAATTTTGTAATTATTTTAACTAGGTAGATATTAAATAGTTAATAACTATTTAATAGCTATAGTTAAAATAAATACAAAGTTGCCTGTAAAATAAATATAAATCCTAAAATAGCTACAATATAATTATTCGTTATATTGTAGCTATATTAGGGTTTATTTTACAGGTAAGTATTTAGCTTTAAATAGGAATACTTTAGTTAATAATATTTAATTTATTTTGTTAGAATAAAATTATATTTAAGTTAGGGGGGTGTTAGGGTTAGGGTTAGACTTTAGGGGTTAATAACTTTATTAGAGTAGCGGCGAGGTCCGGTCGGCAGATTAGGGGTTAATACTTGAAGTTAGGTGTCGGTGATGTTAGGGAGGGCAGATTAGGGGTTAATACTTTTTATTATAGGGTTTTTGAGGCGGGAGCACAGCGGTTTAGGGGTTAATACATTTATTATAGTGGCGGTGAGGTCCGGTCGGCAGATTAGGGGTTAATAAGTGTATGTAAGGTAGCGGCGACGTTTGGAGGGCAGATTAGAGGTTAATACATATACTATAGGGGTCGGCTGTGTTGTGGGCAGCAGATTAGGGGTACATAGGTATAATGTAGGTTGCGGCGGTGTCCGGAGCGGCAGATTAGGGGTTAATAATAAAATTCAGGGGTCAGCGGGGGTGGCAGATTAGGGGTTAATAAGTGTAAGGTTAGGGGTGTTTAGACTCAGGGTTCATGTTATGGTGTTAGGTGCAGACTTAGAAAGTGTTTCCCCATAGGAAACAATGGGGCTGCGTTAGGAGCTGAACGCTGCTTTTTTGCAGGTGTTAGGTTTTTTTTCAGCCCAAACTGCCCCATTGTTTCCTATGGGGATATCGTGCACGAGCACGTTTTTCCAGCTAGCCGCTACCGTAAGCAACGCTGGTATTGAGAGTTGCAGTGGCGGTAAATATGCCTGTACGCTCCTTTTTTGGAGCCTAACGCAGCCCTTCAGAGAACTCTAAATACCAGCGTTATTTAAAAGGTGCGGGAAAAAAAAAACACGCGTAGCTAACGCACCCCTTTGGCCGCAAAACTCTAAATCTAGCCGTATACCATTTTTATGTTTATATAATATTATGTGAGAAATCTACAACACAAGAGTATATATGTAGTAGTATATGCATATTGTATACAAAGTTTAATAAACAAGATTGTAAGCAATAGTATGTGAGTTGCTTTTTCTAAACTATATACTTCTATTATATAATTTGCTTCTTTCTATATCCTTGGTTGAAGAGCATATCTAAATATGCTCAGTAGCTGCTGATTGGTGGCTGCACATAGATTTCTCATGTTATTGGCTAACCCATGTGCACTGCTTTTTCTTCAACTAAGGATATCTAAAGGATGAATTTATCATTGCACACTAAGGAGCATATTTATCAATCCCAGTATGGAGCTTGATACCCTTGTTTCCGCAAGCCTTCATGCTCGCCGGAAACAGAAGTTATGAAGCAGCGGTCTAAAGAATGCTGCTCCATAACTTGTCTGCCTGCTCTGAGGCCGTGGACAGAAATCAAATACGATCGGGTTGATTGACACCCCTTGCTAGTGGCCGATTGGCTGCGAATCTGAAAGGGGGGTTATTGCACCAGCAGTTCACAAGAACTGCTGGTGCAATGATTAATGCCGACAGTGTAGGCTGTCAGCATTTATCGATGTGTGGCAGACATGATACGCTACTTTGTTAAATATGCCCCTATGGCTATTGTGCAATGCTGCAACTTGCTCACGTACAGCCAATCATGTGCAGGGGCTGTCAGTCTCAGAGACATCTCAGGGATTGAGATGTGCCAGATAACAGTTGGAGTAATGGGTAAAGATGCTACTTCTTAACTCTAGTTGCAGTCTCGCTTGTGCCTATTTCAAACAACCCCTTTAATGAATAAACAGACAAACAAATGCATGCAACACACAAATTTAGATGATTTGTTCATGTGGTTAAAAATGATATTCTAAAGGTAAGGAAAGCTTAAAATGTACAGTTTCACACTATTTAAAAGAGATCATTCAAAGTTCTTGTTTGTTGATTGATTTATTAGCCAATACTTATGTAAGCTTTCGCTTTGTTCTTATAAGTCCTGGTTACCATAAAACACTTTATTAAAAATGTAACAGTAGCACAAATCTTCCTGAAATATATGAGTCTGATCCTGCCTAACAAATAGAGTCCAGCCTCAAAATTCCAAGCAATTCTCCTCTCAACAATGAAAAAAACAACCCCAGACAATGTCAGGCGCTTAACGTTTGCGCTGCTACCGGTGCGCCATGTGGGGAGACACCAGGGCCTGTCCCCCCGGCCTCAGTGCCCCATGTGTCCTCTTCTGCTGCAGCTGCTGATGAGTCTCAGTATGTGTGCGAATCTGCACGCTGTCAAGATTTAAAGGGGCCATGTACTAATTAGTGGAACTCCCACCTTGAGGCCTCAGATGTGGGAGCTCCAATAAAAGCTTGCTCAGCCCATCACTCCAGGTCAAGTTATTGTGAAGCTTACTTTGTTCTTGAAGCAAAGCATACTTACCTAATAGCTGTGCATACTTACCTGATACCTGTGTATGCTCTCCTTGTTCCTGAAGCTAAGCCTACTTACCTGATACCTGTGTTTGCTCTCCTTGTTCCTGAAGCTAAGCCTACTTACCTGATACATGTGTTTGCTCTCATTGTTCCTGAAGTTTAGCATACTTACCTTGAACTTACGTATGCTCACTGTGCTCCTGAATCCAAGTCCTATGTGTTTGTTCTACCAGTGACAGATTTCCTCAAATCAGCAGTGCTTGCTGTACCTACCTGTTATCCCATTTCAGTCTCACCAACAGTACCCACTGGGTAGCTTGTGCCTGATGAGTCTCCTGTGTCTGCTATACCAGTGACAGCTTTCCTCAAACCAGCTGCGACTGCTGTATCTACCTGGTATCCTGTGACAGTCTCACTAAAACTACCCGCTGGGTATCCTGTGCCTGCAGAGTCTTTTGTGTCTGCTATACCAGTAACAACCTTCCTCAAACCAGCTGTGCCTGCTGTACCTACCTGGTATCCTGTGACAGTCTCACTAACACTACCCGCTGGGTATCCTGTGCCTGCAGAGTCTTTTGTGTCTGCTATACCAGTAACAACCTTCCTCAAACCAGCTGTGCCTGCTGTACCTACCTGGTATCTTGTGGCAGTCTCACTAACAGTACCTGCTGTGTATCCTGTGGATGCTGAGTCTTCTTTGTCTGCTATACCAGTGACAGCCTTCCTCAAACCATCTGTGCCAGCTGTACCTACTTGGTATCCCTTGGTAGCTTCATCAACAGTACCCGCTGGGTATTCTTTGCCTGCTGAGCCTCCTATTTTTGCTGTACTAAAGACAAACCTGCTGTACTTGTTTTGTATTCTGTCGCAAGCTCCCCAACCATTCCCACTGGGTATACTGCACTGCTTGTGCATTTGATTGCACTGGAAATTGTTTCTACAACCATCCAAGGTTCTCTGAAATTGTACAGGCTTTTAGTGTTTAGCCCTGGGGCCTATGCTATACTTACTACCAATTGCTCTTTTGCAATTCATTCAGTAAAGTTTTTAACCCCTTAATGACCACAGCACTTTTCCATTTTCTGTCCGTTTGGGACCAAGGCTATTTTTACATTTTTGCGGTCTTTGTGTTTAGCTGTAATTTCCCTCTTACTCATTTACTGTACCCACACATATTATATACCGTTTTTTTTCACCATTAAATGGACTTTCTAAAGATACCATTATTTTCATCATATCTTATAATTTACTATAAAAAAAATTATAAAATATGAGGAAAAAATGGAAAAAAACACACTTTTTCTAACTTTGACCCCCAAAATCTGTTACACATCTACAACCACCAAAAAACACCCATGCTAAATAGTGTCTAAATTTTGTCCAGAGTTTATAAATACCCAATTTTTACATGTTCTTTGCTTTTTTTGCAAGTTATAGGGCCATAAATACAAGTAGCACTTTGCTATTTCCAAACCACTTTTTTTCAAAATTAGCGCTAGTTACATTGGAACACTGATATCTTTCAGGAATCCCTGAATATCCCTTGACATATATATATATATTTTTAGAAGACATCCCAAAGTATTGATCTAGGCCCATTTTGGTATATTTCATGCCACCATTTCACCGCCAAATGCGATCAAATAAAAAAAA
The DNA here is from genome assembly GCF_027579735.1 of Bombina bombina. Lineage (NCBI taxonomy): Eukaryota > Metazoa > Chordata > Amphibia > Anura > Bombinatoridae > Bombina > Bombina bombina. The sequence continues at coordinate 1,098,353,362 of NC_069503.1, read as the reverse complement.
AAGTAAAATTTTTCCAAATTTTAGGTTTCTCACTGAAATCATTAACAAACATTTTGTGCAATTATGGCACAAATGGTTGTAAATGCTTCTCTGGGATCCCCTTTGTTCAGAAATAGCAGACATATATCGCTTTGGCGTTGTTTTTAAGTAATTAGAAGTCCGCTAAATGCTGCTGCACACCACAAGTGTATTATGCTCAGCAGTGCAGGGGTTAATTAGGGAACTTGTAGGGAGCTTGTAGGGTTAATTTTAGCTTTAGTGTAGTGTAGTAGACAACCCCAAGTATTGATCTAGGCCCATTTTGGTATATTTCAGGCCACCATTTCACCGCCAAATACGATTAAATTAAAAAAAATCGTCAACTTTTTCACAAACTTTAGGTTTCTCACTGAAATTATTTAGAAACAACTTGTGCAATTATGGTACAAATGGTTGTAAATGATTCTCTGGGATCCCCTTTGTTCAGAAATAGCAGACATATATGGCTTTGGTGTTGCTTTTTGGTAATTAAAAGGCCGCTAAATGCCACTGCGCACAAAACGTGAATTATGCCCAGCAGTGAAGGGGTTAATTAGGTAGCTTGTAGGGAGCTTGCAGGGTTAATTTTAGCTTTAGTGTAGAGATCAGCTTCCCACCTGACACATCAGACCCCCTGATCCCTCCCATAGAGCTCTCTTCCCTCCCCCACCCCACAATTGTCCCCGCCATCTTAAGTACTGGCAGAAAGTCTGCCAGTACTAAAATAAAAGGTTTTTTTTTTTACTTTTTTTTTTTAAGCATATTTACATATGCTGCTATGTAGGATCCCCCCTTAGCCCCCAACCTCTCTGATCCCCCCCAAAACAGCTCTCTACCCCCCCCCCACTGCCTTATTGGGGGCCATCTTGGGTACTGGCAGCTGTCTGCCAGTACCCAGTTTGCATATAAAAATGGTTTTTTTTTATTTATTTTAGTTTTTTCTGTAGTGTAGCTCCCCCCCCCAGATCAATCCCCCACCCCCTCCCAGATCCCTTCCATTACGTTTTATTTGTATTATTTTGTACAAAAATATGTACAAGTTTCTGTAGTGTAAGCGGTTCCCACCCGCTCCCTCCCCGTGCACGCGCCCTCCCGCCGCCCCCTGTGCACGCGCGCGCGCCTGTGCGCGCCCCCGGCGATCCCGCCCCCCTCTCTGACTAAGAAGCCATCGATGGCCGCCCACCCACCTCCCATTTATGCTCCCACCCACCAACGAATGCGGCCATCGATGTCCGGTGCAGAGAGGGCCACAGAGTGGCTCTCTCTGCACCGGAGGGGCAAAAATTGTTATTGCAGGATGCCTCGATATCGAGGCATCCTGCAATAACCGGAAAGCAGCTGGAAGTGATCAGGATCGCTTCCAGCTGCTTTCCAAACCGAGGACGTGCAGGGTACGTTCTCAGGCATTAACTGCCTTTTTTCTGAGGACGTACCCTGCACGTCCTCGGTCGTTAAGGGGTTAAAAGACTTCTGTTGTTCAGCGTATCTATTCCTGCATTCTGAATTCCACGCACAATAACTCTCTCACAGAATAACTCAGCCTAAAATATAGAACTCGTTGAAATAAGCTGTAAATATTCTGCCTGTACCTTGAGTTGTATTACTAGAAAAATTTAAAGGGATAGTCTAGTCAAAAATAAACTTTCATGATTTGGATAGAGCATGCAATTTTAAACAACTTTCTAATTTACTCTTATTAACAATCACCTAGATTACAAGTTTTGCGTTAAACAGGGTGTGAAACGAACCCTCCATAGTGCTGCCATTGCGAGATACTGAAAAGCCTCCTTGTGTGTGCGATATGGTGGCGTTAAGCTCCATACCTCACAAAAGTCAAGGGCTGCTTTGACATGCTCGTGCACGCTTTCCCCCATAGACATCAATGGGGAGAGAGATGGGGAGAGAGTGTTAAAAAAAAACTAACACCTGAAGTGCGGAATGGAGATCGCCGTAACGCAACCCCATTGATGTCTACGGGGAAATAAAGTTGCATTTAAACCTAACACCCTAACATAACCCCCAAGTCTAAACATCCCTAATCTGCTGCCCCCGACATCGCCGCAATGATTTTAAGTTATTAACCCCTAATCTGTAACCCTCGGCATCGCCAGCACTAATAAAAGTTAATAACCCCTATTCCGCCACTCCCGACATCGCAGACACTATAATAAAGTTATTAACCCTTATTCTGCCACTCCCCGACATCGTCACCACTATAATAAAGTTATTAACCCCTAATCTGGCACCCCCGACATCGCCGCCACTAATGGAAGCTATTATCCCCTATTCCGCCGCTCCCCGACATTAAAAAAAATCTAAATTACAGCTAAAAAAAAACAAATATTACAAAAAAATTTTACCAAAAATATTTAACACTAAAATCACACAAAAAAACCCCACTAAGATTACAAAAAAATAAACAAAATTATCAAAAATAAAACCAATTACGCAAAAAAAGGGGAAATTGCGATAGCACTACACTGATAATTGGGGATGCCTTATTTGGTTAATGTAGCTTAGCGGCTGGATTGCTGATGCATAAATTAACTTTGTTAATGTTAAAGTCAAACAAGCAAATTGGACCAGGACAGATGCATCTAAATAACACTTCTCTACCCCTAGTAAGTTATAGAGTAATTAGTTTCTCAGGGGTAGAGGTTCAGTTATGTTTAAAATTTAACTTTTATTTTAATTATTTAAAAAAAAAAGTATGTTTAAAAACAAAACTAGATTTCTGAAATGTCTGATTATAAAGTTTGGGCACTGGAATAATTCTTCAAGATCTAAGTCTTAAAGATAGTTACACTGACGTTTGAATATGTTAACTTTACTCCATATATTTGTAACTGAATATTAGTACAGAATCTCAGAGTGAGAATCGTCTACACTTTTATAATAGCTAATAGAAGCTGAATTTGTATAATACGTTTTCAATAAGTGGATAGTACTTTGCTTGTATTAGTGGAGAATGTAATGTTTTTTATATTCAATTATTTATTTATAGATACTTTCTTATTGGTATGTTATATTGGGGAGGGGAATACAATAGAATCACCAGATAGTATGTCTTGTCTAATAATATGTATGCTTACCTTTGAAAAGATATTTAATAGCGTTTTAATTTTTTAAAGTGGGTGTATGCTGCTCTCAGTATCTATAGGAAGTAATTTATTCTTTCTCTAAATAGTGAGTTTTTCATATAACTAGCCTTTGGCCCCCCACTTGGAGTTAAATTAATAATCTCATGCGTGGTTACAAATAAGAAGCTTTTTTTTATTGTTTGTTCTTTGTTCATCACCTTGATGTGCTTGGGTGCATACATATAATATCTTTGATATGCAATATATTTTATTGTGACTTATTGAGTGTTTATGTTTTCCTTATAGAAAGTATCAGACGTTTTAAGCACTGCTGTATAGTGCTTGATACTCAGAGTACGGTTGTATTTGTTACCCAGTGGGTCAAATGTATATACAATGTAACTTAGTAAAATGTTACAACGTTATCAGAGTCAGTCTGTTCAATATATCTTAGTGATTATTGCTATATGCAAGCTGTCTGGATCTTTTTAACACTACTGATGTTTAACATATTGCTGCAGCAGTTGCTGATTGAGTAGTTTCAGCGTGTAAACTCAGTGGCTTTATGGGAGTTAAAGTGCTTATGATTCTTCAAATAATGCTTGTGGTTATAGTAATACAGTGTTTTTTTTATACGTTTGTATTTGTATCAAAATATATCAATATAATAGGTTTTGGTATCCTTGAGGGATATTTATCAAGCTGTCAACCGCAAATATGCTGGAATTCTGCAGCGTAATTGTGGAGAGCCTGATTCGCCCCATTTATCAAAGCCTACAGACCGGCAAAAGTTTAAATTTGTGACGTAATATACGATCCGCCAGTCTCAATCTGACAAAGATTGATGCTTACATCATTACAGATGTTCCGAATACAAATTCGGCACTATCTGACACCCTTTGCCATTTGTCAAATTTCTAACAGATACGCTCTCCACTATTCCGGCCCAGCGTACCTGGTTTTCAATCTGCCACCCTGGATGCTGCGGATGCCATAGGAATCAATGGGAGTTTGAAAGCAGCGAAAGCTTATGTTCGATGCTGCAAGATATCCCATTGATTTCTATGCTAGAATAAAAGTTAAGTTTACACCTAACACCCTAACATAAATTCCAAGTCTAAACACCCCTAATCTGCCGCTCGCCACCTACATAAAGTTATTAACCCCTAACCCGATGCTCCCAGACCCCGCCACAACTAAATTAATATATTAACCCCTATCCCGCTGCTCCCCAAGCCCACCGCAACTAAATAAAGTAATTTACCCCTATCCCTCCGCTCCCCGAGCCCACCGCAACTAAATAAAGTTATAAACAACTATACCGCTGCTCCCGGACCACGCAGCAACTAAATAAATGTATTAACCCCTGGCCTCCCACATCACTACCACTTACTAACCCTATTAACCCCTAAACCGCCAGCCCCCCACATCGCCATAAACTAAATTAAGCTATTAACCCCTAAACCTAACAACCCACTAACTTTACATTAAATATTAACTCATCCCTATCTTATAATAAATTAACTTACCTTTAGAATTAAAATAAAATATATTAAACTATTAATGAACCTACCCTTCGAAGGTGCACAAGTCGCTGGTTAATGTCCAGGGTAGACCCATAGTGAATGGCATAGGGTCTATGCTGGAACATCTCTCGGAGTGGCTCGATGGAGTCCTCCAGCCTCTGGTCAAATCCCTTCCTAGCTATGCTAGAGACTCCAAGCATGTATTAAATTTAGTAAAAAATGTGTCTTGGGAACAGGAATTCAGTTGGCTCTCTGTGGATGTTGTTTCACTATATTCCACGATACCCCATGAATGGGGGATGAAAGCAGTGGCATACTTTTTGAAAGAAGAAACAACCCACAGTGACTCATTCAGTACATTCGTTCTAGATGTCACTCATTTTCTACTGTCCCACAACTATTTTCGATTTGAGGGGGAATTCTACCTGCAGAGATGTGGGACCGCTATGGGAGCCAAGTTTGCTCCCACCTACGCCAACTTATTCATGGGTTGGTGGGAGCGGTCCCACGTCTATGCGGCTAGGAACCCCTTCAGATCGAAAATTAGACTATATATTCGCTACATAGATGATCTCCTATTTATATGGAGAGGAGATATGGAAGAGGCACGAGAATATGTCCATTACCTGGAGTCAAATGAAGTAAACCTAAGATTCACTTTTGAGTACAACAAGACCCAGGTACATTACCTGGATCTTGAACTAACAGGTTGGCCTTCTGGTAAAGTCTCTTCACAGGTATATAGAAAACCCATCTCAGGGAACAGCCTCTTACATGCGAAGAGCTGTCATCCCAAACATATGCCCTACTCGGTGGCCAAAGGCCAGTTTGTTCGTATTAAACGAAACTGTACTATGCCTCATAGCTACAGAATTCATGCTGATGATTTGGAAAAACGTTTACAACAACGTGGCTATAACAAGAAAGTGATCAAGAGAGCCAGGAAAGAGGTAGACCATATGACACGGGAGAATCTCCTACGGGATAAGTATACCCCACCTAAGGCTAGGGACAACACATTGACATTTGTGACTGATTATTCAGCCCAATACACACAGATTTGTGGTATAATTTGTAACCACTTCCAACTTCTAGTGGCTGATGATGCACTCACAGAAACAGTTGCGAGGGGATGCAGGTTTTCCTATAGGAGGAATAAAACTATAGGTAACCATGTATCTCCATCTCAACTGAAGAAAATAGGTTCAGAGATGGGAGCATCTTCCTCCTCCTCTTGGCTTAATCACAAGGGAACATACAAATGTGGATATTCGGAGTGTAAGGCGTGTGAACACATTCAAGTGGGCACTTCTTTTACTTCTGCAGTTACAGGGGAATCCTTTGATATTTCTTCATGTGTGAACTGTAGATCCACATATTGTATATATCTCTTGTGGTGTACACTGTGCAATCTGCAGTATGTGGGATTAACCACTAGGGACGTCCAGTCTAGAATAAGAGAGCATTTGTCAACAATACGGATAGGAAAAAGTAGTACCACATTGGTTACCCATTTTGTAGAGAAACATGACAAAGACTGTCATTCACTTAAATGGATGATAATCGAAAAAGTTCAACATCAAAAGAAAGGAGGGCACTGTTTTACGGTCTTGTCAAGACAAGAAATGTATTGGATTTTTAGACTCCAAACCAAGAGACCCAGGGGCCTAAATTCAGAATATGATTTTATTAACTACTGGTCATAAATCTGCTGAACTAAACTTTTATACTATTCTGAACCTTTAATCCAGTTTAGGATGAACAATCTGGGCTTGAGAGACGAGGGCTAATCTATAATTTGGAATTTGAACATTAAAATTTGAATTTCAAATTCTAAAAGCCCTTATATGTATCCGTTAATCCATCATAGTTTATGCTCTCCAGTCATAGGCTCACTTATAGCCATTGAAGATGTTAATAAGTAGCCAGCAGTTGTGTAATACTAATGTAGGCCCTGGAGTCCCTTCCTTTTGCAAATATATCCGTTAATCCATCCCAGTTTATGCTCTCTAGTCATAGGCTCCCTTATAGCCATTGAAGTTTCTAATGATTAGCCAGCAGCTGTGTAATGCTAATGTAAGCCCGGGGGTTACTTCCTTTTGTAAATGTATGTAAGTAGTAAAGCAAGCTTAAACATCGTGAATTCCTCCAGTCATAGGCTCAAGTGTAATAATTATTGAAGATAACCTCACTATAGTAACTAACTAAACTCCTTAACTAGGAATAATTAAGTATTAGGGACCTCTTTTTGATTAAAATGCAGTAAATCTAGCCTATCTACTATATTGATAATTCCTCTAGTCATAGGCTCATTTATATAAATATTAAAGTTAAACTCAATTTTTGTAACTATCATATTTAGCTCTTGTCATAGGCTCATGAAGACCATATGTCACCAAGAAAATATTATGTGATGCTTGATTGGTTTGATGTATTTTTATCTACCGTGTAATATGTATTTTGTACTATCATATACATGTCTTTCCAACTGGAGGACTCCATTAGATTGTTTTTTATTTTCTCTCATTAAACTTATGGAAGTCATTTAACATATATAAGGCATAAGTTGATTTAACGAATATCATTGTGAAAATACAATTGTTATAAAAAGTTTTGCTATAAGAATCATTTCCTACCCCAATTTGGTCATTTAATGTTATTATAAGGTTAGTTTGACGATATTATAAAATAAGCATACTCTGTTTTAATCATTTGAGATGATATACCTTTAAAATACAATTAAATGACCAACCAATTAGATTTGAGCACTGGGGATTTAAACCTGTGTGCCACTAACTATTTTATGGACTATGAGTACGGCTCTCCTAGCCGAAACGCGTTAGTCTGTTTCTTTTGGGGAATTGCCCCACAATCTCTTTTTGTAATAATATTTTAATGGAATACCAATAAAGTGCAATTTTATTTTTAAATTTTGGTGCCTGGCATGCTCTTTCTTTTTTGGTTTATTGATATTCTTAGCAGCCTCAACAAATTAAACTATTCACAGGTCTAGCAACTGTTCGTTGTCATACCTATACTATCTGCATTTTTGTCAGCCAATAATTCATATGCCAAATCTCCCTTCCTTATTTAGAGCAGCTCTTGCCTGCTTATTTTCCCCAATCCCAGTTTTACATTAACATTTTCCTCTAGTGTACATAAGCTTTATCAGGCCCAAGAGTGACCGTATATGATAAATGAGGAAACAATCTACGAGCATAATAATAAAAAATAGAGGTTCTACATATCTGCCTAATATAACTTCTTACGTTCAATGTGTATTATTCACTAGTGTTAAAAAGAAACTACTGTTATCTTTGTATTATGGTACTTTATATCTGTATTTGCCTGCATAAACTCATTAAAAAAAAACTATTAAAAAAAAAAAAAGTCCCCCCAACAGTGAAACCCACCATACAACCAACCCCCCAAAATAAAAAACCTAACTCTTAAAAAAAACTAAGTTACCCATTGCCCCTAAAGGGGCATTTGTATAGGCATTGCCCTTAAAAGTCATTTAGCTTCTTTTGCATTGCCGTTAAAAGGGCATTCAACTCTTTTTCCAAGCCCAAAGCCCTAATCAAAAAAAAAAAAAACCCAGCCAAAAAAAAAAATAAAAAAAAATAACACTAACCCCAGAAGACCTACTCCCAGTTTCTGAAGTCCGGACATCCATCTCCATCCAGACGGCGAGGTCTTCAACTGTGAGTAGATCTTCTGGGGTTAGTGTTAGGTTGTTTTTTTTTTGTGGGAGGTAAGTTTTTTTTTTTTTAGATTAGGGCTTTGGGCTTGGAAAAAGAGTTGAATGCCCTTTTAAGGGCAATGCAAAAGAGCTAAATGTCCTTTTAGCGCAATGCCCATACAAATGCCCCTTTAGAGGCAATGGGTAGCTTAGGTTTTTTTTAGAGTTAGGTTTTGTATTTTGGGGTGTTGGTTGGGTGATGGGTTTTACTGTTGGGGGACTTTGTATTTTTTTACAGGTAAAAAAGATGATTTCTTTAGGACAATGCCCTACAAAAGACCCTTTTAAGGGCTATTTGTAGTTGCTAGGGGGTGTTTTATTTTGGGGGGCTTTTTTATTTTTATAGGGCTATTAGATTAGGTGTAATTGTTTTTATTTTTTATCATTTTGTTTATTTTTTTGTAATCTTAGTGTTTTTTATTTTTTGGGATTTTAGTGTTAATTATCTTTGGTAAACTTAGATTTTTAAAAAAAGTTTTATAGGATTTGTTTAGTTGTAATTTAGATTTTTTTTTTTTTTTCGTAGTGTTAGTTTTTTTAACTGTGTAATTTAGATATTTTAATTGGTAGTTTTTTTGTATTTTATTAGAATACTTATGTTAGGTTAATTTATAGTTTAATGTTAGGTTTATATTTATTTCACAGGTAAGTTTTTATTTATTTAAAGATAGTTATATTGTAATTTTAATTTAAAGTCAGGGGGTGTTAGTTTAGGGGTTAATAGTTTAATTTAGTATTTTGCGATGTTAGAGCAGCGGTTTAGGGGTTAATAGGTTTATTATAGTGTTTGCGATGCGGGAGGGTGGCAGTTTATGGGATTAATAGGTAGTGTATGGGTGTTAGTGTACTTTGTAACACTTTAGTTATGATTTTTGTGAAACATTTTTGTTACACAAAATCCATAACTACTGCTCTCAGATGGCGGTATGGATCGTGTCAGTAAAGGCTGTAAATGCAAGCATTTTATCCTCACCGCACAACCTGTAATACCTGTAAATCCCACGCAAAAACATAATTTTTTTGAGTGTGGGATTGACGTTGTGTTACAGGCTAAAATGCTTGCGGTTTAGCTTTACCAACACGACGCCCAATAGTGCGTTATTGCTTTTATGCTGAAATTGCCTTTTTTTCAGCGTTAAAAGCCGCAATGCAAAACTTGGAATCTAGGTGAATGTTTGTTCATTCTCTTGGTATATTTATTTAAAAAAAGATGGAAAGTAATCTTAGGAGCCGGCCCATTTTTGGTTACCGGGGTAGTGCTTGTTGATTGGATGGCTACATTTAGACACCAATCAGCAAGCGCTACCCAGGTGCTGAACCAAACATGGGCCGGCTTCTAAGCTTATATTCCAGCTTTTTTTTAATAAAGATACCAATAGAACAAAGTTAAAATTTTAATAGGAGTAAATTAGAAAGTTTTTTTTTTCTTTTCTTGAGTCTTTTAATCAATTCTTGCAAAGCCTAGAATCTGCTTAAAGGGACACTGAGCCCAAATTTTGTCTTTTGTAATTCAGAAAGAGCATACAATTTTAAGCAACTTTCTAATTTGCTAATATTATCAATGTTTCTTCATTCTCTTGCTATCTTTATTTGAAAAAAAAGGCCGCTAAGCTTTTTTTGGTTTCAGTACTCTGGACAGCACTTTTTTATTGGTGGATGAATTTATCCACCAATCAGCAAGGACAACCCAAGTTGTTCACCAAAAATGGGCCGGCATCTAAACTTACATTCGTGCATTTCAAATAAAGATACCAAGAGAATGAAGAAAATTTGATAATAGGAGTAAATTAGAAAGTTGCTTAAAATTTCATGCTCAATCTGAATCACGAAAGAAAAAATTTGGACACAGTGTCCCTTTAAGCCAAAATGTGTGCCCTTAAACAGGGTAGAAGAGATGTGGAAGAATATACAATGGAGTTTCATCATCTTGCCAGATTAACCTTCTGTAATGAAGCAGCAACCCTGGATCAATTCAGGTTGGATCTTTCTGATACCCTGAAAGATGAACTGGCAAGAGTGGGGTTCCCTAAAACACTAGAAAGTATTAAATCTCTGTCTACTCAAAATGACCGCTGCCTTAGGGAATGGCATATGGTAAAAGCTGTTCCTTTTAGCCCTCCTCATTAACAAATTGTCCGTCCTCTGCCTCTTCATTCACATGATTGCCCCACCAAAGAACCCATGCAAATAGGAGGTTTTTGGGGTCCCCTCTCTGAAGATGAAAAGCAAAGAAGAAGGTTACTTAATCTATTTTTTTACTGTGGAAAACTTGGACACATAGCCCAAGTATGCACTGCCAAGCCCAAGACACATAGGGGTAAGCTGTCTCTTCCCCTCCTTTCTGTTTATCACATACCTCAATATTCAAAACCTAATTTGTTTCTATCTCTCTTGTTGCAGTGGTATGATAACTCTGGTGCCAGCTGAATTTTCCTGGGCATAAAGGGATCTAGTAATTTCAAAAGTGTTTCCGTTAGTGCTCCCTCTCCCCTGGTTTTGTAGGCATAATCGACTCGGAAACTGGAACTATGAATTTTTTATTTTTTTTTAAACAAGCTTTATTAAACAATTAAATAAAAAATAAACAGAATCACTGTACATTTGAGGGATTACAAAGTAAACATATGTGGGTACGCGCAGCACAAAACCACATTGCAGTTCCGTATTACAGTGAAGGAAAGCTTGGTATTTTATCAATTTATAACAATAGTTGTTCAAGCCGATATGGGCAAAAAATACTTAGTTTGAGTTTAAAGTTTCCCAAGACACCAAAAAAAGCAATAGAAAGGTAAAAATGTTGTTATAATAAGGGGAAAAGAGGGTAGTGAAAGAAAAGAAAGATATGAAGAAAAAAAGGGAGGGGGAAGGATAAAGGTTGAAGTGGCTGTAGGTCATTTGGGGTATTTTCTTAGTTAAACGTTGTCGCTTATAGGCCTTACGCAGGAGCACGGGACCAGATGGCCATCATTAGTTCATAGATGACCATTTGGTTACATTTAAAGTAATGCAATTTTTCCATAATTAATAGCTCCTCTACAGAGGAGCACCATTATGCTAACGTGGGGACTTCCCTAGACTTCCACCATTGAGGGATGAGTTTCTTAGCTCCTGTGAGCATTAGTAGAAGGAAGGTGCGGCTATGTTTAGATTTAATGTTGGGAGTGTTGGGTATAGATGTGTTCAGTTTATCTGACATTTCCCCCATAACTGCTTCCCAAAAGTTAGTCAGTTTGGGGCAGGACCACCATATGTGTATGATCGAGCCCAACTCCCCACACCCTCTCCAGCATGCAGCGTTAGCTGCAGGAAAAAACTGATGAAGCCTAGTAGGCGTGTAGTACCACCTGGTCACTAGCTTGAGCTGTATCTCCTGCACCCTAGCTGAGACCGATGCACGTTTAATAAGCCCAAAGGATTTGAGCCATTCGTCTTCGTCTATTATATTGCCAAGTTCTCTATTCCATGCCCTAGTATATGATGATAACTGTATATCTGGTGGTAGTAGGAGAAGTTTATATACCTTGGAAATCAGTTTTTTAGGTGGAGTGGTTTCCGTGCATAAAGATTCAAGGGGAGTTAAGCTTCTAAGGAATTAGTTTTTTTGTTTATGGGACAACAGGAAGTGCGAGAGCTGATGGTATCTTAGCCATGAGGAAAAAATAAGCACAAATTGCTCCTGTAATTTTTGTTGTGATTTAAGCCTACCCTCCTCTTGTGCAAAATGTAAGATTCCTGCTCTTAGACTATAAGGAGAGCACATCTGTTTGCTGAGCTCGTAGTAAGGTATCTCAGGGTTTTCTATGATAGGGAGCATTGGTGAGAACGGTGATGACATGTGTGTGCTCGTGGCTATCAGTCTGTCCCACACCTGCTGTGATAATTTTGGATCAGCTTAGGGCGTTTCGGCGTAGGTATGCATGCCAAGGAGCCAACATTATTTAACTGAAGGATCTGCCCATCTATTCTAACCCATTGTTTTTGCGTGGTGTTATGAGACCATTCAACCAGTCTCTGTAGGAAAATGGCCCTTCTATACAAAGCTAGATCTGGAAAACCCAGTCCTCCCCTGTCTCTAGGAAGATATAACGTCTCTCTAGGTATTCTTGGTCGTGTGCCTGTCCAGATAAATTGCTCTATGGTTCTCTGTAGGTGAGATAGAAAGTCTGTCCGTAAGTGAATTGGGACCGTTTGCATTACATTTCAGTTAAGAGGCAGCTATAGGCACATTATACTCCGTTGCCAGGAGCTGAATATGTTCATTGGGGGCGTTTATGTTAAGAAGTTCTGACTTTGATAAATTTAAGTGGAAGTTGGACAGCACACCATAATCTTTAATCTCTTTCAAGAGCTCAGGGGCAGATGTATCAATACTCGTAAGGGTATAAAGAACATCATCGGCGTATAGGGCCTGCTTGTATCCCTTTGATATTCGGGTTGTTTCTAACCTTCTGCAGTGGGGACAGAGGGCACCCCTGCCAAGTTCCATTGGAAATGTTAAATTTATCCGACAAAATTCCATTTAATCTTACCCGTGCGTTAGGGGCTGAATACAATGCAAAGGTCATATTATTAAAAGCTTGACCAAAATTCATTGCATTCATAACCTGACGCAGAAAAAGCCAATCGACACGGTAGAAGGCCTTCTCCGCGTTGGTCAAAAAGAGGGCCATTGGCACTCCTTTAATTTGGGCAAAATTAAGAATCTGGAAGACTTTGTTGGTGTTGTCCCTCGCCTCCCTACCGGGTACAAAACCCACCTAATCTGTCGAGATAAGATTGGGAATATACTTATTGAGGTGGTTTGCCAGTATTTTAGCTAAGATTTTAATATCCATGTTTAACAGAGATATGGGCCTGAAATTCACGGGGGATGTAGGGGGTTTTCCCGGTTTAGGAATAATTGAAATATGCACTTTGAGCATTGTGTTAGCGATGGTGGGGTTTTCTATCAGACTGTTAAACAGTTGAAGCATCATTGGGCATAAAATTTTACTATTTTTATTTTAATATTTAAGTGTATAGCCGTCAGGGCCTGGGCATTTCCACTAGAGAAGTCTTTAATAGCCTGAGAAAGCTCCTCTGCGGAGATAGGCTCATCAAGGCTGTTCTTTTGATCTGAGTCCAATTGTGGCAACTCCAATGCTTCTAGGTATTGACCAATGAGACGGGTTTTGGCCTCAACTGCATCAGTGCGTGCCTTATAATATGCATGAAAATAATTTGCAATTTGTTTGCTGCCTTTCAACATAGTGCCATCTGGATTTTTAATATAATGTACATATGTGTCATGTTCTGTCTCAGGATATCATGTGAGAGCCTCATTGTCTGGAACAGTTGCTTTAAAGGAAGATTAGTAGAAGCCATACTGATTGAAAATTATAAAAAATTTATTTAAACAACAAAATACTTTGTTTAAGCAAATACTTGCAGAATATTTAAATATGCTACTCAGGTATGTTAAGACCACATACAGCAGGAGTGAAAATTAACAAACAAAGTAAGCAGAGATGCAGATTCAAAAAGGAAAGTCTTTCTCCTGGTAATAACTGAAATGTAAGATTTGCACAAGGCAGAAAACAACTTGTAAACTGGTAACAGGTTTAAAGGTAAAGTCTTTCTCCTGGTTATAGCTGAGTGCAGGAATTGCACAAGGCAGGAAACAAACTTGTGAACTGGTAACAGGTTTAAAGGTAAAGTCTTTCTCCTGGTTATAGCTGAGTGCAGGAATTGCACAAGGCAGGAAACAGACTTGTGAACTGGTAACAGGTGTAAAGGTAAAGTCTTTCTCCTGGTTATAGCTGGGTGCAGGAATTGCACAAGGCAGGAAACCAACTTGTGAACTGGTAACAGGTTTAAAGGTAAAGTCTTTCTCCTGGTTATAGCTGAGTGCAGGAATTGCACAAGGCAGGATACAAACTTGTGAACTGGTAACAGGTTGAAAGGTAAAGGCTTTCTCCTGGTAATACCTTGTAAACAGGTGCAAAGGTGAAGTCTTTCTCCTGGCAATAGCTGAGTGCAGGAATTGCATAAAGCAGGAAACAAACTTGTAGATTGGTAACAGGTTTAAAGGTAAAGGCTTTCTCCTGGTAATACCTTGTAAACAGGTGCAAAGGTGAAATCTTTCTCCAAAGAAGTACAGGAAACAGGTTCTGACTTGACAAAACAGATCCAATGTGAAGACAAAAATGCAGACTAAAAGCCATCCTTAAATAGGGAGGTTTTGCACAGGGTTGGTTCTGATTAATTCCAGAATTGAGAACACCTGATTGTTGCACAGGTGTAATAACAAGTAAGGCAAATAGTTATTTATCAGATCTTTTAAGTTCCTTGCTATTACTAGAACTGGCTGTTACTTCAACATGTAAGCAAACAGAAACAGCAACCACAGAGCCACAGGTTCAAATCCCCACACAGCGCTTCTTAGCAGAATGCCTCCCAGACCTTTTCTTTTTCTTTTTAGTCTGGAGGCTTGGTTCATGACAGATGCCCCCTCCAAAGAGCGCATTCCGTGCGCTCAAAGCCTGTTCAAACATCTGAAGGTGGGATTTACGAACAAGTGTTCCATTTGAAGCCCTAATACAATCAGATGGAATTGATTCTTCGCTTGGAACAGCTGCCTGAGATTGGGGACCCTTAGAAGATACCACTGTAGGCATAACTAGAGTTGAAGTACAAAAATTGGTTTGATTTGGAGGTTCCTGTTTATGCCCAGCAGTTTGCAATGGAGTGGCTGATGGGTAGAGTACCTCCGGGTATAATATGACCTCTCCTTCAGAGTCAAGAAATTCATTTTCTATGTCATATTTATCCAATTCAACCATCTCATCCAATTTTTTCTCAGTCAATGAGTAGCTGGGTGAATGTGGTGCAAGGAGGTGTGGATCTTTGGAATTGGCAGAGTTTGATTCAGCTGGAAGGTTTGTCACTTTTATGTCTGATGAGTGACTTTTGTTAGATGGATCTCCAGCCAGGGCAGAGACAAGGTAATGTGCAGGATTTCCAGGAAGTATTTTTGCAGAGCTCCCCAAAGTGGTAGATGCAGAAACAGAGGCAGTGGCATGGGTTGTGGATGTAGTTGAATATGTACTGCCAACGACCATCTGTTTCATATCAGGTACCATTTCTTGAAGTGTGTTAGAAATGGTTGTTTGGAGACTAGATGTATTCTCAGTAGCTGGATCCTCTCCAGGGGTAACTTTAAGTTTGCTAGTGGAAGAATAATTTGTTCCCTTAACATCAGAGTCCATTTTAAACTTGGCTGTATCTCGACTTGATCCTCTAGGGGGTCTTACTGGACACCCTGTGATGCGGTGACCAGTTCCCCCACAATAGAAACAGAGGTTAAGTTGTCTTCGCTGAATTTTCTCCTCTTCTGTTAAGGGTTCTTTAAAACCTTTCCTTGTTTGGGAGGTAACTTTAGACAAGGTTTCGGTTGGGAGAGATAACATTTCCATCAGCTCCATGAAGTTAATCAGTATGTTCTTAATAAACATTAACACTGATTCCAATACAGCAATAATACCAGAGGGCTCTCTTTTAAGGTCTTCACATTCTGTCATGTTCTGTCTCAGGATATCATGTGAGAGCCTCATTGTCTGGAACAGTTGCTTTAAAGGAAGATTAGTAGAAGCCATACTGATTGAAAATGATAACAAATTTATTTAAACAACAAAATACTTTGTTTAAGCAAATACTTGCAGAATATTTAAATATGCTACTAAGGTATGTTAAGACCACATACAGCAGGAGTGAAAATAAACAAACAAAGTAAGCAGAGATGCAGATTCAAAAAGGAAAGTCTTTCTCCTGGTAATAACTGAAATGTAAGATTTGCACAAGGCAGAAAACAACTTGTAAACTGGTAACAGGTTTAAAGGTAAAGTCTTTCTCCTGGTTATAGCTGAGTGCAGGAATTGCACAAGGCAGGAAACAAACTTGTGAACTGGTAACAGGTTTAAAGGTAAAGTATTTCTCCTGGTAATTGCTGAGTGCAGGAATTGCACAAGGCAAGAAACAAACTTGTGAACTGGTAACAGGTTTAAAGGTAAAGTCTTTCTCCTGGTTATAGCTGAGTGCAGAAATTGCACAAGGCAGGAAACAAACTTGTGAACTGGTAACAGGTTTAAAGGTAAAGTCTTTCTCCTGATTATAGCTGAGTGCAGGAATTGCACAAGGCAGGAAACAGACTTGTGAACTGGTAACAGGTGTAAAAGTAAATTCTTTCTCCTGGTTATAGTTGGGTGCAGGAATTGCACAAGGCAGGAAACAAACTTGTGAACTGGTAACAGGTTTAAAGGTAAAGTCTTTCTCCTGGTTATAGCTGAGTGCAGGAATTGCACAAGGCAGGATACAAACTTGTGAACTGGTAACAGGTTTAAAGGTAAAGGCTTTCTCCTGGTAATACCTTGTAAACAGGTGCAAAGGTGAAGTCTTTCTCCTGGCAATAGCTGAGTGCAGGAATTGCATAAAGCAGGAAACAAACTTGTAGATTGGTAACAGGTTTAAAGGTAAAGGCTTTCTCCTGGTAATACCTTGTAAACAGGTGCAAAGGTGAAATCTTTCTCCAAAGAAGTACAGGAAACAGGTTCTGACTTGACAAAACAGATCCAATGTGAAGACAAAAATGCAGACTAAAAGCCATCCTTAAATAGGGAGGTTTTGCACAGGGTTGGTTCTGATTAATTCCAGAATTGAGAACACCTGTGTGTTGCACAGGTGTAATAACAAGTAAGGAAAATAGTTATTTATCAGATCTTTTAAGTTTCTTGCTATTACTAGAACTGGTTGTGGCTCAACATGTAAGCAAACAGAAATAGCAACCACAGAGCCACAGGTTCAAATCCCCACACAGCCCTTCTTAGCAGAATGCCTCCCAGACATTTTCTTTTTCTTTTTAGTCTGGAGGCTTGGTTCATGACAATATATTTTAAGCTGCTTTCTTCGGGTTGCCCTAGCTAACAGTTTCCCTGGTTTATTACCCCCTCCGTAATATTGCTGTTTTATCGCCAGAGACTTACACTGGAAGGACTCCAGAAAATGAGCTTGAAGGTCCTTCCTAGTACTTTCTAATTTAATTATTGGTCTCTACATCCCACGGGGTGCTTTTGTGTGTTGCTTCCAGTTGAGTTATAGTATTTAGTAGATGGGTATACTTTAGTCTATACTGTTTATTGAGGCGGGCTTTGTGTTTGAGGAATTCTCCTTGGGTGACACATTTGTGAGCCTCCCAGAAGTTTATTATTGAAGTCTGTGAGGGGTCGTTAAGTTGTATGTAATCAGTCAAGGATTTTTTTATTTCTGTGCTTATTATAGGATTGTCCAGTAAGGTGTCATCAAGTCTCCAGATATAAGTCATGGGAGGGAGGTCAGGCCATTGAATCATGCAGGTAACTGGAGTGTGATCTGACCATGTAATTGGTCCAATAGAGTAAGATGTAACCATGTCAAGTCCAGTTGTGTCGGTAAGAATATTTATTATGTGGGGGAGAATAATATGTGTAATCTTTACTCATTGGGTGTATTGACTGCCATACATCGTGCAACACAAGGTTTGAGATTGTTGTCTTAACAGATTTAATTATTTTAGTAGGGGTACTATCTAAGCCATTAGACATATCTATTGAAGCATCCATAGCTATATTAAAATCTCCCGATAGGAACACTGATCCCTTCGCAAAGTCCAAAAGGAGCTTTGATATTTTAGTCATGAACAAGTGTTGATCAGTATTCGTACTATAGAGAGTAGCCAAAATGATTGGATGTTCATATAATAGCCCTGTCAATAATAAATATCTACCATCTGGGTCTTTTTCTACATGCAAAATTTTAAGAGGGACTGAGTGATGTATCAGTATTCCCACACCTCCTTTTTTGGAGAGGCCTGAAGCGAAGAGGGCTGTAGAGTATTGTGAGTTGAACCATTTTGGCTCCCTGTCCCTACGGAAGAGTGTCTCCTGGAAAAAGAGTACATGACTACGTAGATTTTTGAGGGCTTTAAAAGCTATGGACCGCTTACCTGGGTTATTCAGTCCTTTGGCGTTTATAGTGGTTAGAGTAAGGCCGTGAGATCAAATTTTACTATGTTGGTGGTTCATTCTGTATGGGGAAAAACAAAAAAGGGGAGATGGGAGGGAAGAAGGAAGTAGGGGTTTTTGTTCCCCTCTCTTATCCCCTCTGGTCACAATAGGATCCCAAAAAGGAAACAAGGAATGTAGAAAGAGAAAGAGAGAGAAACTGGTGTCTTGGAATAAACAGACAGAACACAGAAGGTAGGCTAGAGATTATTTATAAGCAATCAATAACCTTCAAAGAACAGGTAACAAACAGAATAAATTGGGGTAGTAACCCCCATGCAAAAATAACAATATAATTATACAAGGACTCTTGGTAGCTACTAAGCCACTTCTTCAAGAGGTGATATGAAGTAGGCATAGTGTAACGGGAATAGGGGTGGGAAGGAAGGAGGAGGGAACAAGCCAATGCAGCTTAAGGGGGATGGTGGTAGGTAGGGGTAAAGTGAGAGGGTCAGCATTTAGATACAAAAAAAATATTTGAATCACAATATTAAATTGTACATGCTGTTATATGACAAATAATCAGATAAGTGTCTCAAATAAATCAAGATCATTGCAGGGCATTCTCAAAGTCCCATGTTTAAAGTCTGATTATTGGAACACAGTGGGGAACTCAACTAGATTACATTATTGCAACAAACTAAGTAACTTTTTTTTGGCAAGGTCAGGTACTAAAGACCATAAACTTCCTCTTTGAGCTCATTACACCAGATCCTCACAAATCAGGGAGATGAATTGGAAGTCCCAGAAGACTCGCCAGGGCCCCGATGGGTCTCTCCTATTGCAAGACTGTCGTAGAATGCCTGAATGTCCGCTCCTGCCTTGTAAGTTGCTGTTTTATTGTTGTGTGTGGCCACTAATGATACTGGAAACCCCCAGCTATAGGGGACTTTGTGCGTTCTTAATTTAGCTGTAATGTGTCCCATGTCCCTCCTTTTCTGTAGGGTGGTTGGGGATAAATCTGAGAAGATCTGAAGCTCCTCACCCGCATGTTGTATCGGGTGTTTGTTACGGGCATGCCGAAGAATCTCTTCTTTATCTTTGTAATTCAAGAAGCGGACAATAATGTCTCTGGGAGGTGCCTTGGGGGGTGGTTTTGCTCTGAGCGCTCTGTGAGCTCGTTCCAACATTATTTCTGGGGAGGAAGGGGTGCCTTTCAAAGTGTGGAAAAGACTCTGTAGGTAACCTTCTATTGCAGGAGGATGAATGGACTTAGAGACCCCTCTGATACGCAAATTGTTCCTACGGCCCCAGTTGTCAAGGTCTTCAAGCTTGTCAGATAATTGCTGTATGACTCCCGTGTGACCTTGGATTTCGGTATTCATAAGCTGAGTAGAAGCCAAATGGCTGCCTGTGCAGTTTCCACCTGTGTGACCCTGGTATCTAGTATATTAATGTCTATTCTGAGGTCGTTAAAGAGGGTGCACATTTATTGCACTGCATTTTTGATGTCCTCTTTCGAGGAAAGGCGATGCAAGTCCTCTTTTGTGATGAGGTGTTTCACCTGCACATCAGTGCTCTGAGGTAGGTCTCTATTATCTGACTGTCTGGCTTCATTGTGTCTGGCGGGGATGAATTAGGTTGTTCCACCTGTTTCAGATACTTATTTAGAGTGCGCACTGGTGTATGTTTATCAGCCTTGTTTTGCTTCTTACAAGGCATTACTCAATTATTCCCCCCTCAATGAGTAAGGGTCTGGGACAGCCAAAAGCACAGCAAATCTCCTGACTTTAATAATAAACAAATCAGGAGTATCTATGAGAATAACAGCAAACTGAGTGATGATCAAAGTGTTCAGCCAACACTGTTGCAATGATCACTTTATGTATATAAGTAAACAAATCAGGACCCTCTATTATGAGGCCTTTTCAAGTTATCAGCCCCTGGTGCAACCAAGGGTAAAATTATGGAAACATTCTTAAACAACACACCAATATTATGTGCAAGTGAAGTATCAAACTTCAGCAAAGCAAGTCACAAAGACACTATAATGCACTATATGCGCCGTTTGTGAGCTCAATATAACATGCCAGAGTGATCCCTCAAGCTCCCTTCCAGCTCCGGTGTCTTTTAAATTTTATGCAAGGAAATCTATATATGTCCAAGTCTTCCCTCCTCCCCAAAGTTTTTGCAGGCCGGGCTATGTGTGACTAGCAAGTTAGTGATTCAACGCTAATGATTCAGAGGAGACCGGTCCTAAATTTAAGCCGGGTTCACCGCAGAGCCGATAGTCCCACTCTCAGGACAAAAGCAAGTGTGGCGCAGTTAGGCCCTATCTCCTATTTCAGCGTGGGAGACTATATGGAATATGAGGCTGTTTGCTTACCCGGATCACCTTTGTTGCGTGGTTAAGTTGTGGTGAAGTGCTGATATATTCCGGGTCTCCACTCGACAAGCAGCACAGTAAGGAGATAGTGAACTGCTGCAAGCAATGTTCCTCTAGAGTGTCAGGGTATTAAATTCAGACCAAGGCAGTTCATCGCAGGCAGCTTCCACACTGCTCTAAAGAGAGACGTGGCTGTATTTTCTCCTGAGATGTATAATATTGCGAGTCTCCAGGAGCAAATTAGATGAGGGGCCAGTTAAAGAGATATTTTCCTATAGAAAAGGTAGTTATTAGAAAATTACTATGCCTAAATATAACGTTATCATGCCTGAGGGTTCAAGAGCTCTCCTAATGCACAGCCATCACCCTGCGTGGCTAGGCTCCGCCCCCCGGAATTATGAATTTTAACTCTCAGTTTTGTTTGCACCGCTGTCTAAAGTCTCACATCAATGTCAACCTCCAAAGTGAGACTCTAATTAACCCCTTAACGACCGAGGATGTGCAGGGTACGTCCTCAAAAAAAAAGGCAGTTAACGCCTGAGGACGTACCCTGCACGTCCTCGGTGTGGAAAGCAGCTGGAAGCGATCCTGCTCGCTTCCAGCTGCTTTCCGTTTATTGCAGTGATGCCTCGATATCGAGGCATCCTGCAATAACCATTTTTAGCCATCCGATGCAGAGAGAGCCACTCTGTGGCCCTCTCTGCACCGGACATTAACGGCTAAGTTCGTTGGTGGGTGGGAGCCGGTGTGGGAGGCGGGTGGCGGCCATCGATGGCCTTTGTGATGCGGAGGGGGGCGGGATCGGAGGCGGGGACAACCGGGGGGCGCGCACGGACGCGTGCGCGTGCACGGGGAGGCCGGGCGGGCGTGTGCACGGGGAGGGAGCGGGTGGGAACCACTACGCTACAGAACATTTTTACCTAGAAGTGGGGATCAAGGGGGGATTTTATTTTATTTGGTGATCGGTTTGGCTGGTGGGATATGGGACTGTGGGGGGGAAGCTACACTACAGAAACAAAAAAAAAAATAATAAAAAAACATTTTTATTTGCAAACTGGGTACTGGCAGACAGCTGCCAGTACCCAACATGGCCCCCAATAAGGCAGAGGGCGAGGGTTAGGGAGCTATTTTGGGGGGATCAGTGAGGTTGGGGGCTAAGGGGGGATCCTACATTTTTTAAATACCTTTTATTTTAGTACTGGCAGACTTTCTGCCAGTACTTAAGATGGCGGGGACAATTGTGGGGTGGGGGAGGGAAGAGAGCTGTTTGGGAGGGATCAGGGGGTGGGATGTGTCAGGTGGGAGTCTGATCTCTACACTAAAGCTAAAATTAACCCTGCAAGCTCCCTACAAACTACCTAATTAACCCCTTCACTGCTGGCCATAATACACATGTGATGCGCAGCAGCATTTAGCGGCCTTCTAATTACCAAAAAGCAACGCCAAAGCCATATATGTCCGCTATTTCTGAACAAAGGGGATCCCAGAGAAGCATTTACAACAATTTGTGCCATAATTGCACAAGCTGTTTGTAAATAATTTTAGTGAGAAACCTAAAGTTTGAAAAAGTGAACAATTTTTTTTTATTTGATTGCTTTTGGCGGTGAAATGGTGGCATGAAATATACCAAAATGGGCCTAGATCAATACTTGGGGTTGTCTACTACACTACACTAGAGCTAAAATGAACCATAGAAGCTCCCTACATGCTCCCTAATTAACCCATTCACTGCTGGGCATAATACACGTGTGGTGCACAGTGGCATTTAGCAGCCTTCTAATTACCAAAAAGCAAAGCCAAAGCCACATATGTCTGCTATTTATGAACAAAGGGGATCCCAGAGAAGCATTTACAACCATTTATGCCATAATTTCAGTGAGAAACCTAAAGTTTGTGAAAAAATTTGTGAAAAAGTGAACATTTTTTTTTATTTGATCGCATTTGGCGGTGAAATGGTGGCATGAAATATACCAAAATGGGCCTAGATCAATACTTTGGGATGTCTTCTAAAAAAATATATATACATGTCAATGGATATTCAGAGATTCCTGAAAGATATTAGTGTCCCAATGTAACTAGCGCTAATTTTGAAAAAAAGTGGTTTGGAAATGGCAAAGTGCTACTTATATTTATGGTCCTATAACTTGCAAAAAAAGTACATAACATGTAAACATTTGGTATTTCTAAGCTCAGGACAAAATTTAGAAACTATTTAGCATGGGTGTTTTTTGGTGGTTGTAGATGTGTAACAGATTTTGGGGGTCAAAGTTAGAAAAAGTGGGGGGTTTTTGTTTTTTTCATCATATTTTGTATTTTTTTTATAGCAAATTATAAGATATGATGAAAATAATTGTAGATTTTGAAATTCCATTTAATGGCGAGAAAATATGTGTGGGTACATAATATGTGTGGGTACAGTAAATGAGTAAGAGGAAAATTACAGCTAAACACAAACACCGCAAAAATGTAAAAATAGCCTTGGTCCCAAAGGGACAGAAAATGGAAAAGTGCTGTGGTCATTAAGGGGTTAAACGTCTTGTTCAGATACCAGAGATGTATCAAAATGTTCAAGATGCATTTGCAAACAAAGGAGCTGACACTCTCCCTCCTCATAGGGAATATGACTGGACAATTGATCTCCTTCATGGGGCTCCAATTCCACTTGGCCATATCTATCAGAACCTGAATTAAAAGTGTTAAAAGAATATATTTACAAAAAGGGTTTATTAAACCATCAAAATCTGGGCTGGTATATTCTTTGTTAGCAAAAAAGATGGAAGATTTCTACTGTAAAGAATAAGTACCCACTACCACTAATTCCAGAACTGATGGTTAAACTTAGATCAGCAGTCAATTTCAGTAAAATCGAATTAAGAGGTGCCTACAAATCTTGTGAGAGTATGCAACAGGGATGAGCGGAAAACTGCCTTTCATTATGTTTATGGGCACTACATGTATACGTTAATGCCTTTTGGACTATGAAATGCTACTGCTACCTTTCAGTGATTTGTAAATTTAATTTTTCGTGATGTCCAGGACATCTATGTAGTAGCCTACTTGAATGACATTCTCGTAACTCCTCTTCAGTAGAACAACCAATGACCATGTAAGGACTGTGCTACCTTGCTTACAATCCAATTGTTTTTTATGTTAAGCTGGAGTAATGTATCTTTAACACTAACTCAGTAGATTTCCTAAGCTTCATCCTCACACCTGAAGAAATTTGTCTTGGATTTCAAGAAAATAGAAGCTATAATAGACTGGCCCACTCCTGACAGTAGGAAAGCCATACAATGCTTCATGGACTTCGCAAATCAAATTTTTAGATCATCCTATATATTATTATATCAATATTCTGCAATGTAGGCTTTCAATAGGAATATTTGCCAATGTCTAGAGAATATATTTATCTGTATTTGTTAAAATGGTATACTAAGTTTTATTATGTTTATATAAGAATATTTGATCTTTAAACAAGTAAAAGGAAAAAGGGAAAATGGAACAAAAGGCAAAGGAGCCAGCACATAGAGACAAAGAAAACTCAGTAAGGATCTGGTCCATACACCACTAATGTATATATCAGAGACTGAATAGAGGGACTTTGAATTAGACAGGAAATTGTTCTCCAGTCCTATGAGATATAACACCAAAAAGATTATATAGCATATGTTGTGCTAATCTGTTATGTTGACTTTCAATAAAGCTCTTTTGAAAAAGGAAAAAAAAATGTGACAAATTAGAGCCTACCACTATCCTCCAAACGGGATATTTCTTAGCTAACTAAGCTTTCTTATGGGATACTATCCATCAAAATACTCCAAACTCCAGTTCCACTGAGAATATCCAGCAACCAGAGATCAAGATTCAGGACAATAAGGTTGCAGTGCAATCCTTCATAGTCCCTGAAGTCCTTCATTTTCTCCATGACACCCCTCTGGGAGGACATTGGGGAACTCATAAGACTCAAGAATTAATTAGTCGACAATTCTGGTGGCCTGTCATGTAAAATCCTGCAGTCTTGTGCTGTGTGTATTGTTAATAAAGACTCTCTGCAACCCCCTTCAAGTTTGTTACAACCACTAACTGTGCCAAACAGACTGTAGGCGGATAGAGCTATGAACTTTGTTATGAACGTACCTCCTGCTCAAGGCTATACTTCAATTTTAGTTTGCTTTACTAAAATGGCTCATTTCGTTGTCACCATGGGAGTATCTGATGCTGATCAAATAGCTACTTCTTACTGTGAGAAGAGTTTCAGCTACATGGCTTACCAAAGACCATAGTGTCTGATAGCGATCCACTATTCATGTAAAGACAGCTTTTTGCAAGGGACTGTACATTCAACAGGCCTTTTCCACTGCTTTTCCTCCCCAAGCTGATGGTCAAACTGAGTGCACAAATCAAAACTTTTTACAATACCTTAGATGTTATACTACCATAAGATGACTGGGCCTAAATACCTTGCCTTGGCTGAATTTGTCTATAATCAGAATTAAGTTCATAGATCTATGTCCATGTCCCCTTTCCTGTGTATCTATTGATTTCATCCAGCTATGTTACCAGGCTCACCCCTTAAAAGCTCAATTCCTGCTTCTGATCATTGCCTACAGGAGGCTCACAGCACTTTCTCGATAGTATAGAAATGATTATTGGAGGTCCAACAACACTACAAACATGTTGCTGACAATAAAAAATGTCCTACTCCTACATATCAAATTGTAGACAAGGTATATCTAACCACAGCTCATCTTAGATTAACTCTCCCTTTCATGAAATTAGGTCCCCGCTTCATTGGACCTTTCACTATTGAGAAACATATATCTCCAGTTGCAATCCCTCTTCAGTTGCCACCATCTTTTCACATCCACCCAGTTTTTCATGTCTCCCTTTTCAAACCTACAGTTTCAGATCCCTTTCCATCTCATAAGCCACTTACTTCAGGGCCTGTTATAGTAGATGGGTCAAAACTTTACAATATGAGGTTGAAGAAATGTTAAATGCCAGACTTTGCAGAAGGAGACTGGAAAACATCATCCATTGGAAGAGATATGGTCCTGATGTGAGGAGTTTGGTACCAGTATCTAAAGTACATGCTTACATATGTAGCAGGGATTTAAATAAAAGTATTATCCCATTCTTTCTGTTTTTAGTTGTCCCCAGAGGTTATGCCTTAGTTGGGGGCACTGTAAGCTGTTTAACTTATGCACCTCTCCGGTAACCCATGTGGGACTTGTTCCCCCGGCCTCGGCTTCCCACTGGGAGGTGTTCTCTTTTGCTGCAGCTGCTGAGTCTCACTAGTTGGGCGTGTCTGCATGCTGTGTAGATTTAAAGGTGCCATTTCCTAATTATTTGAACTCCAACCCTGAGGCCTCAATTTGTTGGAGTTCCTATAAAAGCTCACTTAGCTCATCACTCTGAGCTGAGTTATTTTGAAGCCTAACTCGTTCCTGAAGCTAAGCATACTTACCTGATACTTGTGTATGCTCTCCTTGTTCCTGAAGTTAAGCATACATACCTGAATCCTGTGTATGCTCTCTATGTTCCATAAGTTTAGCATACTTACCTTTAACCTACATATGCTCACTGTGTTCCTAAAACTAAGCCTTTTGTGTCTGCTCTACCAGTGTCAGCTTTCCTCAAACCAGCTGTGCCTGCTGTATCTACCTGGTATATTGTTGCAGTCTTGCCAAGAGTTACCGCTGGGTATCCTGTGCCAGCTGAGTCTCATGGGTCTGCTATAGCAGTGACAGTTTTCTTCAAACCAGCCGTGCCTTCTGTACTTAGCTGGTATCCTGTGACAACCTCACCAACACTACCCGCTAGGTACCCTTTGTCTGCTGATTCTTCTGTGTCTTCTATACCAGTAACAGCCTTCCTGAAACCAGCTGTGCCTTCTTTACCTACCTGATACCTGTGGCAGTCTCATAAACAGTACCAATTGGGTATGCTGTGCCTGCTGAGTCTTCTGTGTCTGCTATACCAGTAAAAGCCTTCGACAAACCAGCTGTGCCTATTGTAACTACCTGGAATCCTGTGACAGTCTCACCAAGCATGCCCACTGAGTCTCCTGTATCTGTTATATCAGTGACAGCTTTCCTCAAGCCTACTCTGCCATCTGAACCTGCCTTGCATCCTGTGGCAGTCTCACCAACAGTACTCGCTGCACTAATGTTTATTTCACCTCTGTATACTATTTTACAGTATAGTAAATATACATAACAGTGCAATAAAGATATATAATATACCAACAAGCTCCTATAGGTTGTTGTTAAAGGGACAGTCAACACCAGATTTTTTGTTGTTTTAAAAGATAGATCATCCCTTAATTACCCATTCCTCAGTTTTGCATAACCAGCACAGCTATAATAATACACTTTTTACCTCTGTAATTACCATGTATCTAAGCATCTGCAGACTGCCCCCTTATTTCAGTTCTTTTGACAGACTTGGATTTTAGTCAATCAGTGCTCATTCCTCAGTAAATTCAAGTGCATGATCTCAATGTTATCTATATGAAACACATGAATTAATGCCCTCTAGTGGTCAAACTGCATTCATCTTAGAGGCGGCCTTTAAAGTCTACAAAATTGGCATATGAACCTCCTAGGTTTAGCTTTTAACTAAGAATACCAAGAGAACAAAGCAAAATTGGTGATAGAAGTAAATTGGAAAGTTGTTTAAAATTACATGCCCTATATGAATCATGAAAGGTTTATTTTGGACTTGACTGTCCCTTTAAGTTTTTTTCTTTATTAACAATGGTGATCACATACATAGCGAATATATCGGCGTTCCATACGAATTTCATGGGTGTCCCATGGGAGTAACTTGTATTTTAATGGAGAGATATTGTCAGGAGTTTCTAATTTTAAAAGAATATCCTCTATCATACCTGTCTGGCCACATTTTCAGTATTGAGATTTGCCATTGTAAGAAATCTACTGAATGTACATTGAAACTCAGTTAAAGGGACATAATACTCATATGCTAAATCACTTGAAACTGATGCAGTATAACTGTAAAAAGCTGACAGTATAATATCACCTGAGTATCTCTATGTAAAAAAGGAAGATATGTTACCTCACAATCTCCTCAGCTCAGCAGAGTAAGTTCTGTGTAAAAAGTTATACTCAGCTGCAGCCCAGCTGCAGGTAAAAAAAATAAAAAAATGAAGAAATGAACAGCAGCCAATCAGCATCAACAGTGCTGAGGTCATGAACTCTTTTATTGTGATCTCATGAGATTTGACTTAACTCTCATGAGATTTAATTGTAAACTTCACTACACTGAATAGGGAAATAAGATGAGAGTGCACGAGGCTCATCCCTTTGGCTGTCCCGGGACAGACATACTGATATGCTGCTTAGAAGTCCTTTAGTGCTCTTTTGACTGAAATTTGCTACAGACACATACGAAAACCTTGTGGAATTTCTTCCCAGAAAAAATCTGGCTGTTATAGCCACAAAGCAGATGCCCATGGATTTGGAATAAGATTTCCAAGAAACTCATATAGGTATGATGGTCAGATGTCCCCATACTTTTGGCCACAGTGTATATTAGATATATAAATATGTATTATGCATACAAAGAAAAAACAGACTAAAGTCTATTGAGTTCAACCATTACAAATTCTTGTTAATAAAGAAAGTAAAATTAATAATGAATAGGCATTTTCTTTATATTATAAAATATTTATACGGCGAAACACATCTCGACATTACAAAGAACAATATTAATAGAATGAAATGGTTTGATGAGTATTGTATGAGCTTGCCTATTGAATTTAATTTCAAGGATTGTTTTACCAGATAATGCTCCACAGGCATGCAGGTTTATATATCTCTGTGTTTATCATGAAGCAACAGGGCTCTATCTTTAATAAACAAAGGGGTCTTTAAATGTAATTTAATTATTGTTCTAAATTAAAAAAGAATAAGACTCCCCATGACTGTTAACCTAATTATTTACAAGATTATTTGGAAGACATTGGTCTGTAAAACCTTATGCATGTTGCTAAATTTGACAAAAACTGAAGCTGCAGACATTTTTTTTCTATAATAGGGAATTCCTCATTTTCACTTAACTCATCTTTAATATCTTTGCAAAACAATCCATTATTTAGGTGAACAATTTGCTATTAATATTTAATAAGACAAAATGTTTGGTTGCTATCTGTGTGTAGATGTGTGCTAAGCATGTGTGTGTAGGTCTTACCCATAGCACATAAACGTTTGCTGGAACTCTTTGGCTATCACCATACTGCTTTGTTTAATTGGATGCAACTGTAGTAATTTATACATTCTTTTTTTTATTTTTGCTATGTACCGTGTTATTTAATGGTTGGACAAGGTTCCAAGCTATGGAAGCTATCTGGCAATGTATGTATCAAGTGAACAGTGGATGTTGCTTGGTTACTGTCTGCATTTATTATTGCAGAACAAAGTTTGTGCTTTTTTCCACAGGGGGGCTTTTTTTTACAATAGAACATTTCTGCAAGACCCCATTATTATAATATAGTCCAAAACCAATTATCAGGGGCCCGATCCGATATGCAGCGTTGCCCGCAAAAGCCGGTGACGCCGAAATTTGCGCTGGTTTGGTATCCTATATATGGCATAACCTAGAAGTTACGCTCGTTTATTTCTGCCTTCGCCCGTAGTTTTTTGGGCCATAGGCAGGTATACCAAACCAGCGCAGTTTGGTATCCAATATACAGCGTAAGGACTTACGTGGCGAAAATGGAGATATCTTACTCCATTTTCACCTCGCCACAAAATGCAGCCGTAGCAAGCCTTACGCTGTCTATTGGAGCACCGTAACTCCCTAAACTACCTGCTAAATAAAACCTAACACCTAACGCATGCGCAATGTCTATCTACCTGTCAACCACGATCCCCCGCCGCAATCCCTAATACAGTATTTAACCCCTAAACCACTGCACACGGACCCTGCTGCCACATACATTAAAAGTATAACCCCCTAATGTGATCCCCCTACACCGTCGCCAGCTACATTACATACCCCCTAATGTGAGCCCCTTACATCGCCGCCATCTACCTTACCTACCCCCTAATGTGAGCCCCTTACACCGCCGCCATCTACCTTACCTACCCACTAAAGTGAGCCCCTTACACCACCGCAATCTATTTTAAAAATATTAACCCCCTAATTTAATCCCCCTACACCGCCGCCAGCTATATTAACCCTAATTATATTAGGGTTAATATAGTTAATATAGTTATTATATTATATATATATTAACTATATTAACTCTAATTATATTATGGTTAATATAGTTAATATCGTTATTATATATATTAACTATATTAACCCTAATTATATATATATATATATATATATATATATATATATATTAAGTATAATAACCCTATCTAACTCTAACATCCCTAACTAAATTCTTATTAAAATAAATCTAATTTATATTAATATTAATAATTAAAATATTCCTATTTAAATCTAAATACTTACCTATAAAATAAACCCTAAGATAGCTACAATGTAATTAATAATTACATTGTAGCTATTTTAGGGTTTATATTTATTTTACAGGTAACTTGGTATTTATTTTAACTAGGTACAATAGCTATTAAATAGTTAATAACTATTTAATAGCTACCTAGTTAAAATAATTACCAATTTACCTGTAAAATAAATCCTAACCTAAGTTACAAATACACCTACACTTCATCCGATCCGGGCAATGTCCAATCAAGCGGCAGAGAAGTCTTCTTCCATCCAGTCGATGTCTTCAATCAAGTGGCAGTGAAGTCTTCTTCCATCCGGCGATGTCTTCAATCAAGCGGCAGTGAAGTCTTCTTCCATCCGGCGATGTCTTCAATCAAGCGGCAGTGAAGTCTTCTTCCATCCAGCGATGTCTTCAAGCAATCTTCTTTCTTCGCTCCTCCGCCGCGGAGCATCCATCCAGCACAAAGACTAAACGAGGAATGAGGTACCTTTAAATGATGTCATCCAAGATCCATTCAATCCGATTGGCTATATAATTAGGGTTAATATAGTTAATATATATAATATAATAACTATATTAACTATATTAACCCTAATATAAATAGATGGCGGCTGTGTAAGGGGCTCACTTTAGGGGGTAGGTAAGGTAGATGGCGGCGGGGTAGGTGCTCACTTTAGGGGGTAGGTAAGGTAGATGGCGGCAGGGTAGGGGCTCACTTTAGGGGGTAGGTAAGGTAGACGGCGGCGGTGTAAGGGGCTCAATTTAGGGGGTAGGTAAGGTAGATGGTGGCGGGGTAGGGGCTAACTTTAGGGGTAGGTAGGGTAGATGGCGGCGGTGTAAGGGGCTCACTTTAGAGCAGGGATGTGCACTCATAGGAGGCAGGGGAGGCAGTGCCTACCCTGCCATATGTGGCAAAAGCTTAATTAAATTTTAGCTAAAATAAAAAAAAAGTAAAAATAAAATATTTTCCCCCCTATGTAATGCTATGGAGAGGCGGGTACAGGAATGCTTCTCTCCATTGCAGTACATGGGTCAAAGGAAAAGCTGTGCTGCAGCGCCACTTGTGTTCTGTCAATATATTAGCAGCAAAAATTGGGACCAATAGGAGGCACCCCTCTTAATGCCTCCTAGCAAGTGAAGGATATATAGATTAATCAGAAGGAGGATGCAGTGAGCAGGGTCATGTGACACAACTGGAAGCTGAGGTAACCTAAGAACAGATGACACCAAGCAGAAGAGTAAAGTAGTATTCTACATCTCTTGTGATTCACCCATTGTGTTCAGATACAGCTCATTAACAGGGGGACAGTAAGTGAGCATAACCGAAGCAGAAGAGTAAAGTAGTATTCTACATCTATTGTGATTCACCCATTGTGTTCAGATACAGCTCATTAACAGGGGGACAGTAAGTGAGCATAACCCAAGCAGAAGAGTAAAGTAGTATTCTACATCTCTTGTGATTCACACATTGTGTTCAGATACAGCTCATTAACAGGGGGGACAGTAAGTCAGCATAACCCAAGCAGAAGAGTAAAGTAGTATTCTACATCTCTTGTGATTCACAAATTGTGTTCAGATACAGCTCATTAACAGGGGGGGACAGTAAGTGAGCATAACCCAAGCAGAAGAGTAAAGTAGTATTCTACATCTCTTGTGATTCACAAATTGTGTTCAGATACAGCTCATTAACAGGGGGGGACAGTAAGTGAGCATAACCCAAGCAGAAGAGTAAAGAAATATTCTACATCTCTTGTGATTCACACATTGTGTTCAGATACAGCTCATTAACAGGGGGACAGTAAGTGAGCATAACCCAAGCAGAAGAGTAAAGTAGTATTCTACATCTCTTGTGATTCACAAATTGTGTTCAGATACAGCTCATTAACAGGGGGACAGTAAGTGAGCATAACCCAAGCAGAAGAG
Organism: Bombina bombina; assembly: GCF_027579735.1. Classification (NCBI taxonomy): domain Eukaryota; kingdom Metazoa; phylum Chordata; class Amphibia; order Anura; family Bombinatoridae; genus Bombina; species Bombina bombina. Next base: position 1,098,321,187 of record NC_069503.1, on the reverse strand, counting down.
TAAAGTAGTATTCTACATCTCTTGTGATTCACACATTGTGTTCAGATACAGCTCATTAACAGGGGGGACAGTAAGTGAGCATAACCCAAGCAGAAGAGTAAAGTAGTATTCTACATCTCTTGTGATTCACAAATTGTGTTCAGATACAGCTCATTAACAGGGGGGGGACAGTAAGTGAGCATAACCCAAGCAGAAGAGTAAAGTAGTATTCTACATCTCTTGTGATTCACAAATTGTGTTCAGATACAGCTCATTAACAGGGGGGGACAGTAAGTGAGCATAACCCAAGCAGAAGAGTAAAGTAATATTCTACATCTCTTGTGATTCACACATTGTGTTCAGATACAGCTCATTAACAGGGGGGACAGTAAGTGAGCATAACCAAAGCAGAAGAGTAAAGTAGTATTCTACATCTCTTGTGATTCACAAATTGTGTTCAGATACAGCTCATTAACAGGGGGGGACAGTAAGTGAGCATAACCCAAGCAGAAGAGTAAAGTAATATTCTACATCTCTTGTGATTCACAAATTGTGTTCAGATACAGCTCATTAACAGGGGGCGGGGGGGCAGTAAGTGAGCATAACCCAAGCAGAAGAGTAAAGTAGTATTCTACATCTCTTGTGAGTCACAAATTGTGTTCAGATACAGCTCATTAACAGGGGGGACAGTAAGAGAGCATTACCCAAGCAGAAGAGTAAAGTAGTATTCTACATCTCTTGTGATTCACACATTGTGTTCAGATACAGCTCATTAACAAGGGGGGGTGACAGTAAGTGAGCATAACCCAAGCAGAAGAATAAAGTAGTATTCTACATCTCTTGTGATTCACACATTGTGTTCAGATACAGCTCATTAACCCCTTAATGACCGAGGACGTGCAGGGTACGTCCTCAAAAAAAAGGCAGTTAACGCCTGAGGACGTACCCTGCACGTCCTCGGTGTGGAAAGCAGCTGGAAGCGATCCTGCTCGCTTCCAGCTGCTTTCCGGTTATTGCAGTGATGCCTCGATATCGAGGCATCCTGCAATAACCATTTGTAGCCATCCGGTGCAGAGAGAGCCACTCTGTGGCCCTCTCTGCACCGGACATTAACGGCTACGTTCGTTGGTGGGTGGGAGCCGGTGTGGGAGGTGGGTGGCGGCCATCGATGGCCTTTGTGATGCGGAGGGGGGCGGGATCGGGGGCGGGGACGATCGGGGGGACGCGCACGGACGCGCGCACGTGCACGGGGAGGCCGGGCGGGTGCATGCACGGCAAGGGAGCGGGTGGGAACCACTACGCTACAGAAAGTTTTTTTGTTAGAAGTGGGGATCAAAGGGGTTAATATGTTTATTTTGGTGATCGGTTTGGCTGGTGGGGTATTGGACTGTGGGGGGGAAGCTACACTACAGAAACAAATAATAAAAAATAAAAAAAAAAACATTTTTATTTGCAAACTGGGTACTGGCAGACAGCTGCCAGTACCCAAGATGGCCCCAATAAGGCAGAGGGGGAGGGTTAGGGAGCTATTTTGGGGGGATCAGGGAGGTTGGGGGCTAAGGGGGGACCCTACATAGCAGCATATGTAAATATGCTTTTAAAAAAAAAATTTTTTTTTTTTTTTTTTTTTTTTTATACCTTTTATTTTAGTACTGGCAGACTTTCTGCCAGTACTTAAGATGGTGGGGACAATTGTGGGGTGGGGGAGGGAAGAGTGCTGTTTGGGAGGGATCAGGGGGTGGGATGTGTCAGGTGGGAGTCTGATCTCTACACTAAAGCTAAAATTAACCCTGCAAGCTCCCTACAAACTACCTAATTAACCCCTTCACTGCTGGCCATAATACACATGTGATGCGCAGCAGCATTTAGCGGCCTTATAATTACCAAAAAGCAACGCCAAAGCCATATATGTCTGCTATTTCTGAACAAAGGGGATCCCAGAGAAGCATTTAAAACCATTTGTGCCATAATTGCACAAGCTGTTTGTAAATAATTTTAGTGAAAAACCTAAAGTTTGAAAAAGTGAACAATTTTTTTTTTATTTGATTGCTTTTGGCGGTGAAATGGTGGCATGAAATATACCGAAATGGGCCTAGATCAATACTTGGGGTTGTCTACTACACTACACTAGAGCTAAAATTAACCCTAGAAGCTCCCTACATGCTCCCTAATTAAACTGTCCCTTTAACCAAATAAATCCAAACTATCTTTAAAAAAAATAAAAACCTACCTAAGAAAGTATAAAAAATATATGTTTACCTTTTAAAAAAAACCATAATTAATATTAAAAAAAACCCTCCTACTATTACTATTAAAAAAAACCTCTACCATTACAAAAAAAAAACTACCATTACAAAACATAACAAATTATCAAAAATTAAAAATAAATCTATGCCTATTCCAACCCCACCCCCCAAAAAAAACACTCACCCCAAAAAAACACTCAAAATAAAGAAACCTTTTCTAAAACTAAGCTACAAATAGCCATTAAAATGTCATTTTGTTAGGCATTGCCCTAAAGTAAACCAGTTCTTTTAGTGAAAAAAAACAACTTATGTCTACTATTAAAAGTTCACTGCAAAGGGGATTTGGCTGAGCATTGCCCTTAAAAGGGCATTTAGCTATTTTTCTGTCCAGAAAAAATATATTCATTTACTTTGTCAAAATGTCTTAATCACAGTGAACATGTCATTGAATAAGCTATATAACATCTATATCTAATTTTGTGGTCTATGACAACCTCAATAAAAAAAATATGCATAATAAAAATATGAAATTCAAAGCATATTGTTTTTTGAATGCAAAATACGTTTCCCTACCTCTGCTATTGGGCTAAGCAAGGGCGTTCTATTGGTTTGCTGAAATTTCTCTACGAGGTCTGGCGTATTTTGTAAAAAAAAATCCCTTGTAGATCTAAGAGCTGTTTTTTCTCGCAAATTAAAAGGTGGCGAGATTACATAAAAATGACCCAAAATGCTTATTGCCCTAATAGAAAAACCCATGTATAGGAAAATAGAGGCAATATTAAGCTACTATAGGCTGCAAGCAGAGTAATCTGATTTGTTTTGACTGCAGGATTTAATTTTCGAATTGTGCCGACTGCTCCCTGCTATTTGCTCTTCCCCGCAAATTTTCTCTTTTCAGCAAGCTCCATTACTGTCATAGTGGACAAATGTGATAGTTGCTTTTGGAAGAGCAACTTTCAATTTTACCCTAAATGTTGGTGTTAATTTAGCGGCAACGAAAACACTACAAACTGTGGTTTTACCTCAAAGAAAACCACCTATAACTAAAAAGATAGTTGTTAGAATATGGGGATATTTGTTTAGTTTGCAGTGCGACCGGAGTAACTCTGAACCAGATTTACTCAGTCTAAATCTTGCCTAGTGTTTGATACTATGTTAAGATGTTTATTTGATACTGTGTAAAACAAATGAAAGTGTAAGTTTCAATTTACTAGAAGTATAATAATTTCAATCCGTAATATGAAAGACAGATATCTGGTATTGAGTAAATAATATAAAGAATTTATTCAAAGTAACTTATAAATACATGCATACAGTAAAAACAATAAAAGCTAGAACTACCTATTATTTGACCGGATCCGGAATTAAAATATAATCAATACAAGGCAGTTAGAAATATAATTATTCTAAAATATAATAGCGTTCCTAGAAATATGTATGTGATATTATTAACTCGAGCAAAAAAGGGGGGCTTATAGTTTATATGTAGACTCCTGCATATATTAATATAACACACATGGAATAGAAGAATATGCAAAAATGCATTCGCCCGGGGCTTAAAAAATAAATAAAAGGTACCTTAAAAGAGAAAAAATTCCAAGATGGTTGTACTATACCGGTATAGTTATTCTGTAAATCCTGTTTGTTGAAGCAAACTATTGTGGAAACCCACCAGGGGGTCTCTTATAATCGTATCCAGAGGGTCAGTATGGCAATAGTTTGTTGCTTTAGTTGTGATCTTTTTGATGATGTGTAGGTTACGATTTTTTTTTTTTGTATCCTTTGTTGGAGGACCCACCAGGGGGTCTTGCACAGTCTTTCAGGTGTTTGGTTAGAGAAGTATTCTCAAGTTGTCAAAACTGTGCGATGTTAGGAGATCTTGTGTATCCTTTGTTGGAGGACCCACCAGGGGGTCTTACACAGTCTTTCTGGTGTATTTTATTGTGCAAAATACAATCTTCTATTTGTTCTTGCTGATTATTTAGTTGGATGTTGTCGGACTTTGTTCTCTAATTTACTTTTGTTGAACGGTTCGGTTAGAGAAATGTCCACAAATTGCCAAGCTGTGCGATGTTTTAGGCTATGTTTTGAGCTTTTTGGTTACTGTGTGACCTTTTTTAAGTATTTAGATTCTTTTGCGGTACCGGAGGGCTCACACTGGAGTCGAGTTCTGCTAGATTTCTGACTTGTTTTTTTGCTCTCTCATTTGTTGGCGGTCCTCGATCTTTGTACCTTACATAATTTTGTTCCGATAGCGGTTCTACTTCCTTGTTTTGATCTTTAGTGTAGAGCTGCTGGATATGATTTAGTGCAGATGTGGAAGTTGGAATAAAGTCCTGAGTCTCTGGAGCAGTCTGTCTGGACGCGTTTCGGCTGTCAACTGTAGCCTTTTTCATACATAATGCTCCAATTCAGTTTGGCGGTCTTATTTGAACCTCTGGTCTATTCTCCCATTGGTTGAATTTTTTACCATGTCTGGTCTATTCTCCCATTGGTTGAATTTTTACTATATTGTTGGCTCAGTTTAGATGCAATTATATAGGAACAGTTCTTTTGGTATATCCTGATCTTATAATCAATTTGAACTTACTACATACAGATAAACAATCAAAATAATATTTGGTTGGTAAAATAAGAAAGTTCTGGGACCAAGATGATTTTTTATGTCTAAAGAATAGATTAGACCTATATTCACGGATGCAGATATTTGTCGATCATATGCTTATAAACGTTATGATGTTGAAAGTGAATTATAAATTTAAATTTATTTATTTGGAGGTAAAACTTGTTAAATAGATTTATTTAAAAACAATTAAATTGGATTTCTTTTATTACACTTCTAGTCCGTTAATGCTTAGTAGAATCAATTACTTGATGTTGTATTCATTTCTGCATGATCTGCTAGAATGTTGAAGTCTCTTTGGCTAAGCACTATGTATTTCTGTAATTAACAGATAGATGGAACTTTCAGTGGCTATAAGTGCATTTACTATATTAAATAATTTGGGTCTTAGGGTATATTTGGAACAAATCGGTGGAATTAATTAAATTCATTTCATCCTTATTTAAAGTGTCGTTTAACTTTATTGTTTTTGATTAATTTATGTCTGATATTCATAGGTGGATATTAAGATTAGTGATATGGGTATTCTTTCGAGTGGTGGAAATTTGGCTTAGTACTTCAGGAAAGGTGTAATGCTGAAATCAATATTTAATCCTTTTGGTGCCTTAGTCTCTAGTTCATAAATCCACTTGTACTCTAATTTTAATAACTCATTCTCTATATCGCCTCCTCTCCAGTTTTGGTTTATTTTGTCTATTGCAACATATTTGAATTTCTTTAAGTCACAATTGTTACATTTTAAGAAATGTTGTGGTACTGGGAGATCTTTGTTTCTATCCTCTCCTGCGTGCTCTATAGATAGTATATGTTCCCTCACTCTCTCCCTGACAGGTCTAGTGGATTCTCCTATGTATTGTTTTCCACAAAAACATTCAAGCAGGTATATTATATTTTTGTCTGTACATCGGATTTGATGTTTTATATTATATTCTTTTCCGGTGGTGTTGGATTTGAATTTCTTTCTCTTTTCAGAGTGTCTACAAGATTTGCAGGCAAAACAGGGAAAAAAACCTTTTATTTCGTTACCTTTGAGATCTCTATCTGGTTTCTTTTTCTTTTTTAGGTCAGTAGGTGCTAATTTAGTTTTTAAATTATTAGCTCTTCTGTAGATGATTTCGGGTTTTTCACCTATTTGGTCCTTTAATTTTTCATCTAATTTAAGTATACTCCAATGTTTTTGTATAATTTTTTCAATTTTCTTGTGGTCTTGGGTATATTGGGTTATAAATGGTAATTTTGGTTTTTCTTTTTTTGTGCCAGTATTTTGTTTATAAATTATTTTATTTCTATCTTTGTTTTTTATTACTTCTATTTGTTTGTCTATAGTTTCACTATTATAGCCTCTTTCAATGAATTTCTTTTTTAATAGTTTTGATTGTTTTATGTAATCTTCTTCCTTTGTGCAATTCTTTCTGATTCTTAACAATTGTCCTTTGGGGATATTGTTTTTCCATTTGCTATGATGGCAGCTCTCTGCATGAATATAGTTGTTACTATCTACTGTTTTGAAGTGTGTCTTACTCTTGATTTGGTTATTTTCAATATAGATCTCTAAGTCAAGAAAGACGATTCTTTCATTACTGATTTCGTACGTGAATTATAAATTTTTTTCATTTTTATTCATTTTGTTATAGAATTCCTCAAACATTGACTTCTCCCCTTTCCAAATCATTAAAATATCATCTATATATCTTTTGAAGCATACCAGGTTCGCTCCCAATTGTGTGTTAGTTAAAAAATCTGTTTCCCATAGCCCCATAAATAGGTTAGCATAACTGGGAGCGAACCTGGTGCCCATAGCAGTTCCGCAGATTTGATTATAGAAATTTCCTTCAAAGAAAAAATAATTATGGGTTAGAATATATTTTATGCTTTCTAGTATGAAATCTTTGTGTGTTGAAGACATTTCGTTGTCGCTACTTAGATAATGGTCAACTGCTTGTAATCCATCTATGTGTTTAATGCAAGTATATAATGAGGAGACATCGCATGTTATAAGCCACATTTCTTCGGTCCATATTATATCCTTTATTAATTTTATTACATGTGTGGAGTCTTTTATATAACTTTCTAGATTTATGACATGCTTTTGAAGGTATTTGTCAACATACTCTGAAAGGTTGGAAGTGAGGGAATTAATTCCCGATACAATGGGGCGGCCTGGTGGGTTATTAATATCTTTATGGATTTTTGGTAAAGTGTAAAATAGTGGTATTTTTGGAAATTGTGGTAGTAGATAGTCAAATTCTTTCTCTGTTAAAATTTCTTTTGTTAAAGCGTCTGTTAATATCATTTTAAGTTCTAATTTGTAAAAACTGGTCGGATTCCTGATACATTTTTTATAGGTATTTTCATCTAGGATTAATTCGTTACACATTCTTATGTAATGTTCTTTATTTAGGATGACTTTCCCTCCACCCTTGTCCGCTGCCTTAATCACAATACTTTGTTCTTTTTCCATTTTTTCTAATGTTTCACTTTCTTTTTTTGTTAGATTATTTGTTTTAAATTTGGAGTAGTTTACAATCTTTAATTTTCTTAGATCTTCATTTACAAGTTTCTCAAAAGTTTCTATACATGGGCCTTTTTCGTGTTTTGGGTAGAATGTTGATTTATTCTTGAGGTTAGAATGTATAATACCGTTTGTGTTGTTTGTTTGTGTACTTGTGACTTGTTTTTCTAGTGCTTAGCCAAAGAGACTTCAACATTCTAGCAGATCATGCAGAAATGAATACAACATCAAGTAATTGATTCTACTAAGCATTAACGGACTAGAAGTGTAATAAAAGAAATCCAATTTAATTGTTTTTAAATAAATCTATTTAACAAGTTTTACCTCCAAATAAATAAATTTAAATTTATAATTCACTTTCAACATCATAACGTTTATAAGCATATGATCGACAAATATCTGCATCCGTGAATATAGGTCTAATCTATTCTTTAGACATAAAAAATCATCTTGGTCCCAGAACTTTCTTATTTTACCAACCAAATATTATTTTGATTGTTTATCTGTATGTAGTAAGTTCAAATTGATTATAAGATCAGGATATACCAAAAGAACTGTTCCTATATAATTGCATCTAAACTGAGCCAACAATATAGTAAAAATTCAACCAATGGGAGAATAGACCAGACATGGTAAAAAATTCAACCAATGGGAGAATAGACCAGAGGTTCAAATAAGACCGCCAAACTGAATTGGAGCATTATGTATGAAAAAGGCTGCAGTTGACAGCCGAAACGCGTCCAGACAGACTGCTCCAGAGACTCAGGACTTTATTCCAACTTCCACATCTGCACTAAATCATATCCAGCAGCTCTACACTAAAGATCAAAACAAGGAAGTAGAACCGCTATCGGAACAAAATTATGTAAGGTACAAAGATCGAGGACCGCCAACAAATGAGAGAGCAAAAAAACAAGTCAGAAATCTAGCAGAACTCGACTCCAGTGTGAGCCCTCCGGTACCGCAAAAGAATCTAAATACTTAAAAAAGGTCACACAGTAACCAAAAAGCTCAAAACATAGCCTAAAACATCGCACAGCTTGGCAATTTGTGGACATTTCTCTAACCGAACCGTTCAACAAAAGTAAATTAGAGAACAAAGTCCGACAACATCCAACTAAATAATCAGCAAGAACAAATAGAAGATTGTATTTTGCACAATAAAATACACCAGAAAGACTGTGTAAGACCCCCTGGTGGGTCCTCCAACAAAGGATACACAAGATCTCCTAACATCGCACAGTTTTGACAACTTGAGAATACTTCTCTAACCAAACACCTGAAAGACTGTGCAAGACCCCCTGGTGGGTCCTCCAACAAAGGATACAAAAAAAAAAATCGTAACCTACACATCATCAAAAAGATCACAACTAAAGCAACAAACTATTGCCATACTGACCCTCTGGATACGATTATAAGAGACCCCCTGGTGGGTTTCCACAATAGTTTGCTTCAACAAACAGGATTTACAGAATAACTATACCGGTATAGTACAACCATCTTGGATTTTTTTCTCTTTTAAGGTACCTTTTATTTATTTTTTAAGCCCCGGGCGAATGCATTTTTGCATATTCTTCTATTCCATGTGTGTTATATTAATATATGCAGGAGTCTACATATAAACTATAAGCCCCCCTTTTTTGCTCGAGTTAATAATATCACATACATATTTCTAGGAACGCTATTATATTTTAGAATAATTATATTTCTAACTGCCTTGTATTGATTATATTTTAATTCCGGATCCGGTCAAATAATAGGTAGTTCTAGCTTTTATTGTTTTTACTGTATGCATGTATTTATAAGTTACTTTGAATAAATTCTTTATATTATTTACTCAATACCAGATATCTGTCTTTCATATTACGGATTGAAATTATTATACTTCTAGTAAATTGAAACTTACACTTTCATTTGTTTTACACAGTATCAAATAAACATCTTAACATAGTATCAAACACTAGGCAAGATTTAGACTGAGTAAATCTGGTTCAGAGTTACTCCGGTCGCACTGCAAACTAAACAAATATCCCCATATCCATTACTGTCATGCCTGGTCCAGCTAGACACAGTAAGCCAAAATGATTTTCATTGTTTTGTAGTTTGTGATCTTATCATCTCTCCTGAAGCCTATTGGGACTGTCAGGCTGAGGTGATTACCACCTGTCGGGTGATGTTCCCACTGTGCAGAAGTAAAGGGGTAAAGCACCAGGACAGTCCAGAGTAGAAGGATAGGTAATACACTGAAGATCAATCTGCAAAAGCTTAGGTACAAGGGAGCAGGAGCAAGTCTAGTTATCAGGCCAGTGGTTATAAACAGCAAGGGAGTCCAAACAAGGCTTCTAGACAAAAGGAGAAAGCATCAGGCACAATATAAAAAAACAAGTAGAGGTGACAACAATCTGGATGACAACAAAAGTACTGAGAAATCAGCAAACAAGAGCTGGGCAACAGGAGAAACTCGCAGCAATGCCCAACAATTTTATAGAGTGATCTGCAGAGTTGTATAGGCGAAGACCCCTATAATTAAAACTCTAAGCACACAAGAGACAAAAGCTGCATTTAATACATACATGAAAATTAAATGATAATAGCACAGGTAGTTTAACCATTTGTTTCCATGTACCTGTATATTGTAGCAATCCCCTATCAAAAAAGTAATTCTAAACTAAATCAGCCTCTTCTTCAGGGAAGCAAGATAATATGTGTTAATGCAGCAGTGTAAGGGTTAAGGTAGAAGTGACTCAATGATAACTTACTCCATGATTGTGTTTGAGCTTTATTCCTGGAGTTGTCAAGCTAGTTATTTATTTTATGAAGGAATTAAAGGGACATTCAAGTCCAAACATTTTTTTTCATGATTCAAATAGGGCATGTCATGTTAAACAACTTTGCCATTTACTTTCATCACTAATTTTACATTGTTCTCTTGGTAATCTTAGTTGAAAGCTAAACCTAGGAGGTTTATATGCTAATTTCTTAGACCTTGAAGGCCACCTATAATCTGAATCCATTTTCACCACAAAGGGCGTTAGCTCATGTGTTTCATATAGATAACATTGAGCTCACGCACGTGAATTTACAGAGGAGTGAGCACTGATTGGCTTTAATGCAAGTCCGTCAAAAGAACTGAAATAAGGGGGCATTAATATAACTGTGTTGGTTATGTAAAACTGGAGAATGGGTAATAAAGAGATTAACTATCTTTTTAAACAACAGACATTCTGCTGTTGACTGTCCCTTTAAGTGAGGACTGTGAGGGGGGAGTTCAGCTCACTAACATAAAATAAACAAAAGTTTGCTCCATGGAGAGTGGGTGTTCTGTCTGGAATCCAGATTTAAACACTAATTGCAGCTATGGGAAAACTGAAATTACTGTCCCTCGAGTCTGCCCATGCCTGACCCTTAGACAACAGTAGCATAGCAGATTCTTGCCCCCAAGATCACCTAACCTTCTGTCTCTGCTCTTTTACTTCCAATCCTGTATCCTAAAGAACAACAGAGAGGAAGGAACTTCAGTACGGGGACTAGGGAGGAGAGGAATGCTGAGCATTCCAATACAGTGTGGCTAGTAAGCTACATTGCACCTTTCAAGTTCTCCAGCCTTCATGGTGCACTCTTGCCACTAATCCCCCCCTGACAGCGCTAATTGTCACAATGCCCCTGTACAATCATTCCCCACATTAAAATACTGGCTGCTCTGCTAGAATAGGAACCTGGAGGCATCCCTGTCGCCTGAGGACAAAAATCAAACCTGCCCACTAGTCCTCTCTGTACAGACTGTGCACTGTTTTGAATCTTGCCATGCAAGTTCTAAACTACACCCTCCCAATAAAAATTAGGATAGTTGGGGTTTCTGGAATATTGTATTTAATTTGAGGGCGTCAGGGAGCTTCTATATCAATGCAGGAGACTTGGAACTTCTGGGAGAGTTGGGATGTTTGCATCTGAAGTTTCACTAGGAGTTTTGCTGTCATGCAGTACCTTACTTTCACCGCATAGACTGGTGGTGCTCACATTCCTTTCTGTATACTGTTGTGCTGTAGGCCTAAAACTTGAGGACTAGATTAATGGCAGAATGGTCAGGGATGCAGCAGATGAAAAAGACGTAGGAGAGACTTTAAGGTGAGTGGCTGGCAAGGATGGACAAGATGCAAGTCTGGCACAGAGCATGGCAGATTAAACAAATCCCTACTCAGTGCAAGTAGCAACAGATACAATGATTCTCTTTCTGTAAGTATTTAGGGTTATACCATGACAGGGACAGATATGTGACAATGTTAGGCTTGGGAACTCTACTATGTGCACTATGATTTCTTAGAATTTGAAAACCACAATTCAATTAAATTCAATTAAACTAAAAAAATGGCAAAAAAATAATACAAATATATTGCAAATGTTTTTTTTTTTTCTGTACATGAATACGTTTTACATTACAATCTCAATGTATTTACTGACCCTTTAAAACTGAATTGCAATAATGTGTAAGAAATGAAAACCGTCCAAACTGATTCAGGATACAAATTTGTCATGTAACCTAATGTGATATAAGATTTTATTAGTTAAACCAAATGTATAGATGGAAAATAAATTCACGTTTAGTGAAAAATGTATTGTATACATAGGGGAGCCTCACCATGTGTTAAAGGGCATTTTAAACCCCCCCCCCTTTTTAAAATGGCCCATAGCGCATGTGCGAAACACGTGCATGCGCGGGATCAACACAGATCCCCTAGCTGAAGCTGGAGTTTGGGTGACGTCAGGGAAAGGAGGGGTCAGGCGGCCATTACAAAACGGGTGGAGTAGGAGAAGTAAGTGCTTTTACTTGCAAAGTATTTTTTAAACCTAATTGGGCTACAGTTTGCTGTAAAACTCGTTACTTACATAATCTGAAGAAGTTATAATAATCTTTGGGTTGACTTTTGTTAAAAGGACATCATAGTAATTTTTGTATACCTACAGTCTATATGTACAAACATATAAAAACCTAAACTACTAGTTTTTGTACTGAGCAGAGGGAAAGGATATGCAAATGAGCCACACATTTTTGTTTCAAGTATTCAATTTAAACACAGACTTCCTAATGGTGGTGCAATAGTGCTCTGGGCAGCTTTTAAAGAGACATAAAGCCCCAAATATTTATTTCATGATTCAGATAGAGCATACCGTTTTAAACAACTTTCCAATTTAATTATTTTATCAAATTTGATTTGTTTTATTGTTACCCTTTGTTGAAAAGCACCTCAGCAGTGTGCACGTGTCTGCAGCACTATATGGCAGCATTTTTGCATCAATGTTACACATTAGCAAGAGCACTAGATGGCAGCACTATTTCCTGTTATGTAGTACTAATGTTATACATTAGCAAGAGCACTAGATGGCAGCACTATTTCCTGTTATGTAGTACTAATGTTATACATTAGCAAGAGCACTAGATGGCAGCACTATTTCCTGTTATGTAGTACTAATGTTATACAATAGCAAGAGCATTCGATGGCAGCACTATTTCCTGTTATGTAGTGCTAATGTTATACATTAGCAAGAGCACTAGATGGCAGCACTATTTCCTGTCATGTAGTACTAATGTTACACATTAGCAAGAGCACTAGATGGCAGCACTATTTCCTGTTATGTAGTACTAATGTTATACAATAGCAAGAGCACTAGATGGCAGCACTATTTCCTGTCATGTAGTATTAATGTTACACATTAGCAAGAGCACTAGATGGCAGCACTATTTCCTGTTATGTAGTACTAATGTTATACAATAGCAAGAGCACTAGATGGCAGCACTATTTCCTGTTATGTAGTACTAATGTTATACATTAGCAAGAGCACTAGATGGCAGCACTATTTCCTGTTATGTAGTACTAATGTTATACAATAGCAAGAGCACTAGATGGCAGCACTATTTCCTGTAATGTAGTACTAATGTTATACAATAGCACTAGATGGCAGCACTATTTCCTGTCATATAGTACTAATGTTATACATTAGCAAGAGCACTAGATGGCAGCACTATTTCCTGTCATGTAGTACTAATGTTACACATTAGCAAGAGCACTAGATGGCAGCACTATTTCCTGTAATGTAGTACTAATGTTATACATTAGCAAGAGCACTAGATGGCAGCACTATTTCCTGTCATGTAGTACTAATGTTATACAATAGCAAGAGCACTAGATGGCAGCACTATTTCCTGTCATGTAGTACTAATGTTACACATTAGCAAGAGCACTAGATGGCAGCATTATTTCCTGTCATGTAGTACTAATGTTATACATTAGCAAGAGCACTAGATGGCAGCACTATTTCCTGTCATGTAGTACTAATGTTACACATTAGCAAGAGCACTAGATGGCAGCACTATTTCCTGTCATGTAGTACTAATGTTATACATTAGCAAGAGCGCTAGATGGCAGCACTATTTCCTGTCATGTAGTACTAATGTTATACATTATCAAGAGCACTAGATGGCAGCACTATTTCCTGTCATGTAGTACTAATCTTACACATTAGCAAGAGCACTAGATGGTAGCACTATTTCCTGTCATGTAGTACTAATGTTATACAATAGCAAGAGCACTAGATGGCAGCACTATTTCCTGTTATGTAGTACTAATGTTATACAATAGCAAGAGCACTAGATGGCAGCACTATTTCCTGTCATGTAGTACTAATATTATACAATAGCAAGAGCACTAGATGGCAGCACTATTTCCTGTTATGTAGTACTAATGTTATACAATAGGAAGAGCACTAGATGGCAGCACTATTTCCTGTCATGTACTACTAATGTTATACAATAGCAAGAGCACTAGATGGCAGCACTATTTCCTGTCATGTAGTACTAATGTTACACATTAGCAAGAGCACTAGATGGCAGCACTATTTCCTGTCATGTAGTACTAATGTTATACATTAGCAAGAGCGCTAGATGGCAGCACTATTTCCTGTCACATAGTACTAATGTTACACATTAGCAAGAGCACTAGATGGCAGCACTATTTCCTGTAATGTAGTACTAATGTTATACATTAGCAAGAGCGCTAGATGGCAGCACTATTTCCTGTCATGTAGTACTAATGTTATACATTATCAAGAGCACTAGATGGCAGCACTATTTCCTGTCATGCAGTACTAATGTTACACATTAGCAAGAGCACTAGATAGCAGCACTATTTCCTGTCATGTAGTACTAATGTTATACATTATCAAGAGCACTAGATGGCAGCACTATTTCCTGTCATGTAGTACTAATGTTATACATTATCAAGAGCACTAGATGGCAGCACTATTTCCTGTCATGCAGTACTAATGTTACACATTAGCAAGAGCACTAGATGGCAGCACTATTTCCTGTCATGTAGTACTAATGTTATACATTATCAAGAGCACTAGATGGCAGCACTATTTCCTGTCATGCAATACTAATGTTACACATTAGCAAGAGCACTAGATGGCAGCACTATTTCCTGTCATGCAATACTAATGTTACACATTAGCAAGAGCACTAGATGGCAGCACTATTTCCTGTCACGTAGTACTAATCTTACACATCAGCAAGAGCACTAGATGGCAGCACTATTTCCTGTCATGTAGTGCTTAAGGCATGTGCACGCTAGCTACCTAGGTAATAGAAATACATTGGAAACTTTTTTTAAATTCCGTTCTCTATTTCCTGTCACGTAGTACTAATCTTACACATCAGCAAGAGCACTAGATGGCAGCACTATTTCCTGTCATGTAGTGCTTAAGGCATGTGCACGCTAGCTACCTAGGTAATAGAAATACATTGGAAACTTTTTTTAAATTCCGTTCTCTATTTGTATAGTGAAAAAAAAAATGTGGGTCCCTTTAAGCATAACAGAGATTGAGGGGTGCAGCATAGGGAATCACAGTGTCCCTGTTGTTAGCTAAATATAAAAGGCCTCCTATGCCTAAATGAATTGCAAATATGGAGCAGTAATAATAAGTAATAAGAAAATAAGAAGATTTTCTTTCATGATTTAGATAGAACATACAAATTTAAATAACTTTTCAATTTACTTCTATAATCAAATTTTCTTTGTCTTCTTGTTATCTTTTGTTGAAATGAAGGAAGGTAAGTTCAGGAGTGTGCACGTGTCTGCAGTATATGGCAACAGTTTTGCAACAATGTTATACATTAGCAGGAGCACTAGATGGCAGCACTATTTCCTGTCATGTAGTGCTGCAGACATGTGCATGCTACCTACCTAGATATCTCTTCAACAAAGAATAACATGAGAATGAAGCAAATTTGATAATAGAAGTAAATCAGAAACTTTTTTTATTATTGTATTTTCTATTTGAATCATAACAGAAAAACGTTGGGTTACATGTCCCTTTAATGGGGTAAAATCCCTTCTGTTTGCCTACTGGCAGCCTTAGAGGTAAAATTATTCATTTGTATCTTACTGGCAGCCAAGGGGTAAATATACATTATGGGATCAAGAGTGGGGCTATGGTTGAGCTTTTTTTGAGCTGGGGGGGAGGGGTATTGTGTAACACCGTCTACCATTGTGCCCAACCATTGACATATTGTCCAGCTGGCAATCCTACATGCATTTGGAAGAACAGCTTTTATACATAAAAATATTTTAGTATGAATAATGGTTATGTAAAAGCTGTTCTTAAATATATGACGTGTCTGATTGTTTGTCCTGGGACTCTATTGCTCATTGGCTAATAGGGATAGATCCTGAGAAATGTTGGTTTATTCAACACAGGTATATAGTTTTAAAAAAAAGTGACGTAATATGTTTTCATTTTTTTTTTAACTTTAGATGTTCTGCAACTGAGCTACTGCACTACTCAAGCAATCATGCTGTAGAATGTAGCAGGATTAGCATTCTGTAGAATGTACTTAAAAATCTGTAGGGGATTGGAAGTGCAGTTGCCTTGGTTAAAGGAAAGGGGCAAAATAAATGCATACATTTTGCTATACATAATTTAAAGGGACATAAGACACAACCTTTTTCTCTCACGATTCAAATAAAGAGAGATAAATGCAAGATTTTAAACAACCTTACATCTTACTTCTATTATCTAATTTTTCTCTTGGTATCCTTTGTTGAAAAAGCAACAATGCATGCACTACATGGAGCTAGATGAACACATTGGGTGAGCCTATGACAAGAGGCATACATGTGCAGCCACCAATAAACAACTAGCTCCCAGTAGTGATTCGCTGCTCCTGACCCTTCATAGCTATGTTTTTCAGCAAAGTTTAAAAACTAAACAAAGCAAATTAGATAACAGACATATTTTTAAAGGTTGTTTAAAATGGCATGTTCTATCTGAATTGTGAAAGTTTAACCCTTTAAAGGGACACTGAACCCACATGTTTTCTTTCATGATTCAGATAGAGCATGCAATTTTTAGCAATTAATTTACTCCTATTATCAATTTTTCTTTGTTTTCTTGCTATCTTTATTTGAAAAAGCAAGAATGTAAGCTTACAAGACGGCCCATTTTTGGTTCAGACCCTGGATGGCGCTTGCTGATTGGTGAACACCATTTAGCCACCAATCAGCAAGTACAAACTAGGTACTGAACCAAAGATGTGCTGGCTCGTAAGCTTACATTCCTGCTTTTTTAAATAAAGATTCCAAGAGAACAAAGAAAAAATGATCGTAGGAATAATTAAAAAGTTGATTAAAATTGCATGCTCTATCTGAATCATGAAAGAAAAAAATGTGGGTTCAGTATCCCTTTAAGTATGAATGATGACACATGGTCGTCATCCGCACACAGTGTTTTCTGCAGATGATGACCATGTTTACATACATATACACATATAGCAGGCCATCATAAAGACCTAGAGATCTCCAAGACCTCCAAGACCTATTGACCCCTTAATTAAAAGCCCTTAAGCCCCTCTTTAAACTTAAGCCCTATATAAGTGTTAATAACAAGGTGATCACTGTGGTAATACAGGGAGTGCAGAATTATTAGGCAAATTAGTATTTTGACCACATCATCCTCTTTATGCATGTTGTCTTACTCCAAGCTGTATAGGCTCGAAAGCCTACTACCAATTAAGCATATTAGGTGATGTGCATCTCTGTAATGAGAAGGGGTGTGGTCTAATGACATCAACACCCTATATCAGGTGTGCATAATTATTAGGCAACTTCCTTTCCTTTGGCAAAATGGGTCAAAAGAAGGACTTGACAGGCTCAGAAAAGTCAAAAATAGTGAGATATCTTGCAGAGGGATTCAGCACTCTTAAAATTGCAAAGCTTCTGAAGCGTGATCATCGAACAATCAAGCGTTTCATTCAAAATAGTCAACAGGGTCGCAAGAGGCGTGTGGAAAAACCAAGGCGCAAAATAACTGCCCATGAACTGAGAAAAGTCAAGCGTGCAGCTGCCAAGATGCCACTTGCCACCAGTTTGGCCATATTTCAGAGCTGCAACATCACTGGAGTGCCCAAAAGCACAAGGTGTGCAATACTCAGAGACATGGCCAAGGTAAGAAAGGCTGAAAGACGACCACCACTGAACAAGACACACAAGCTGAAACGTCAAGACTGGGCCAAGAAATATCTCAAGACTGATTTTTCTAAGGTTTTATGGACTGATGAAATGAGAGTGAGTCTTGATGGGCCAGATGGATGGGCCCGTGGCTGGATTGGTAAAGGGCAGAGAGCTCCAGTCCGACTCAGACGCCAGCAAGGTGGAGGTGGAGTACTGGTTTGGGCTGGTATCATCAAAGATGAGCTTGTGGGGCCTTTTCGGGTTGAGGATGGAGTCAAGCTCAACTCCCAGTCCTACTGACAGTTTCTGGAAGACACCTTCTTCAAGCAGTGGTACAGGAAGAAGTCTCCATCCTTCAAGAAAAACATGATTTTCCTGCAGGACAATGCTCCATCACACGCGTCCAAGTACTCCACAGCGTGGCTGGCAAGAAAGGGTATAAAAGAAGAAAATCTAATGACATGGCCTCCTTGTTCACCTGATCTGAACCCCATTTAGAACCTGTGGTCCATTATCAAATGTGAGATTTACAAGGAGGGAAAACAGTACACCTCTCTGAACAGTGTCTGGGAGGCTGTGGTTGCTGCTGCACGCAATGTTGATGGTGAACAGATCAAAACACTGACAGAATCCATGGATGGCAGGCTTTTGAGTGTCCTTGCAAAGAAAGGTGGCTATATTGGTCACTGATTTGTTTTTGTTTTGTTTTTGAATGTCAGAAATGTATATTTGTGAATGTTGAGATGTTATATTGGTTTCACTGGTAAAAATAAATAATTGATAGGGTATATATTTGTTTTTTGTTAAGTTGCCTAATAATTATGCACAGTAATAGTCACCTGCACACACAGATATCCCCCTAAAATAGCTATAACTAAAAAACAAACTAAAAACTACTTCCAAAAATATTCAGCTTTGATATTAATGAGTTTTTTGGGTTCATTGAGAACATGGTTGTTGTTCAATAATAAAATTAATCCTCAAAAATACAACTTGCCTAATAATTCTGCACTCCCTGTAGTGTCAGTTTATTTGCCTAGAGGCTCATGGGAGTCTTTATGTGCAGATTACATAACTATATTGAAAGGCGGAAAGGTTCTTATCTATATGAGGATTAAACCTTATTTATACTATAGAGTTTGGGGGGAAAACACACACTTTTATTTATAGTCTTTTTTATTTACATTTTAATTAAAAAATGTATTTTTATCACATTTTTTATTGTAGGTTGCAGACAGACAAATTATGGAGCAGCGGTCTTTAGAACACTGCTTCATAATTTCTTGATAACTTCTGTTATGCTATAACTTCTGTTATGTTAAGCTCTGTATGTCTCAATTTCTCACTGAAAAATGTACTACAGTAAAGCCTAATTGATAGCAGCATCTAAAAACTGCAAAACAGCTCAGCGCAGGGATTTTTAAGCAGTTAAAGGGTTAATTATGACTTTACTGTACCTTTAACATTTTGAGGGGGAATTAAATTTGACTTATATGCCCATTTAAACCATCTCTTAACTCACTAATTGCCATAGGAGACATTTTGTCCGCTGACTTCCTTTTTTATTGGCAATTTCAAAAAACTTTTTAGTCACCCGTTTTTATCCTGTGACCTACTAATTTGTATGCACCTTGTGTATTCTGAGCCTGCAACAAGCCTCAGGTGCATTTTTTGGTGTGTTCACGTCATACCTAGAGGATTTCCTTCCCTCAGCAAACAGCTGAGCCACAGCTGAGTATTCAGTACACACGCCGGTGTTCAGAGGACAAGCCTAAGCCGATAACAGCTACAGCTACTAACTACAGCTACTAACTACCAGCGTGCTGACTGCTGTATGAAGGTCAGCCTGCCCTAATGCACTACTTGCGAGTGCCAACTCCATTGTGAGTATACATCTTGCTGAAACTGTGGGTTTTTTTCCGTGTCCATTTGGATTTAGACGATATTGCACCATTGGTCTTCTGTGTTCTTTTTCTATCATAACAGATTTCCGACACGACTTCCAGACATTCAGCGTACTGACTGCTGTACAAAGGTCAGCCCTCCTGTATGCACTACTTGCGAGTGCTAAGCTCTTTGTGAGTATCCACTTGGCAGATACTTTTTATGTTTGTATCTCTTTTGATCTTGACGATATTACACCATTAGGCGCTCTCTCTTTGTGTCTTCTATAATATACAGGAGCCTGGACTCTAACTGACTTACCGATAAGTCAGAAGGAAGTCAACTGGCATTCTAACCCACTGCTGTAACTATGGTCTAAGGATCCTGCACGACCACATTGCTCTCTATAGGAAGATGTCAAGAATTTACTGAAGAAACACATTTTAAACATGTAAATCCACATTTAAATAAAGAAATATAAATAAAATATGTTCCCTGAGGTTGAAAATTATCTTTGATAGGCACAATGACATTGTAGTAAAATATAAAATAATAATAAACTTCTACTGGCTACGGACTTGATGTGAGCCCTTAAAGCAGTGATGGGGAACCTTGTGCCTCCAGATGTTTCAGAAATACATTTCCCATGATGCTCAACTGGACTTCAGAGTGCCTAAGCATTGTGGACAATGTAGTTCAGAAAAAAAAAGGAGTGCCTAGATTCCCCTTCCCCATTCATGCCTTAAAGGGACATGAAACCCACAAATTTTCTTCCATGATTTACGTAGAACATACAATTATAAATCACTTTCCAGTTTTTTTTTTATAATCAAATTTGCTTCATTATCTTGGTATCATTTTTTGAAGGAACAGCAATGCATTACTGGTTTCTAACTGAACACATGGGTGAGGCAATGACAATCTGAATATATATGCAGCCACCAATCAGCATCTAGAATCTAGGTTCTTTGCTGCTCCTGATTTTACCTAGATAAACCTTTCAGCAAAGGATAACAAGAGAAGGAAGCAAGTTAAATAGTAGAAGTAAATTGAAAAGTTGTTTAAAATTGCACGCTCTTTCTGAATCACAAAAGAAAAAAAATTGAGTTTCATGTCCCTTTAAGTCTTAAAAGAATGTAAGAATGATGTACTGGCATTGGGATCTGGTCTGATGTCAGTTGAGATATAGGGGCCCATTTATGAAAGTCCCGTTGGACATCATCCGACATTGCAGATCATGTCCGACAGACCTCGCTGAATGTGGAGAGCAATACGCTCTCTGCATTCAGCATTGCACCAGCAGCTCTTGCGAACTGCTGGTGCAACGCTGCCCCTGCAGATTCGTGGCCAATCGGCCAAGAAATATCTCAAGACTGATTTTTCTAAGGTTTTATGGACTGATGAAATGAGAGTGAGTCTTGATGGGCCAGATGGATGGGCCCGTGGCTGGATTGGTAAAGGGCAGAGAGCTCCAGTCCGACTCAGACGCCAGCAAGGTGGAGGTGGAGTACTGGTTTGGGCTGGTATCATCAAAGATGAGCTTGTGGGGCCTTTTCGGGTTGAGGATGGAGTCAAGCTCAACTCCCAGTCCTACTGCCAGTTTCTGGAAGACACCTTCTTCAAGCAGTGGTACAGGAAGAAGTCTGCATCTTTCAAGAAAAACATGATTTTCCTGCAGGACAATGCTCCATCACACGCGTCCAAGTACTCCACAGCGTGGCTGGCAAGAAAGGGTATAAAAGAAGAAAATCTAATGACATGGCCTCCTTGTTCACCTGATCTGAACCCCATTGAGAACCTGTGGTCCATTATCAAATGTGAGATTTACAAGGAGGGAAAACAGTACACTTCTCTGAACAGTGTCTGGGAGGCTGTGGTTGCTGCTGCACGCAATGTTGATGGTGAACAGATCAAAACACTGACAGAATCCATGGATGGCAGGCTTTTGAGTGTCCTTGCAAAGAAAGGTGGCTATATTGGTCACTGATTTGTTTTTGTTTTGTTTTTGAATGTCAGAAATGTATATTTGTGAATGTTGAGATGTTATATTGGTTTCACTGGTAAAAATAAATAATTGAAATGGGTATATATTTGTTTTTTGTTAAGTTGCCTAATAATTATGCACAGTAATAGTCACCTGCACACACAGATATCCCCCTAAAATAGCTATAACTAAAAAACAAACTAAAAACTACTTCCAAAATTATTCAGCTTTGATATTAATGAGTTTTTTGGGTTCAATAATAAAATTAATCCTCAAAAATACAACTTGCCTAATAATTCTGCACTCCCTGTAGTGTCAGTTTATTTGCCTAGAGGCTCATGGGAGTCTTTATGTGCAGATTACATAACTATATTGAAAGGCGGAAAGGTTCTTATCTATATGAGGATTAAACCTTATTTATACTATAGAGTTTGGGGGGAAAACACACACTTTTATTTATAGTCTTTTTTATTTACATTTTAATTAAAAAATGTATTTTTATCACATTTTTTATTGTAGGTTGCTTATTTGTCATGATATGTATATCAAATAATATTATAGTATGCTGAGTCTCCTGAAGAGAAAGATATATAATATGGGCCAGATTTATCATCGGTCTGTCCGACATGATCATGTCCGACAGACATCGAACTGCTTGTGCAATGCCGCCCCCTGCAGATTTGCGGCCACTAGCAGGGGGTGTCAATTAGCCCGATCATATGAGATCGGGTGTATTGATGTCTGTAGCCTCAGAGCAGGTGGAACAGTTAAAGAGCAGTGGTCTTAAGACCGCTGCTTCATAACTGCTGTTTCCAATGAGCCTGAAGGCTTGTGTGGAAACGGGCATCAGGGGCCATTTGGCCCTTGATAAATCAGCCCCTATGGGGCATATTTAACAATGTGTGAGCGGACATGATACGAAGTAGTGTATCATGTCCACTGCACATTGCTGCTCATCGATAAATGCAGACAGCATATGCAATGCCACTCCCTGCAGATTTGCAGTCAATCAGCAGGGTTGTCAATCAACCCGATCATATTCGATCGGGTTGATTTCTGTCCTCTGCCTCAGAGCAGACAGACAAATTATGGAGCAGCGGTCTTTAGAACACTGCTTCATAATTTCTTGATAACTTCTGTTATGCTATAACTTCTGTTATGTTAAGCTCTGTAAGTCTCAATTTCTCACTGAAAAATGTACTACAGTAAAGCCTAATTGATAGCAGCATCTAAAAACTGCAAAACAGCTCAGCGCAGGGATTTTTAAGCAGTTAAAGGGTTAATTATGACTTTACTGTACCTTTAACATTTTGAGGGGGAATTAAATTTGACTTATATGCCCATTTAAACCATCTCTTAACTCACTAATTGCCATAGGAGACATTTTGTCCGCTGACTTCCTTTTTTATTGGCAATTTCAAAAAACTTTTTAGTCACCCGTTTTTATCCTGTGACCTACTAATTTGTATGCACCTTGTGTATTCTGAGCCTGCAACAAGCCTCAGGTGCATTTTTTGGTGTGTTCACGTCATACCTAGAGGATTTCCTTCCCTCAGCAAACAGCTGAGCCACAGCTGAGTATTCAGTACACACGCCGGTGTTCAGAGGACAAGCCTAAGCCGATAACAGCTACAGCTACTAACTACAGCTACTAACTACCAGCGTGCTGACTGCTGTATGAAGGTCAGCCTGCCCTAATGCACTACTTGCGAGTGCCAACTCCATTGTGAGTATACATCTTGCTGAAACTGTGTTTTTTTTCCGTGTCCATTTGGACTTAGACGATATTGCACCATTGGTCTTCTGTGTTCTTTTCCTATCATAACAGATTTCCGACACGACTTCCACACGACTTCCACACATTCAGCGTACTGACTGCTGTACAAAGGTCAGCCCGCCTGTATGCACTACTTGCGAGTGCTAAGCTCTTTGTGAGTATCCACTTGGCAGACACTTTTTATGTTTGTATCTCTTTTGATCTTGACGATATTACACCATTAGGCGCTCTCTCTTTGTGTCTTCTATAATATACAGGAGCCTGGACTCTAACTGACTTACCGATAAGTCAGAAGGAAGTCAACTGGCATTCTAACCCACTGCTGTAACTATGGTCTAAGGATCCTGCACGACCACATTGCTCTCTATAGGAAGATGTCAAGAATTTACTGAAGAAACACATTTTAAACATGTAAATCCACATTTAAATAAAGAAATATAAATAAAATATGTTCCATGAGGTTGAAAATTATCTTTGATAGGCACAATGACATTGTAGTAAAATATAAAATAATAATAAACTTCTACTGGCTACGGACTTGATGTGAGCCCTTAAAGCAGTGATGGGGAACCTTGTGCCTCCAGATGTTTCAGAAATACATTTCCCATGATGCTCAACTGGACTTCAGAGTGCCTAAGCATTGTGGACAATGTAGTTCAGAAAAAAAAAGGAGTGCCTAGATTCCCCTTCCCCATTCATGCCTTAAAGGGACATGAAACCCACAAATTTTCTTCCATGATTTACGTAGAACATACAATTATAAATCACTTTCCAGTTTTTTTTTATAATCAAATTTGCTTCATTATCTTGGTATCATTTTTTGAAGGAGCAGCAATGCATTACTGGTTTCTAACTGAACACATGGGTGAGGCAATGACAATGAATATATATGCAGCCACCAATTAGCATCTAGAACCTAGGTTCTTTGCTGCTCCTGATTTTACCTAGATAAACCTTTCAGCAAAGGATAACAAGAGAAGGAAGCAAGTTAAATAGTAGAAGTAAATTGAAAAGTTGTTTAAAATTGCACGCTCTTTCTGAATCACAAAAGAAAAAAAATTGAGTTTCATGTCCCTTTAAGTCTTAAAAGAATGTAAGAATGATGTACTGGCATTGGGATCTGGTCTGATGTCAGTTGAGATATAGGGGCCCATTTATGAAAGTCCCGTTGGACATCATCCGACATTGCAGATCATGTCCGACAGACCTCGCTGAATGTGGAGAGCAATACGCTGGTGCAACGCTGCCCCTGCAGATTCGTGGCCAATCGGCCGCTAGCAGGGGGGTGTCAATCAACCCGATCATATTCTGTCGGGTTGAATTGCGGCAATCTCTGTCCACCTCCTCAGAGCAGGCGGACAGGTTATGGTGCAGTGGTCTTTAGACCGCTGATCATAACTGGTGTTTCTGGCGAGCCTGAAGGCTCGCCAGAAACACGAAGCTTGATAGATATGCCCCATAGAGAATCAGTAATTTGCATTAGTAACTAATAATATCAAGTGCAAGTTTGGCTGCGAATAGAATGTATTTTGACACACATTTATGCATACTTATGGAGGGAGCTGCAGTTGTGATGCTAAATTATGGGTAGAGCACAAAATATTACGGCAGTTTTGTGCTAATGTTGCTCAAGCATAATCAATAGAACTTCTATTTTTAGGGTTATATTACAAGTCCAAAATAATTTTTATCTCTCTAGCTATAATCTAGGGTCATATTGATCCCAGGAAAGATAGGAAACAGGAAATAACCATGGGAAGTAAAATATTCTATAGCACTTTTCTTATAGAGAGTGAAACAACATACTTTTTTTTTAATATGTTATACTTGAGAAATCTCTATAAGGTTTTTATTGTAAATTCTACTTCCCATGATCATTTCCAGTTTCCAAACAGGCATTAAACAGCATTAGGAAATAGTGCTATAAGTTGTTATACTTTTTATTGAAAGGGACAGTCAAAATTAAACGTTAAATGATTTAGATAGGACATGTCATTTTAAACAACTTCCAATTTACTTTTATCATAATTTGCCTTTTTCTCTTGGTATTCTTTATTGAAAGCTAAACCTAAATAGGCTCTATGCTAATTTCTTAGCTCTTGAAGGCCACCTCTCAGTGTATTTGACAGTTTTTTTACAGCAAGAGAGCGCTAGTCCATGCGTGCCATATAGGTTAACATTGTGCTCACTCCCGTGTATTTACTTAGGTTTCAGCACTGATTAGCTAAACTGCATGTCTATCAAAATAACTAAAATAAAGGGGCAGTCTGCAAATACAATGTAATCACAGAGATATACAGTATATTGATATAACTGTGTTGGTTATGCAAAACTGGGGAATGGGTAATAGAGAGATTATATTTCTATTTAGACAATAAAAAGTAGACTGTCCCTTTAAGTCAGCACATGCACTACTTGGAATAAAATAGCCTAAATTCGTGTCTATTTTTTTTTTTCTAAATCCACATCTGTCTATCCCAACATAGTAGTAATACAATAGCACAATAGATCTGAAAGTGAGGTTTTACAGACAGTTATATAAAAGATGTAAAATAATACAGCTCAGTTAATCTCTGCCATACTAAATGTTCCCTTAAAGCCATTTAGATGAGTTGTAATTTACTTGACTTTTATTCTGCCTTAATTAGCACTCAGATACTCACCATAATTATAATAATGGTTACATTTCTCATTTTGTTATTTCCTATTAGAGATGCCAAAAGTCTTTTAAGTTCATTTATGTCTTCACTCTCCCTTAGGGTGCTTAATTCTTCTGGACTTTGATTCATCTCTGTTCTAATTACTTGTTCGCCTCACTGTCCAAAACATTTGTAGCGCTTATCAGTCTCTAAAATATTTCAGCAAGATAAAAATATTTTTCTCTCCTATGTTCAAATTTTAAAATTCCACCAACAAAACAAATCACCAAATAAACATAATCACATCTATCTATCTATCTATCTATCTATCTGTCTGTATCTGTATTGCTGTCTATCTACTTTTATTACTATTATTATTATATTATTATCATTATTATTTATTTGTATAGTGTTGCAAAACTTCATAGTGTATCTCTCTATCTGTCTTTCTGTCTATCTATCTATGTTTATGTTTATCTGTCTGTCTGCTAATTAGAGTGGCAGGTATTTTTTCTTAACTCCTGTTTTGTGGGGTTGACACCATGAGTTACCCCACCGGATGACACCAATTCTAGTGAAGCCATATCCTGGACTTGGCAATTAACTTTTTCTGCTTTGAGTTCCAGCTGGTCTCTAATGTCCATGCTCCACTCTGAAAGCTCAGATTCAAGCAAGCAAATCTGCCTCGGGTCTCAGTGGACCTCCTCAAGCTGTTCTGATTCAGGGACTCCTTATGATTAAAATATACGAAAACATGCTCCCAAGGTGACCTTATTGCTTATAAACAACTCCTTAACATCGGCACTAGACAAACAAGGCTAACTAAAGCCTTCCATTTTTCAGACCACCTGAACAGCAATTCGGCCAATTTCAGAAGTGTGATTAAAAATCTTCATACCCCCCTAATTGCACTCCACTCAAAAGCATAAATAAGGCACTGATATATTAAAGCCACATAGCCATCGCAAATAACCATTTTGTTTGATGTGCCACCTCCCTGATTTCTAAATGTAAAAAGAAGGGTGAAAAATAGGTTATATCCTAGACTCAGCAACTGTTCTCCCACCCAACAGTACAAATACATTTCGTTTTGTACCTGTATCCATTAATGAGATAACAGATCATAACCAAACTCTAAAACAGAGATTTCAAGCTGGGCCCGACTACTTATCTGCTATCCTCATAATGCTCAGTGCACTGGCTACTGCCCTTCCCATTGCATCCTTAACTAACACCTCTTGGATGTACGGCTATGTCCCCAAGTCTTGGAAAACAACAAGAGTTTTTGTGGTGCAAAAAAATGGAGATAGAACACTAGTCTTAACCTATAGGCCTTACTACCTGTGTTGTGCAAAATATTGGATATATGAACCTATCGTCAACTGTGCCGGTTTTACCAGGAGACAGGCATCCCCACACCGTTTCAATCTGACTTTTGTCCAAACCACTCTACTGTAACAGCTCTCTTAAAAGTTACCAATGATGTTTAGATTGAAATGGAACAAGGTGAACTAACTGCAGATATTTTCCTTGCTTTTGTAAAGGCTTTTGACACTGTTAATCAGGACATCTTAATACAGAAGCACAAAGCCTCAGGAATTAAATTATAAATTGTTTAATTGGTTCTGCTCTTACTTATCAGACATATCTCAATTTGTGTCTATTTCTAACAAAGCCCCAGAGTTCCATTTTAGGGCCCTCTTGTTGTTTATATTCATAAATGATCTCCTTTACTTTGCAAAACCTCAACTGTACACATGTATGTGGATGACAATATAATATATGCGACAAAACCAAATATATCACAACTTGATGCTGTGTTGCAGCAGGATTTTTTAGAAGTCGAATAGATGGAAAAATAAACTGTTCCTAAACACTGTGACAAATCAAAAATTAAACAAATCAAATAATACAGAGGTAAACATAATTACATTATCAAACTGTATGCTGGACCCTCTCAACTCCTATAAATATATTGGTATATTACTTGATCCTAACCTGTTGTTTGTACCTCAAATTGACCAACTGTTATCCAAACTATACCTTAAAATTGGAGCCTTATTAGAAATAAATCCTGTTTAAATCTTGAGGTTACAAAATGTATTGTGCAACAAATGCTTATCCCAGCAATCGATTACAGAGATGTTGTGCGTCTGCACCTAAGATCCATCTCAGTAAACGTACAACTCTCTGTATCTCGTTATGCCGATTTGCCCTGCAATATGATTACATGGGGGATATTTATCAAAGGTCTGGTGGACCTGATCCCACAGTGCGGATTAGGTCCTCCAGACCTCGCTGAATGTGGAGCAATACGCTCTCTGTATTCAGCATTGCAATGCTGCCCCCTGCAGTATCACAGCGGCGATGTCTGTCCGCCTGCTGAGAGCAGGCGGACAGGGTTATAGAGCAGCAGTCTTTAGACCGCTGCTTCATAACTGCTGTTGCCGGCTCGCCAGAAACACGGGCCTTCAAGCTCCATTCGGAGCTTGATAAATGGGCCCTCAAAACTCATCATTGTGATATGTTAAGAAAACTAAACTGGCTATTGCTTGACTCTAGACATTTTCTTCACCTCTCTTGCCTTGTCTATAACCACTTTTCTGAGAAATGCCCATAGTATGTTCACCACTGCTCCCTGAACACTCCCCCTAAAATATAAGGTCCAGTCTATTCTCCTTACCCCGCTAAAACAAAGAAGATGGCTGGTCTGCATTTTCATTCATTTCTCCTCAAATGTGGAATAACCTTCTGGAAAGCACCAAATCCTTTGGCAACCTTAAAAAGAAACGTCTCTCTATCTGAAATTATAAAAAGACCTACCTTATATCTGTGTTATACTATGTAAAATAGTATAGAAACTATTTGTACAATATGAAATATATTGCTGGCATATCCCAGGACATACTTGAAAACAAGAGAAATCACAATGTATTATTGTTCCTGGTAAAACATTTTATAAATACATCAATAAAGAGAAATACATTTCAGAAAGAAAAACATAAAAGCGACTAACACAAGAATATTTTTTCTACCATTTAATTGTCGACATTTTATAATACATAACTGTTTCCCAGTGCGTAATCCTATGTTATTTCCAGGCTAAGGATATCCAACATTTAGATATTTCACTACTGTTTTTTTTTTTTTATTATTTCAGAAATGCTTTATTTTTTA
This sequence comes from Bombina bombina, assembly GCF_027579735.1. NCBI lineage: Eukaryota > Metazoa > Chordata > Amphibia > Anura > Bombinatoridae > Bombina > Bombina bombina. Next base: position 1,098,291,864 of record NC_069503.1, on the reverse strand, counting down.
CTCTATTTTGTGGTGAGTTTCTTTATTAATAATTTATGTTTTTGCTTATACTACTCAATACACACTATAGATTTTGTATTGTGTGTGTTAATAAATAGTCCAATAGCATTATTTATTATAGGGTTTGCAGGTTCCATACTAGTTAATGTTTGACCACAGAATGTTATCAAATGTATTAAAATCAATAAACAATCTAAAATCAAGCCAATACCCTAATGATGTTATTATGTTGTTTTATTATGATTGGATGCAAGCAGAGATAATTTATTAATAATTCCTTGAAGTTAATGTATTATTCTGATTTACTAAAGATATATAGCTACCAGTGATCCCTAGCTTAACCTGGTGAACGCATCACCTTAGTTAAGGATTGTCCATTTTGTAAAAAAAAAAAAATCATTACATCATTACGTTAATTCTTCAATCGAAGAATACAATTGTCATAAACTATTAATATTAATGTAATATAATTATTTAATCTCATAAATCCTTGCATTGCTAATTTTAATTCTCACTCTATGACAGGTATACTTGTCTGATGTTTTGTATTTATCTTTATAGAAACTACGTATTAATAAATAGAGAACTTTTGTTGAAGACACAACTCTGTAATTCTGTAATTTAGAAATTGTAATCTGGACAAAACATGATATGGGCCCCATGTTCTAATGGCTGTGAGGACAAGGTGGGGTTTGCAACAAAATGAAGGAGACCCTGTTCATCCGCTGCCATCCTACTTATTTAAGTGTGTAATGCCACCCCCTTCTCTTGCGCGACCAATGACTCAAGAGAAGGGCCTGTCAATCATGCCGATAAAGCATGTTCAGGGTGATTTCAGACACCAACTCCAGAGCTATATATATTTTTTTAATTTATTTATGGGATTTTTTAAGTGTTCACTCTTAATATTGCAGTTGGAATATGTATTGTAATGTATACTGGGAGTATTAACACCACAGAATACTGTGGATATAAAACCCTAAATACCCTTATGAAATTGCAGGTTTTTGAAATGTAAAGACAGAAGAAAGAACAATGTAAATGTCAGACTTTTTCAATCTGTAATGTGATCTTCCAATATAAAAAAAATACAAAGGAAAAAAATAGTTTATTATTAGAAACATTTTTAATAATGTTCACAGTTAACAAATCACATTCTAAATCATGGATGTAGGTAAATACCATACACTTGCCATCTATGAAAGTTTTTCTGATTAAACCCAGATTAAAGTCAGCTGTTGCTGTAGGATTTACTTGAATGTTTGGGATTGCATCCTACTACACTATCGGAAAAAAGGGTACGGTTGGGGTGCGTTTGTGAACACTTAGGGTACAGCTGCTGTGGTTGTACCCTCAATGGATCATAATTACACCTTAAGGGGCCAAATTATCCAGCTCCAATTTGGAGCTTGATGACCCTTATTTCCAGCGAGCCTGCTCTATAACCGCTGCTCCATAACTTGTCCATCTGCTCTGAGGCCGTGGACAGAAATCAACCCGATCGAATATGATTGGGATGATTGACACCCCCTGCTAACGGATTGGCCGCAAATCTGCAGGGGGCGGTATTGCACAAGCAGTTTTGGTGAACTGCTTGTGCAATGATAAATGCTGACAGCGTAAGCTGTCAGCATTTATCATTGTGCAGCGGACATGATATGCTACATCGTATCATGTCCGCTCGCACTTTGATAAATATGCCCCTAAGAAACTAATGTGTACCATTTAGGGGTAAATAAGGTACAAATATGTTTTCAACTTTTAAAGGGTCCATGTCTGTACCATTTAATCCCCCAAAAAAGGTACAATTACTTGTGTGACCAAAAGGTTGAGAGGGATGGGTGGTTGAAGCCTGCCAAACCCTGCAAGTCCATATCATTTGTGCACCTCACTTCTTCAATGAACACAAAACTGGCAGTCACCCAAAATTCAACATACATGTTTACAGCAAAATCATTAATGTTCAATGGTTGTTGGTAATATGCAAGAGGTGGGCAAAGCAGCAAAAAATATTTAATAACCCATATCTTCAATGACACTGTGTTGCTGGTTCTAAATAGCACACAAGCACTAAACATTTTAATGTTTATATTTAGAGCATCAAGATGATAACTCTTACACATAAAGCAAATATTTTAACTTAAATTACAAAGAATTTTTATTTATTTTTTTATTTAAAATTCTATAAAATAAACAAGAGCTGTTTAAAAAAATAAAATAAAATTGTAACCGTTCCCCAGTCACATATATGGACATTGTGTAACACGCCATAGCGCCATCTATTGGTTGAAAGTTCCTTGACATAGTGTAACACAGCTCCATCTATTGGTAGAAGGTTCATCACCAAAATGTGTACTGGGGAAATAGACTCATTTGCATATATTTTGCATAGAGTGACAATTAAATGTATGGTTGTGAGTTTTATTGTTTATCCCTCCCCTGAATGCCCCCTCCTTTTGTTAGAGTTATTTTTTATTATGATGTTGTTTTATATATGTTTTCTACATGTTTACGTTTTATGTAGCGTGTGTAACTTTAAATTACTATAAATGGTGTGTTGTCAGTGTCTAGTACAGAGTGAATGAAAGCATTTTCATGAGCTCCTATTGTAACAGGTTGATTTGCCTGTTTTTTTCAGGAATTTCAGTGGCAGTCTTAGGAACTGCTCTTTGGCTACACTTTCCAAAATTATCAAACTGCTGAGTGGCAATTGTAATACTTTCTGAACAAGGACACAGAAGGTGAATGCATATTTGAATGTTATATAATAAATGTGATTAAACCTCATTTATAATATTGAGTACAAATGTTCCATCATGAGGTACAAAGGGCTTGTCACTGGAGTAGTACCCTTGAAAGGACAAATTTGCACCATTATTAAGGATACATTTTGGTACCATAGCATTGAGGTCCAATCTAGTCACTAAATATACACATTTGCCTTTGAAATGTACAATCTGCAAGGGTACCAATATGTACCCATGTTAAAGGGTACAGCGTGTGTACCTTTGAGGGTACTGCCCCAGTGACAAGATGTTGTACCCCTAAAGGTACAATTTTTGCACATTTGTTTTCCGACAGTGTAGGAGAGCCATGGTCTGCAAAGAGTTGCCAAAGAAACTGTGAGAACTAATTGTTGAAAAGTACAATTTAGGAGAGGCATCTAAAAGAATATTGAAGGCACTAGATGTACTATGTAGCACTGTCAAAACCGTCATCAATAAATTGATAAAATGTGGCACCCCAGAGACATTGCAAAGAACAGGATGATCCTCCAAATTTGATAAGAGGAGAAGGAGAAAGCTATCACGGAGGCTACCAAGAGGTAAACAGCAACACTGAAGGAGCTAAAGGAATTTCTGGCAGGTACTGGTCACTTCTTGCATGTGACCACAATCTTTCATATTCTGAACATCTGGAATATGGGGTAGGGTGACAAGACGGAAACTCTTTCTTTCTACCATGTAGAAAAATATGCTATGGTATGATAAGACAAAGGTATAATTTTTTTTAAATTGTAAATTTTATGTTTGGTGCAAAGCCAATAAAGTTTATTATTCAAGGAACACCATACCAATTTTTAAACATAGTGAAGGTGGCATAAAGCTTTTGGGGCTGCTTTTCTTCGGCTAGGTCAGGGTCTGCTGTCGAAATAAATGGGATAATGAATAGCTCGAAATATCAAGTTCTTTTGAGGATAAAACCTGCTGGTCTCTGAAAGAAAGATGAAGATGAAAAGTAATTTCACATTACTACATGACAATGATCAAGAGCACACATCCAAGTTGACCAAGGCATGGCTTCAGAAAAGGAAAATCAAAGTCTCGGAATGGCACAGTCAGAGCTCAAACCTCAATCCCATTGAAAACCTCTGGAATGACCTAAAGAGAACTGTACACGGGCGATCCTCTTAGCAATTTGAATGACCTTGAGCTTTTTTTTAAAGAAGAGAGAAATAAAATGCCATTGTCTAGATGTGCAAAGTTAATTCAGACTTAATCACAAATACTTGCTGCTGTAATGAATGCAAAATGTGCTCCCATAAAGTAGTAGTTGTATTTTTTATTATCATTGTTATTATTTTATTATTAAAATGTTCCTAGTAATTAACTATTTGTAGACTTTTTATATCCACTGTAAATCTTTTTCATATACTGATTTCATTGACTATGGACCACACTTGCTTATTGTCTATTTAATTTAAGGTAAAGGTAATTAAGCACTCTGGATAAAATGTACGTCAACTTAGGGCCACTGCCAAACAGCCCCAGCCAAGCGATAAACATAGAAAAATGATGACAGCAATGAATATTTTATTCTATATCACGTAGACAAAAAAATTGGCGATGTTTCGGGGGACATGACTAAGGGATAATCTCCTGAAACGTCGCCAATTTTTTTGTCTTTGTAATACAGAATAAAATATTCATTGCTGACACGATTTTTCTATGTTTATCTCTTGTTTATTTAATTTACACAGTTTTGATTTTTACATTTCACATAGATTTTGCACAAAGATGCTTCATCAATTAATTTGAAACACGGCAGGTGTCATGCAGGAATGCTATTGATTTTGAGGGCAAATATGAAAAATACCGAAATACACTAGTTACACTATTGATTTATTTATATATTTGTGCAAAATTATGTTTTCTCTTATTAAATTACAATGTCAGATAACCTCAGAACGTATTGTTTTGCTGTCAGTCACAAAAAAAATTGCGATCACAAAATCCCTGTGCAAGCCTCACTGCAAATGATGATAAACAGGAAATGGTAGAAACAAAATGGTAATATTTGTATCTACCAGAAGTTAAATGCCACTGAAAACTATTGGGTGTAGTGTTATAGATCAGATAATAAATCTTTATATACCTACTGGTTAGCACAGCTTCATTTCTTCCATTTCATAACTGCTCTAAAATGTCAGTGATTGAGGAAAAACATGACATTTTCCTGGATGTTCTGTGAATGAAATATTCTCAAGGTTAACAATATTTACATTGCGATTTCTGTAAACCTACAAAAAAGAAAAATCAAAGGTCATTTTTCATTTTATTCTTTGTTGTGATCAGAAAATATGAATCATAATGTTGTGAAACTATTTTATTTTTTGATTATAATATAATGTTTGCATCCATCTTAAAAAAAAACATGTTAAGGTAATATATTTAGATTAAACTTTGTTGTTACAAGACGTGATTTTTTTAAGTGACATGAAAGTAGGGTTGCCACCTGTTAGTGATTGACCTGGATATCCCAGTTTCGAACTGTCTGCCCCGCTTTACAGTTTTCACAGGACTGGACATGAAATTGTTTGGGTTTACTCAGGGGTCGCTGCCACACCTCCCTGTTATTCCTTTTTGTGAAAGAGGTAGATCGCAGAGCAACTCCCCTGCTGAACATAGGGCCCCAGGAGTTCCGGAGCAGCTAATATTGCTTTGTACATGGAGTCCATAAAATTAGTTATAAAACATTTTTCTCATGGTATTTCTTGCCAAAATAAGTATATGAGGTTTTTATGTATTTGTTATGCCACTTGACATATTAAAATACATGTAATGTGTTATTATTATTATTATTATTATTATTTGTAGAGCACTAACAGGTTCCACAGCGCTATGAACATAGGTGGTATGTAAAAAACAATTACAGGGATCAAATGGGTAGAGGGTCCTGACGAGAGTTGCACTGTTGTACTCGGCTCTTATGAAGGTGGACAACAAACAAATGGGCTCATAGGCTTACATGCTATGGGGTTTAAGGGGATAGCAGTGGCGATAGGAAGGTTAGTGTAGGTTGTATGCGATCTTGAATAGTAGAGTCTTCAGGGAGCATTTGAAGCTTTTAAAACTAGGGGAGAGTCTTGTGGAGCGAGGCAGAGAGTTCCATAAGATGGGAACCAGTCTGAAGAAACCTTGTAAATTGAAATTTGAGGAGGTAACAAGAGAGGAGGAGAGTAGGAGATCATGAGCGGAGCGAAGGGGTAGGGAGGAAGAGTATCTGGAGACAAGGACTGAGATGTAGGGGGAGCAATGCAATTGAGGGCTTTGTGTGTCAGAGGAAGGATTTTGTGTTTAATCCTGGAGGCAAGAGAAAGCCAATGAAGGGATTGGCAGAGAGGTGCGGCAGATGAAGTTTGACATGTAAGGAAGATGAGCCTGGCAGAGGCATTCATTATGGATTGTAAAGAAGCTAAGCAGCAGCTAGGGAGACCAGAGAGGATGGAGTTGCAGTAGTCAAGGCGGGAAAGGATGAGAGAGTGGATTAAAATCTTAGTTGTATCTTGTGTAAGAAAATGTCTGATTTTAGCAATGTTTTTAAGGTGGAAGCGGAAGCCTTTTAGCCAAGGACTGAATGTGAGGAGTGAAAGAAAGATCTGAGTCAAGTGTGACCCCAAGACATCGGGCATGTGAGGTTGGGGTAATAATGAAGTTATATCAACAGTTATAGAGACATGGGGGGTGGATATTTTGGAAGAAGGGTGGAAAATAAGGAGCTCAGTTTTGGAGAGATTTAGCTTGAGGTAGTGAGAGGACATCCAAGATGAGATATGAGAGAGACAGTTAGTGACATGGGTTAGCAAGGAAGGAAATAGTTCTGGTGCAGAGGTAGATTTGGGTAAATTGAATAATGAGAATACATATTGCAGGGAAATAACAAAAAAAGACATTTATAGGGCCCAGATGCCCTGTTTCGGCGTGAGCCCACCAGAAACAGCAGATAAGAAGCAGCGGTCTTAAGACCACTACTCCTTAACTCGTCCGGTGCCTCTGAGGCTGCGGACATCAATCCGCCCGATCGAATACGATCAGGTTGATTGACACCCCCTGCTAGCGGCCGTGAATCTGCAGGGGCGGCATTGCATAAGCAGTTCACTAGAACTGCTTGTGCAATGTTAAATGCCGTCAGCATACGCCAGACATTCTGCGATGTCTGACGGACATGATACGATACAGCGCATGTCCGCCAGACATTGATAAATCGGCCCTATAGTATAGTAGGCATAACTTTATGCAGTCAGAGATAAGTTACAACCACACAACACTACATATTGCTATACCTAACACACTGTAACATATTAACAGTTATTACATTAAATATGAACAGCATCACAAATAAATATTTATTTTTGTTTATTATAATACCCTTTTCATTAAACTTTCTATCGTGCAAAAACAACAGCGATATGTATACATGCTAAATGTATATGATGCTGTTCATATTTAATTTAATAACTGTTAATATGTTAGTGTATACATATTCCTATATATATATATATATATATATATATATATATATATATATATATATATATATATATTGTACCAAAATACCATCAGTTACAGTATATGTAGAAATATGTATTTGAGAATAAAAAGAACATATTCTGCTATGTGCAGAACATTGGAATGTGAGATATTCGTATTTTGATGTTGGGTTAGCTCATATTAGAATATGTGATTGGGTATGCACATATGTTAATATGCTATCGGGTATACACATATGTGAATATGCTATTGGTATGTGCATATGTGAATATGCTATCGGGTATGCGCATATGAGAACATGCGATCGGGTTTTTGCGTGAGTAGGGTGTTAGGATTTTTCCACTTTTTTTTTCCATAGACTTCTATGATGGAAGAGGTTATCATTTGCGTGATAGCGCTACAGTTGTAATCTGACCCTATAGTTATTATTTCATGTATCTATAAACATAAGATGGTAGGTATTGATTTGGTCAGTATTGGGTAAAAGTATAATTAAAATCTATAAAAAACAAATAACATTAAAATTAAACATAAATATTTTAGATTGGTTACAAAAAGGACCTAATACATTTCCTTGTTTGTCTTTTAATAAATTATTGATTTCTATAAGTAATACTTTATGTCAACATCAATATCATACTTCACAAAATTGAAATTTTTGTAAATCATATTCTAAATCAATGTATGATAATACAAACATACAGACATTTAGATATGTAAAATTATCTATGTGAGATCAATAAAATGTACCCAAATGTATATGTTAAATATATAAACGTGATTTTAATTAAATAATTATTGATTAGGAGACAACATATGTGCTATTTAAATTAATAGGAGAACAAACTGAAATATTCTAACAACCATGCTTATAAGGTATATAAATAAAAATGTCACACTCTGCTTATCACATGAGGAGACCGGGTCATAGTAGTCAAGGGGAAACTGGCATCAATAATATACCACAGATCCATCTGGCTAGCTCAGAAAGCAATCTGCCCAGCAGTATCTTAATTGCACACACTCTGCAGCTGGCAGATGCCACACAATTCTTAAATCAAATCTTTATACAAGCCCTGGGATGCCAATGTTACTTGAGAAACTGAGCCAGATATCTGCGGAGAGTTCTGATTTTATGTGCAAGGTGAATTTTGGAATGTAAAGAACCTTCTGCAGAAAGGGATTTTTCAGTTACAAGAAATGTATCCTATCTTTACTACCATGCCCAATACAGGAATTAGCCTTAAAGGGACACAAAACACAACATTTTTATTTCCAGATAGAGAATACAATTTTAAACAGCATTTGCAATTTATTTCTATTATCTAAATTGCTTAACTCTTTAGAATGAATTGCTGAAGAAATAGCAATGCACATGAGTAAGCCAATCACACAAGGCATCTATGTGCTGCCACCAATCAGCAGCTACTGAGCCTATTTAGATATGCTTTTCATCAAATGATATTATGAGAATGAAGCAAATTAGATAATAGTAGTAAAATGGAAACTTGTTTAAAATCCCAAGCTCTTTCTAAATCATAAAAGAAAAAAAAATGTGTTTTATGTTCCTTTAATGTTATTGTAAAGGTAAGTTGTTGAAGTATCGTGCATGTTTACAGATGAAAAAATAGATAAATTACTTTCTAGAATGTAGTCATTTATTTAAAGGGATAGAAAGGTCAAAAGTGAAATGTGCATGGGTGCATTTCAATTTAAAATAGAAGGATTTTTAAAAGTAACATTATTACTGTTCTTCAGTGGCATACACATATATGCTCTGTAGGCTGTGCACGAGTAATCAAACACCTCACATTCTAAGAAACCTTGCAGTGGTGTGTATTATGTCTGTGAAGACGTAATTTGTGTCCTACAAGCCACTGCTGAATCTCTGAATACTGGTGCACATGCCCTCTTAGCATATGTGTGTATGCCACTATAAATCAGTAATACCTTTTACTATAAGCAGTTTTGCTAATGTAAACATATTGCAAAAAAAGCTTCTATTTCAAATTGAAATGTAATGATGAACTTTTCAGTTTGGACCTTTCAATCACTTTAAAAAAGGAATATTAAATTAAATTAGTTCAATAAAATGTAAATTAAGGGGACACAAAACCAATTTTTTGTGATTATTTAGAAAGATTATATAATTTTAAGAAAATGTTCTAATGTATTTCTATTATATTTTTTTGGTATCATTTGATGAAGAGCATACTTAGATAGGGTCAGGAGTGTTGGCACGTCTGGAGCACTACAGCGCAGTAAATTTGCGCCAATTCATTTATCAATGCTATAAAAAACTGAGCACTAGATGTCAGTGTTTGCACAGTGTATTACTGTTAAAAGCATTGATGTGACACTGCTGACATACAGTGACCCAGACATATTCACACTTCTGAGCTTACCTAGGTATATTCTTCAAATAAAAGTAAATAAATATAAAGTGAATTTGATAATAGAAATAAATTGGCAAACATTTTTTTTTAACAAATTTTGTTTAATTTCCTTTAAAGGAAAATAAAACAACATTGCAAAATACTAGTATATAAATATACCTCCGTCAGACGGCATGGAGTGTCATGGAGAGACATAATAATTATAATGTGCAGATTATGCAGTAAGTTCCTTAATACACAATTGTTTCTATATTTCAGACCCTTTTAATAAAATCATTTTAAAACATTTTTATTTAGATTTTCAGATAAGAAATAATCCCTTTAGAAGCAGCAGTAAAATGCTCAGTGCAAACTATTTGTATCCAATCAGGAACTGTTTGCTGATTTTTCCTTGGTGTGCATCTGCGCATGCACGTGTTTCTGTGAGAAGGGAGCCTCTTAAAGAGATATGATTCAAATAGAGCATGCAATCTTAAACAATGTTCTGATTTAGTTCTAATATCACTTTTTTTTTTTTTTTAATCTTTTGTTGAAAAGCAGGGACATAAGCTTAAGAGCCGGCCCATTTCGGGAGCATTATCTGGCAGCAGTTTTTGCAAGAATGTTATCCATTTGTAAGGGCACTAGAGGGCAGCAATATTTCCTGTCATGTAGTGCTCCAGATGCCTACCTAAGTATCTCTTCAACACAAAATATCATGGGAACAAAGCAAATTTAATAATAGAAGAAACTTTTTTTAAATGGTGTGTTCTGTCTGAGTCACAAAATACATTTTTTTCATGTCTTTATTCTGTCCCCCTGCAGATTGTTACACATATTGGCAGCCATTTTATAATCACATTCAAGCTTCTATCATTCCTGAAGTGGATTTGTTGCTTCATGCAACTTTGTACCACACGCAGAAGATGCTCTACAGGATCAGGGGTCCCTAGCATTGATAATGTAGATCCCCCATACAATTCAACTATTATGCAAGTTTATGCAAGTATGAAACATCCTCAGTAAAATACATAAAATGGGTTACAATTATGTTGGCTATTTATATTAATATTTTGTCTTCATATTCATTATATATTATATGTATAGCACATGCTGGTTGCCTAGGTGATTTTGTCTTTCAACTCGTAATACCTGCGTATGTATAGCACATGCTGGTTGCCTAGGTGATTTTGTCTACAAGTCATAATACCAGCCCAACCCGATGAGTGCAAAAAGTTTACTTCTAGCACAATTAGCGCTCTAGCATTGGCGCTAAATTGCGCTCCAGTTGTAATCTGGCCCTATAGTTATTATTTCATGTATCTTTAAACATAAGATGGTAGATATTGATTTGGTCAGTACTAGGTAAAAGTTTAATTAAAAGGTATTAAAAAACAAATTGGATTAAAATTAAACATAAATATTTTAGATTGGTTACAAAAAGGACCTAATAAATGTCCTTGTTTGTCTTTTAATAAATTATTGATTCCTATAAGTAATACTTTATGTCAATATCAATATCATACTTCACAGAATTGAAATTACGGCAAATCATATTTGAAATCAATGTATGAAAATACAAACATACAAACATTTAGATATGTAAGATTATCTAATTGACCGCACACTATTCTACACAGTGATCACTTGAATCAGAGCACAAACTCATTTATGTTTGCTCATAATTAGCCACAACAGAAAAGACCAGAAAAAAATTCCACCTAACTATATCCTTGAACTGTTAATGAATTGGAAAACCTTGGAAAACACACTGCCAATTTGATAATTCCAAAATTAAATGGTCTTACACCTTTCTTTTGTACGCAAATCTTTTGTAACAACATATGCTATGTACATATACAAAATATTTTAAAGGTACATTTAAAGCGACAGTCTAGTCAAAATTAAGCGTTCATGATTTAGATAAGACATGCAATTTTAAATAACTTTGCCAATGTACTTTTATCATCAAATTTGTTTTGTTCACTTGGTATTCTTCATGGAAAGCTAAACCTACAGTAGGTAGGCTAATATGCTAATTTCTAATCCGTTGAACTGCCTCCTATCTCAGTGCAATTTGACAGTCAGTTTTTAACAGCTAGACACTTTAAGTGAATGTGTGTTATATAGATAACATTGTGCTCACTGCCGTGGAGTTATTTGCAAGTCATCACTGATTGGCTAAAATGCATGTCTGTCAAAAGAACTGAGATAAGGGGCAGTCTGCTGAGGCTAAACTACAAGGTAATCACAGAGGTAAAAAGTACATTAATATAACTGTGTTAGTTATGCAAAACTGAGGAATGAATAATAAAGGGATTATCTATCTTTTTAAACAATAACAATTCTGGTGTAGACTGTCCCTTTAAAGGGATCTGAAAACTAAAAAAAAATATCTTGGTAATCAGACAGAGCATACCATTTAAAATGTTTCCAATTTACTTCTATTGTCAACTTCACTTTGGTCCCATGATATTCTTTAAAAAGATACCTAGGTAGGCATTTCTTTCCTTATATTGTAGGAAATAGTGCTGCCATTTAGTGCTCTTGCAAATAGATAACCTTCTTGCAAAACTGCTGCCATGTACTACTTCAGAAATGTGCATATGTCCCTGCTTTTTTAACAGTAGATACCAACATGGTTAAGGTAAATTGATAATAGAAGTAAATTAGAAAGTTGTTTAAAAAAGCATGCTTTGCTGCCGATTTATTCAGATGCGGGCAGACATCGCTAAATGCTGACAGCATACGCTGTCAGCATCTATTATTGCACAAGCATTTCTAGTAAAATGCTTGTGCAATGCCGCCCCCTGCACATTCACAGCCAATCGTCTGCTAGCAAGGGGCATCAATAATTGCACAAGCATTTCTAGTGAAATGCTTGTGCAATGCCGCCCCCTGCACATTCACAGCCAATCGTCCACTAGCAGGGGGCATCAATCAACCCGATCGGGCTGATTGCTGTCCGTCGCCTCAGAGGTGGCGGGCAAGTTAAGGAGCAGCATTCTTAAAACCGCTGCTTCTTAATTCCTGATTCCTGCGAGCCTGAAGGCTCGCACGGAATAAGCTGGTTGACAGCTTAATAAATTGGCCCTTTTATCTGAATCATGAAAGACATTTTTTGGGTTACATATTCCCTTAAAAACTAAGGGCCAGAATAAGAGTGGAGCGCTGATTAGCACTCCCGCTTGAGCGTTCATTGCCCTAAAAGTAAGCTTTTTGTGAGCGTTGGGTTGCGCTCGTATTATGAGTTGAAAGTAAACCGTTTTCACTAGCGGTAACCCAACGAGTGCAAAAATCTGAAGTTAGAATATTGCATGTGCATTAACGTGTTCCCCATAGACGTCAATGGAGAAAAAAGTGGGAACAAAAACTTAACCCCCACTCTCACGCAAACCCGAACGCATATTCTCATGTATGTTAACCCGACATGAAATTATGATTATTTCACATTCCACTGTTCTTCACATGCAAAAAAATGTTATATTTATTCATAAATAAATATTTCTACATATATCTGATTTTTTTTGGTACAATATGAAATGTATAAATATTTACAGATATACAGTATATAGGAATATCTATTTAGAAATACATAGAACATATTCTGCTATGTGCAGAACATCGGAATTTGAACTATTTACAGTAAATACACAGTATAACATTTTATTAAATATGAATATTGCATAAATATGATTTTACATGTTTGATGCTGCTTAACTGCAAATGGCTCCAATGCACACTCAAATATATGGACTAACTGTAATAGGTGGAATCAGACTGATATACTACAGGAAAGTTCTACTCTGTGAAAAGCATTACTGGGCTAAAAATAAGCTGCACCCAGATGATAAATTGCCATAGAACAGGCTAACAATGGTATTGAGCCAGTTGTTCGTTCCTGTGAGTGCACTTCTCTCTGTATGTATTTAGTCTCCCTATGGGAAAAAGGGGCAACCAGACGTTGACACCTTGCTCAGTGTGCTTAGAGGAATATGGCTACACCTCACTGACAAGCCCCAATGAAGGTTGAAACGATCCTCAAGGGTCGCTGTGTTCCTTGTTCAGAGAGGAATTGCCTGGTATTTCGGTACTGGACTGACCGTAATAGGTGGGATCAGACTACAGGAAAGTTCTACTCTGTGAAAAGTATTACTGGGCTAAAAGAAGTTGCATCCTGGTGTTAAAATTGCCATACAACAGGATAACAATGATATTGAGATGGTTGTTCGTCACTGTGAGTGCACTTCTCTCTGTATATATATATATATATATATATACATATGCATTTATATGTGTATATTTGTCTGTAAATACATACAGTATATACACATATAACTACATAAATACATATGTACACACACACATATATATATATAGTTATATACATACATACATATCCATCTTTAGACATATATGAATGTATCTCTATGTTAAACCCCTTTGCCTTTTTTTTTCCCTAGCACCTGAGACCTCATATCTTTGAGCCCTTATAACTTTTTTGTGCAATATTGTTTGTAATAATTTTTATTAGATGGTGTTTTTATGAGTGTAACTATACTTTGTAATGTATTTTTATGATACTTTTAAGTTTTGCAAAACAGTTAACCAGAGCTGTAATTGTTCTAGTGTAAATCACGGATGCGCTCAAGCGATCACATTTACTTTCAATTCGCAATTGTAGCGGCAAGCCCGACGAGCACAAACACCCAAGATAAAGCCCTTATTGCTCATTCTGGCCCTAAATGAATGCTATACAAAGATATATTAAAAGCAACAATTAGCCTGAAAATATGTAGATGCATTTTTTTATATTATCATTAAAATATATCAGAAAAGCCCACAATTTTAGCATTACGTTACAGGAAAATGGGACAAAATAAATAGCTAAAGTATATATTGCAAACCTTTTTTTTCTAACTAAATGTTATAAAACATTTTGTTTAATGTTTCTTTAATGCCATATAAATTATCAAGAATTACTGCGATAAATGTCCTACAAACCTATTTTTTTCATTCTCTAGTTTATTTTCACAGAAGCAGATATTTGTAGCATATTTATTTTTATTTTAGGATTCAAAACTTTGCATAATTTAAATTTTTTTTCAAAATGACTCTAACTGCACATCAGATTTCCTGTTTTGTCTCTTCTCTTTCAAATAATCCTCTCTAGCATTTATGATCTCAATATGACTCACAACAAGGTAGGTGCTATTTTATATTCATTTACTATACTATATGACATGTCACATTTTAATACTATTCCCTGTATTCTGCACTATTTTTAAGATATGGCATATTAAAGGAATAATAAACTCATTTTTTCTATTTGTTGCATTTAAAAAAAAGGTATTTTATAATGATTTATTTTTGGAAAGGAATGTTAAACTTTGAACCCTATCACAGATAAAGGGCCAGATTACAAGTGTAGTGGTATTTAATGCTCCGGCTCCTGCGCTAACTCCACTAGAAATAATTTTTTGGCCCGCCTCAGATAGTGCTTGTATTAAAAGTTGAAATAAACCGTTCTCTAACGAGCGCTAACCTGATGTGCATAAAAAGCAGAACCTAGAAAATTACATGCGCGATAACGTATTCCCTTATAGCCAAAGGAGCAAAAAAGTAGAAAAAACCCTACTCACGCGCAAACATGAATACATAGGGCCCGAATTAGTCTCACTGGAAACAGTAGTTATGAAGCAGCGGTCTAAAGACCGCTGCTCCATAACTTGTCCGCTGCCTCTGAAGCTGCAGTCTATAATCCGCCCAATCCTATAAAATCATGCTGATTGACAGCCTCCTGCTAGTGGCCGCATAGTCTCAAGACAGCCCCCTGCTAGTGGCCACATAGTCTCAAGTACGCTAACCTGACATGAAAATACTTATATTTCACATTCCAATGTTCTTCACATAGCAGGATATGTTCTATTTATTCATAAATAGATATTTCTATATACGTATATCTGATGATATTTTGATATACTATATATATCTATATCTATATAAATAGATTATCATATATAGGTAAAGATATATATATATACTTTATTAAATATGAATATTGCATAAATATAATTTTAAATGTTTTCATCTACTTGACTACAAAGGGCTCCAATGCACACACACACATATATATATATATATATATATATATATATATATATATATATATATATATTTATATATACATGTCTATATATGTATACATATGTATTTATATGTGTATATATGAATGTTCAGAGATATATACACATATAAATACGTGTACTCACAAATAAACATATATTTATTAACATACATAAACATCTTTTATTTATATATATGTAAAAATCAAGAAAAATCACCAGCGCTAGACCTTTGCAATGTAGTAGTGTTGTTATTTCCCTGTATTGGTAAGGCTATATTTTGCCCAAAAATGTTTCTGTATTTGTATAGATAAGAATCCCTATCTCATACTGTAGATTTTGTTGTAGAACAAGTAATGAGATAGAAGTATGTCTATTCAATGTACAATATACAAGAAACTCTGACCCACCAGATATAGATAGCGTGCTGCCTTAATATTGACACAGTGTACCCCTGTCACTATCAATGATAGTTGGAAGGCGCTCTGCTATAATCAGTCTTTCAGATGTATAAATTATAAAGTCCTTAGTAAAGAAAAACAGTTCTTGAATGATAGTTGTATGCAGTTCTTATTAATTTATTTTAGTAACTTCTTAATATTGCATGTGGAAGTAGGATTTCCTGCTTACCAGATCAGACCTCAATCATATGAGGTAAGCTGTCAGCTCTGCGTGTGTAAAGATGGTTATGTCTTTCTCCCCCAGAGTGGTATCCTAAGAATTCTTGATCCACTTCTTGTTCCAATATTTTTGAAATGCCTTTACATTCAATGGTAACCCTGGACTCTCTGATGTTCTTTCATGCGATGGTGAGAATATTTATCACCTCAGAAGTATGAAGAGCGATTGGCAAAGGTTCCCAGAGTTATGCAGGGAAGAAAAAAACACACATAGCATAATACTGTATAGCATAAAATTAAAAATATTATATACAGTTGGGATTGTGCTTACATTAGTAAGCCTCAATCTATAATGAGGTAAGATTTACAGCTTTCTCTACAGTGGTATTATGTTCCCAAATGAGACCTTTAGGATAAATGATCGATGATGCAGTAGTGTGTTTAGGATCTATAACTTACATAACTCACTTAGCTTAACAAGGGGCCTGTAAGAGCTTTAGTATAAAGGCCAAAATACAGCAGTACTATCTATTGACCCTGTAAGTGATTAGTGTGAGGTCAGATATAGATATGTCCCAAAGAATGCTCTAATGAGTTAGAGCCGCTAGGCATTTTTTAGAGATAAAGTCTATGCCATTTTTTGTTAAAAAGGCAGCAATAAAAACAAACTGTAGCTGGCTGCCAGTAGAAAATGAACCTGTCCGCTCACTGTAACGTCCTTACGCGTTTTGAAGTTGCCACAAACTTCTTCGTCAGAGGAGTGTGGATAGACAGGGTTTCCGGCTGTATGCGTTTTAAAAGGTAATAAATTGGGTGTGTTTTTTCCTTTTCCATTACGGTCTGTGATGTTCAATGTCATGAGAGCTATGGTAGCCTGTAGAGACCATTGTGTCTCATGTTGTTATGGTAACCTAAGTTAGATACTAGTGTATAAAAAGTGCAGTTTTTTGGTTGCAAAATAAGTTGGGTCCTAGTGCCCTCTGTATTATTTGCAATATGTTTTGAATATATTTAGTTAAAGTAATACTGGTGTTTTAAAAAGGATCCCATAGACCACCAGTGTATTATCTTATATATATTACTATCTACGTATAATTTTAACTATTAAATTATAGTCTTATGTATGGGTGATGTTTGCTAATAGAAAACTTTCCTTATATATAGTGTAATTTCTGATTCTGTTCTAACCATATAAAGTGGAAAATGTAATCCTTCCTATATTTTTCAATCTTAGTTAGACAGGGAATAAAAGTGTGGAAAGGAAGGAATTAGAATGTACTTTACATATCTATGTAGTTTCTAGTCTAATTGTAAAGCTAGATGTATTGCTGGGTATGTCAGCCTATACTCTATGATTGTTGCTTGGTCCTAATAATTTGTATTTAGAGGATGGTTGGTGTAAAGCGGAAAAGGTTAATCTTCTTAGCGATTTCCTAAATAGGTGTGGGACATGGAAAGGAGAGGGAAGATACAAACTTATTTGTAAATATATGTATATTATAATCTCACCATAAAGGTGGATGTGTTGCGAAAATCTCACTTTCTATGTTTTATGCCAAGTGCTTGTTACTGACCTTTAGGTTTTTAGTAGAGTGTGTTACTAATGGCTGCTTCAGCAAAAATATATATTTAAAAGGTAAGTTATTTCCTACTGTGTTGATGAATAAAAATGTTTTTTTGATGTGTGTATTTCTGTGCTATGAAGGTTTTAACTTTCTTTTTTGAGTGGATGTTCATAGTTTGTTAGGTTTTCTTACATGCTTTTTCTGAAACCAACACATTTATAGAAATGCTGCTAGATCAATGTCCTCATTCAGCCTAGTCGGGTTCATGGTTCCCATATAGTGGATCCAGTAGGTTTCGCGTTGTCTTAACTTTTGAAACCTATCTCTCCATCTATTTAATACTTGAACTTGTTCTAAAATAGTTCATTTGATAAATTCTGGATCTAGATTGTGCATTTTTTTAAATGTCTGGATAAACTATGGCCTTTGAACCTGGCTTCTATATTTTTTAGGTGTTCCAACAGTCTCGTTTTATATGGCCGTTTTGTGCACCCAATATATTGCAATTTGCAGGAACATTCAAGTAGATACACTACAAATGTACTTTTACAGATTGTGATACTACAGGGAGTGCAGAATTATTAGGCAAATGAGTATTTTGACCACATCATCCTCTTTATGCATGTTGTCTTACTCCAAGCTGTATAGGCTCGAAAGCCTACTACCAATTAAGCATATTAGGTGATGTGCATCTCTGTAATGAGAAGGGGTGTGGTCTAATGACATCAACACCCTATATCAGGTGTGCATAATTATTAGGCAACTTCCTTTCCTTTGGCAAAATGGGTCAAAAGAAGGACTTGAAAGGCTAAGAAAAGTAAAAAATGGTGAGATATCTTGCAGAGGGATGCAGCACTCTTAAAATTGCAAAGCTTCTGAAGCGTGATCATCAAACAATCAAGCGTTTCATTCAAAATAGGCAACAGGGTCGCAAGAAGCGTGTGGAAAAACCAAGGCGCAAAATAACTGCCCATGAACTGAGAAAAGTCAAGCGTGCAGCTGCCAAGATGCCACTTGCTACCAGTTTGGCCATATTTCAGAGCTGCAACATCACTGGATTGCCCAAAAGCACAAGGTGTGCAATACTCAGAGACATGGCCAAGGTAAGAAAGGCTGAAAGACGACCACCACTGAACAAGACACACAAACTGAAACGTCAAGACTGGGCCAAGAAATATCTCAAGACTGATTTTTCTAAGGTTTTATAGACTGATGAAATGAGAGTGAGTCTTGATGGGCCAGATGGATGGGCCCGTGGCTGGATTGGTAAAGGGCAGATAGCTCCAGTCCGACTCAGACACCAGCAAGGTGGAGGTGGAGTACTGTTTTGGGCTGGTATCATCAAAGATGAGCTTGTGGGGCCTTTTCGGGTTGAGGATGGAGTCAAGCTGAACTCCCAGTTCTACTGCCAGTTTCTGGAAGACACCTTCTTCAAGCAGTGGTACAGGAAGAAGTCTGCATCCTTCAAGAAAAACATGATTTTCATGCAGGACAATGCTCCATCACACGCGTCCAAGTACTCCACAGCGTGGCTGGCAAGAAAGGGTATAAAAGAAGAAAATCTAATGACATGGCCTCCTTGTTCACCTGATCTGAACCCCATTGAGAACCTGTGGTCCATCATCAAATGTGAGATTTACAAGGAGGGAAAACAGTACACCTCTCTGAACAGTGTCTGGGAGGCTGTGGTTGCTGCTGCACGCAATGTTGATGGTGAACAGATCAAAACACTGACAGAATCCATGGATGGCAGGCTTTTGAGTGTCCTTGCAAAGAATGGTGGCTATATTGGTCACTGATTTGTTTTTGTTTTGTTTATGAATGTCAGAAATGTATATTTGTGAATGTTGAGATGTTATATTGGTTTCACTGGTAAAAATAAATAATTGAAATGGGTATATATTTGTTTTTTGTTAAGTTGCCTAATAATTATGCACAGTAATAGTCACCTGCACACACAGATATCCCCCTAAAATAGCTATAACTAAAAACAAACTAAAAACTACTTCCAAAACTATTCAGCTTTGATATTAATGAGTTTTTTGGGTTCATTGAGAACATGGTTGTTGTTCAATAATAAAATTAATCCTCAAAAATACAACTTGCCTAATAATTCTGCACTCCCTGTATTGATTGTACAGTTTTTTTTTTAGGGAAGACATTTGAATTAATTATTTTGGTTGTTTTTCTTGTATCATATGCGTGCTCGCATCCTTTACAATTGACCCTGTTGCATTTGAAGAAGCCTTTGGTGGAGTAAGACAATTGGACTTGGATGTAGGTTCTTTTAATCTACTTGGTGCTAAAATTTGTTTAAGACTTCTATTTTTTCAGAAAGTTATTTTAGGGGCAGGTCCTATACTTTTTTAAGAATTTGTCTTGTTGTAGAATAGGCCATTATTTTATCATAATTCTTTTTATTTCTGGAGCTGCCTCATTGTAAGTTGTTATCATCCCTACAGTAGCCTTGCTAGTATTTATACATTTCTCTTTGTTTGATATTAATAATTGATTTCTATCCATATTCTTCACTTTGTATAGTAATTTGTCTATTAGTTTTTTCAAGTACTTTTTTTGTAACAATTTTTCTTTAAGAATTTGGGCTTCCTTATTATAGTCACTTTCTTTTGTACATTGATCTAGCGTCATTTCTATAAATGCATTGGTTTCAGAAAAAACATGTCAAAACCTTCAAAGCACAGAAATACACACATCAAAAAAACATTGTATATACCTCAACACAGTAGGAAATAACTTACCTTTTGAATATATATTTTTGCTGAAGCAACCATTAATAACACACTCTACTAAAAACCTCAAGGTCAGTAACAAGCACTTACATAAAACATAGAAAGAGAGATTTTTGCAACACATCCACCATTATGGTGAGATTATACGGTCAGAACAGAATCAGAAATTACACTATATATAAGGAAGGTTTATTATTAGCAAACATCACCCATACATAAGACTATAATTCAATAGTTAAAATTATACATAGATATTTATATAAGATAATACACTGGTGGTCTATGTGATCCTTTTTTAAACACCAGTATTACTTTAACTAAATATATACAAAACGTATTGCAAATAATCCGGAGGGCACTAGAACCCAACTTATTTTGCAACCAAAAGACTGCACTTTTTATACACTAGTGTCTAACTTAGCAGGTTACCATGACAACATGAGACACAATGGTCTCTACAGGCTACCGTAGCTCTCATGACATTGAACGTCACAGACAGTAAAGGAAAAGGAAAAAACACACCCACTTTACTGCCTTTTAAAATGCATACAGCCGGAAACCCTGTCTATCCACACTCCTCTGACGAAGAAGTTTGTGGCAACTTTGAAACGCGTAAGGACGTTACAGTGGGCTGACAGGTTCCCTTTTCTACCGGCAGCCAGCTATAGTTCATTTTTATTGCTGTATTTTTAACAATAAACAGCGCCTTCCAACTCTTATTGAATGCTCTTCCTTTACTACATATATATATATATATATATATATATATATATATATATATATATATATATATATATATATATATATATATATATATATATATATATCTAAGTTAAAGCCCTTTTTTCCCTAACACCTGAGACCTTTTATATTTGAGCCTTTATAACTTTTTTGTAAATCTTTTTAGAATATATTTTATTAAGTATTATTATTATAAATGTAATTGCACTTTCTAATGTATTTTTGATGTGTTTTGTGAGACTTTTTTGTTTTGCAAAACAGTTAAACAAAGTTCTGAGGATACAATAATCATTCTAGCAAATATCGCGATTGCACTCACGCTTTTGTGTTTACTTTCAACAGTAATACAAACATTAAACCTGACAAGTGCAAACACCTGCAATAAACCCCTTTTTGCGTGTGCAGAACTGTTAAAGTTCCACTCGTAATCTGGCACAAAATGTTTAATTATCTACAATAAAAAAATTGTAATGTGCTTTCTGTTGATGAACATGGAATGATTCTTTTGGGCATTCTGTATTAGAGAGACAGCATACACTAATTTTGATGTAACTGCATGTAATAGACACTGCTATACAGAAGAAAGGCTGGGACACACACTGAAAGTGGCTGAGAAAGCAAGAAGATCAGACCTCCCCCCGCCACTGCTTATGAAAAGACCCATTACACAAATAGGAGCAAGCTATATAGACTTGGGTCTACATCTGATACTTGGGTGCTTGTTTAGAATCTGACAAAAAATCTCCCAGATGGGCTTTAAAAATAGATCATCTATAAAACATTTATGCAAAGAAAAATCTAGTGTACAGTGTCCCTGTTTCTGTTATATCACAAAGGGTGAGACTGTATTAATGGGGCTACAACTTGAATGGACTAAAGTTCTTTTCATGGTTTGTGTTACTTCCTATTCATGTTTATCTTGCACTGTATGTGACATTGAACAAATACAGATTATTTTAAAACCAAAAAAGGGCAATTTTCTTTCATGATTTATTTTAATCTGAATTTTTTTTTTTTACTTCTCACAGAGTGGCTGTAGTGCGTACATTAGGAATTTGAACCCCCTTCCCTTCAATATGCTGTACAGGCATTTATATATTTTTTCACTTCAATTATCCTTTTAAGTGGATATTCTTATGTTGGAATTTTTTTTTGTATTTTTATGCTTATAGATAGATGTCTCTGTCATTAATAAGATCTGCAATCACAAGAAGACTTAGCCGGCACTCTTTCATACAACGAAGAATCTTTATTTTGGTCACAATTAAAAGCCAGGAAAACCAGAATGATCACACCTTACATGTTTCGGCTAACTTGCCTTACTCATAAGCGTGATCTAGGATAAAACATTACTAAAATATATATGGCATACTCTAATCTTATTGGATCTCAATAATCATGCGACTTTATTAACAATAAACTGGGCTAAAGGTGGACTAATGCTGTTACAGAGTAGAAAGAAACAATGATAGAACTATTCAATTGCTGTTTAGTCAAAAACTCAAACATACAACTCAAACATAAGTATATACCATCTGAATGGAAATTGCACTAAATGGACAGGAGCGATAATTTAATAAGGTAGTAAAGCAAAATAACAGAAAAAAACTCTGAATAATAATAATAATAATAATAATAATAATAATAATAATTGCACGCAATTTATACATCACAATATACTGGGTAACCAACCAAAACAGATACAATGAGTCATGTGCTTAAATCACAAAATCATGACATCATCAAATAACTAACATGCCTCTAAGTTAACCCTAAAAATCCTGAATGGAAAGAATAAACCCTGATAAAAAATATATATACACATACATACATACATGTATCCACACTTATATACAGTAACATACATATACATACACATACATTCACATACATATACATACACATATGGACGGCAGCACTTTAGAAGGAGAATCTAACTAAACACTAAAGTGTGAGATAATTCAGAATACCAAAAACAAATTAAATAAAGGGCATAAGATCAAATTCCCTATTTAATCCCCTGGGGGCTATTGTGTCCAAGAGCCATATCCACTTAACTTCCCTATATAGAAGATCCCTAATCCTGTCACCTCCCTTAGGTCTCTTTTTGGCATGGTCAATGACCATAAATATAAGCTGATTGGTCTGATGACCTTTTTCTAGAAAATTAGATGGAACGGGGAGATGGGCCATTGTATCATTTCTAATATTGGATTTATGTTGACACACTCGATCCTTAACCTTTTGGGTAGTCTCCCCTATGTACAGTAAACTACAGGGACATTTAAGCGCATACACCACATATGTGGAATGCAGGTGAAGAGGAATATGAGAAGGGTGTACACGATATCCAGGAAGCGACCGGAACCTTCAAACAGGAAGTTCCGGTGCGACGAGCAGGACTACACGACCGGAAGTGTATACCGCTGGAATCAAGGCAGGAGACGAAAGGGTAACATATTTCCCCACAGGCCTTACACGGGTTCAAGACAGAATGCAGGCTCAGGCACGGGATCCTCCACAGGGTCTGAAAATGCTGGCGTGAGTCAAGTTATGGATGCAACATCCATGTCCTCTTTTTTAGAAGGGGGTTCAACAACTGCAAGAGGCAATGCCGGCGGACCCAGAGGAGCAGAAGGAGGCCGAGGGATGGGCACCAACCAGAGGAGGAGGAGGTAAATATAGTTAACCTGTCTATGAAATAACTTTCTGTTGATGAGATATCTTTGCTAAGTAAGGGGTTATACTTTTGCCCCACAGAATATCTTGACACATTTGCTACATTGCCCGGTTTTTAAAAAATTGATTAAAAACAGGGGCACCTTAATTCCTGAAAATTTACATTTCACTCCTGTTGTGAAAAAAAACTTACCTTTTAATCTTGACAGCAGCTCCAGATTCCTCCGGTCGTTGCAAGCCATTTTTGACGTCAGAAATGATGGATAGGTCATCCTCCAATTAAGTCTTCAATAATCCAAATAGGGCGTTTACATACACCTCTGAAGATAATGTCAACATTTTATTTGATATGGGCCACTTGGGGTTACGTAAGAAAAGTCAGTTCAATCCCCCCACAGACAACCCAGCAGTAGGGACTTTCATTACACTGGTGGAGAATGAATTCAAAATCCTTTCTCATAAGGATAAAAAAAAAGTGGCAATATGAATTTTTCTCACATGGAACAACAAGCCCTTAAATGTCTCCAGGAGGACAAAAATATCACTATGAAGCCAGCTGATAAGGGCGGGGCCCTTGTCATTATGGACACTAGTAAATACAAGGCTGAGGTTCATCGACAACTTAATGATGGGGCTACTTATGAGAAACTACAACAGGATCCCTCCAGGAAAATCATGAGAGTGTTAAAAAACACAATTAACAAAGGACTGCAGATGTACATTATTGGTCATAAGTTAGCTGAATTCTTATTACCCTCACACCCGGTGATTCCGGTGTTTTATGTTATGCCCAAAATTTATAAGCGCTTGGCAGATGATCCAGGATGGCCTATTGTGGTTGGAATTGGGTCCCTGTTGAGTCCTACTGCCCAGTCTTTGGATAAGGTTCTGTCTCCCCTAGTGACAAAGGGGAAGTCCTACATCAAGGACAGACTTTATTGATAAGATTCAACGATTTGATCATTTGGAGGGTGTATTTTTGTCTACCTGGGATGTAACATCCCTGTATATTTTCAGCCCCCACATGGTGGGAGCTGACAGTGTACGGGGTGCTCTTGTCCAGAGTGGGGAATATAATAATGTTCAATGTAATTTCCTGATTGAATTGTTAGAGCTTGTTCTTAACAATAATTTCTTTATTTTTGAGAATAATTTTTTTCTGCAGAAGACCGGCACAGTGATGGGGTCCAATGTGGCCAAATCCTATGCCTGTTTAGTGATGGATGTGATTAAGGAGACATTTGTGTATCCTCACCGTCTCTACAAGGAATTCTGTCTGGGGTGGTTCCGCTACATTGATGACTTGTTCATCCTGTGGTGGGGCACCCCAGAAACATTAAGGCAGCTTAAGGAGGATATTGAGAGGGATGTCCCATTCCTTAGATTCAGCTGTAAAATTAATACTGAACAAATGGAATTCCTTGACACGTTAGTGTACAAATACGATAATATGTTAGAGACTGATTTATACACCAAGTCCACAGATCCCAACACTTTGTTGCATAGGGATACTTTTCATCCACCTAGGGTATTTCAAAGCGTCCCGAAATCTCAGCTGATTTGGGTAAACAGGATTGTCTCCAATGTTGAGAGGAGACAGGAGAGATCAGGGCAGATGTTCAAGAAATTTGTCAAGAGTGGATATAAAAAACAGGAACTTGATCGAATACAGGAGAGTCTCAGTGAGAGTAATGGTAGACGAAAGGAACAACAGCCAAAGGGGATGTCATTTGTCACCACCTTTAACACTATGAGTGATCAGGTATACAAAATTCTAAAGAGAAATTGGTACATTTTAATAGAGGCCTGTCTGAATATCAAGGAGTTTGAGCATGTTCCACGTGCTGCCTATTAGAAAGGTAACACTACTGGCAGGAGATTGGTACGGGCCTGTCAGACAGACACCAGTGGTGGTACTATCCAACGTTTTTTGGATAAACCCCGGAGTGGTACATTTCCATGTTTGGGGTGCGCACAGTGTATTAGCGTAATTAAAGGTGGTGAGATTTCACACCCCCACACAGGTATAAGATACCTGGCTATTACACGTGCAATTCCACATATGTGGTGTATGCGCTTAAATGTCCCTGTGGTTTACTGTACATAGGGGAGACTACAAAAAAAGGTTAAGGATCGAGTGTGTCAACATAAATCCAATATTAGAAATTATAAAATGGCCCATCTCCCCGTTCCATCTCATTTTCTAGAAAAAGGCCATCAGACCAATCAGCTTATATTCATGGTCCTTGACCATGCCAAAAAGAGACCATGGGGAGGTGACAGGATTAGGGATCTTCTATATAGGGAAGCTAAGAGGATATGGCTATTGGACACAATGGCTCCCAGGGGATTAAATAGGGAGTTTGATTTAATTGATTTTAATTATTTTTGGTATTCTATATTATCTTACACTTAAGTGTTTAGTTAGATTCTCCTTCTTATATATAGTGTGTTTATCACTTTATATATAGTGTGCATATCACTTTATATATATTGTGTATATCACTTTATATATAGTGTGTATATCACTTTATATATAGTCTGTATATCACTTTATATATAGTGTGTATATCACTTTATATATAGTGTGTATATCACTTTATATATAGTCTGTATATCACTTTATATATAGTGTGTATATCACTTTATATATAGTGTGTTTATCACTTTATATATAGTGTGTATATCACTTTATATATAGTGTGTATATCACTTTATATATAGTGTGTTTATCACTTTATATATAGTGTGTATATCACTTTATATATAGTCTGTATATCACTTTATATATAGTGTGTATATCACTTTATATATAGTGTGTTTATCACTTTATATATAGTGTGTATATCACTTTATATATAGTGTGTTTATCACTTTGTATATAGTGTGTATATCACTTTATATATAGTGTGTATATCACTTTATATATATTGTGTATATCACTTTGTATATAGTGTGTTTATCACTTTGTATATAGTGTGTATATCACTTTATATATAGTGTGTATATCACTTTATATATAGTGTGTATATCACTTTATATATATTGTGTATATCACTTTATATATAGTGTGTTTATCACTTTGTATATAGTGTGTATATCACTTTATATATAGTGTGTTTATCACTTTTTATATAGTGTGTATATCACTTTATAGAGTCCATATCTGTATATATATGTATAAATATATATATATATATATATATATATATATATATATATATATATGTGTGTATGTATATGTATGTATATGTTTATATATACTGTATATGTGGATACATGTATGTATGTGTATATATATTTTTTATCAGGGTTTATTCTTTCCATTCAGGCTTTTTAGGGTTAACTTAGAGGCATGTTAGTTATTTGATGATGTCATGATTTTGTGATTTAAGCACATGACCCATTGTATCTTTTCGAATTGGTTACCCAGTATATTGTGATGTATAAATTGTGTGCATTTGTTATTTTGTGTTAGCTTGAGAAAGGGGCAAGTTGCCCGGAAACGTTGCTCTTTCAATAAAGGTGTCCCATTTGGGAGTGCTACCTTCTACTGTGTTCTTTGGATATATACTTTGGCCTTTATTTTGGGAGAGGCCTTGAACCACCCACTCATTACTACCTAAAGAAGAAGAAGCCTAGATTATGAGTTTTGCGTTAGAGGCTATGCGGTGCTAACGAGCAGTTTTCTCTCACCGCGCACTTACATGCAGTGCTGGTATTAAGAGTTTTCAGAAACCCAGCGTTAAAAGGCAAGAAGTGAGCGTTGAGCAAAATTTTGCTCATTACCGCACTCCAATTCCAGTGCTGCTTAAGTCAGCGGTGAGCTGGTCGTACGTGCTCGTGCACGATTTCCCCATAGGATTCAACGGGGAGAACCGGCTGAGAAAAAGTCTAACACCTGCAAAAAAGCAGCGTAAAACTCAGCAGCCCCATTGATTCCTATGGGGAAATAAAAGTTATGTCTACACCCTAACATGAACCCTGAGTCTAAACACCCCTAATCTTACACTTATTAAACCCTAATCTGCCGCCCCCGACATCGCTGACACCTGCATTATATTTATTAACCCATAATCTGCCGCTCCGTACATCGCCGCCACCTACATTATACTTATAAACCCCTAATCTGCTGACCTCAACATCGCCGACACCGACATACTATTTATTAACCCCTAATCTGCCGCCACTATAATAAACATATTAACCCCTAAACTACCGCACACCCACCTCGCAAACATTAGTTAAATATTATTAACCCCTAATCTGCCGTCCCTAACATCGCCGCCACCTACCTACATTTATTAACCCCTAATATGCTGCCCCCAACGTTGCCGTCACTATATTAAAGTTATTAACCCCTAAATCTAAGGGCTCCATGTACTAAGCCGTCAATTCATCCGTCATTTTAGATGCGGCTAAACTCGCCGTTACTCGCCGCGGGCGAAATGGTGTCCGCTGTAGCTATGTACTAATAATCCCACAACAAATAGACACCTCTAGCCCGCCGCGAGCAGTGGCGGAATATTGATAAATTTGACGCCTCGCTCGCCGCGAATAAGCTGATGTACTTAACTTTCAGTTCAATTGTCTGGCCAATTGTTAACACGTGACATGTAAGGTGTCATGAACGTCATAGTAGACGCGGGAATAGAATTTTGCTCCTATAAATGGACAAGTTTTCTAAACAACTTTATTATTGTTCCAAAATTTTTGGAGAGTAATTACAGAGCGCTCGTTTTTGTGATCTTTATTTACTATTTCGATATGGCTTCATCTGGATCTGAAACCGCTTCAAAATCCAAGAATCCTCACTTTTCTCATCAGCAAAACGTCGTTTTGATTGACATGATTATTGACTCTTATGATTATTTGTTTGGATGTCGTGTCAAACAGACAAATTTTTCTAGAAGGAAGCAGATCTGGCAAAGGATCAGCGACGCTGTTAGTGCCCAGGGTCCAGGAAAAAAGGATGTCGATCAGCTGAAGAAGCGTTACAACGACATTAAACGCTTCACCAAAGCTAAATTGGCCAGAGAGAAAAATTCGTCACGTGCTACCGGAGGTGGACCAGCATATGTGGCAGACCTCAATGACTATGAGCAGAAGCTTGTTCAGCGTCTGGGACCGGAGATCATCACTGGCATAACGGATGATTGTGACAGTGATTTAAGAGGTAAATGTACAACATAGTTGACTTAAATGTTCTTTTTAAAGTTATGATAGGTTATTGTCTCCAATATATATTTCTTTAAAATAACATTATCTGACTTCTTACGCTTCAGTATCCTATATGCCATCTAGGCCCTGAATACTGTAATCATTTATGTCGCATATATGTATAAGGGATTGTACAAGCCATTTAGGCCCGAAATACTGTAATAATTTATCTCGCATATATGTATAAGGGATTGTACAAGCCATTTAGGCCCCAAATACTGTAATCATTTATGTTGCATATATGTATAAGGGATTGTACAATAATAGTATTGTTATACTGCCTTTTTTTTAATGGTCTAACGGAACTAAAGATTTGTTGATTATTAATATAGTGATCCCTAAAGATAACACCCATGTGTTTATTTTCAAACCAGTATTGCATAGAAACCTTAAAGAGATAATGACAATAGAAATAATGTCATTTGAAACTATTAAAATAATATTGTATGTCCGACATTAATCATGAGACTAACCCCAGATCACATGCCTTCTTAAATTTCTGATCTATTGACTTCCATGTTGCGTTATTTCACTATAGAATATTATTGTTAACATCTTTCAAAATTGTTCTCCGCTTTATAAACATACATTTTTCAGATATAGCTATGCACATAGTTGACGCAGTCACATGAACCATCTATGTGCATCAACCAATGATCATTTACTGTGCCTGTATAGATTTGCTTTTCCTCAAAGTATAAAAATCCAATGAATGCAAAAACATAATACATTTAAATATTTTTAAAAAAGCATTTTCTTATGCAATTTGTAAAGGTAATTATTTTTTTTCATGTCCCTTTAAAGGGCCACTAAACCCAAAATCTTTTATTAATGATTCGGATAGAGAATTGAAATGTAAACAACATATTACTTCAATTTTCTAGATATTCTTAGTTGAAGAAAAATAAATACACATGTTGAGCCAATCACACGAGGCTTCTTTGTGCATCAATCAAATGCTTTTCAACAAAGAATATCTAGAGAATAAAACAAATTAGATAATATAAGTAAATTATAAAGATGTTTATAACTGCATTCTCTTTCCAAATCATAAAAAAAGGTGGTTGGCATGTCCCTTTAATGATTGAGCCTGCATTCACTGCTGTAATTATTATTATTAACACTTTTAAATTTCAGTTTCAAATATAAATAAAAATAAACCTAATTTTTTTATTATTTTTTTATTTTTTAAGCGATGCCAACAACAGCAGAGCCTGTGAGGAGTAACGAAGTGCCCACTTGTTCTACTTCTTCTTCTGCGGTTTCGAGACCACCCGGTGCAGCTGTTTCAAGACCTTCGGACAGTTTTACACATGGACAATTTATACGCTCATCATCTAATGTTACACACACAACTTCCTCGGCGGACACACTTCCGGATCTAAGGACCAGCACTCCACAAACTGGTGTTGGTAGAGCAACTGGTAAGTACTTTACAAATGAATAATTTCAATGTTGTGTGTTTTATCTCTTTTATCTCTCAATTTTTTTTTTTAATTTTTTTTTTTAAATGTCAAATGTCATTATTGACATATTCTATTTCGAGATCTTGTACATATTTTTTTAAATGAGGATTCTTGTAGAGCATGCATGCTATTTTAATCAACTTTCTAATTTTTTTAAAATGTATCATTATTTTCTTTTTGAGAATTGATCATAGTATTACATAAGAAAGCTGATAGAAATTCCATGCAATATATCTTATTCTCAAAAAGATTATTTTTGCTTCAGTGTCCAGTTAATTGCAAAATACATTTCCATTAATAATTTTGAATATATCGTTACATTGACAAAAAAGCATTTTATTTATTTATTTTTATGTTATTTATTTTTTTATAGGTGATTTGGGACGTCTTTTCCAGGGATTGACTGGACATTCATCTCCATTATTTGATGGTATGTATCACATATGTATATATATATAATATAACTTAAATTGTTGTATGACGGTTGTATCTGCTCTCTCCTTCTATTCTATTTCTGCAAGTGTTTTTATAACATTTTATTTTTATTTACTAACAATTTGTTATGTCTTGATCTAGAAGAAGAAAACTCATCAAGGGAGATCACTATCAATCTCATGCCGATAGTGGAAAATCCCATTCAAGATGAACCACCAGGAGGGCATGATGGAAGTGAGACTCCAGATATTCTTGAAGATTTGGGAGATGCGCAACCGGATGAAATTCACACACCAGAAAACATTGATGAACCTGTTGAAACACAGGCACCACCAATTGAACTGCAAACAGGTGGTGTAAATATTGACAATACACCGGCAGAAGGACAATTGGGCGATGTTGCATTGAGGGAAAGGTTGACACTGGCAAGGCAATACAGAGAGGACCACAGAGAAATGCAGAATATTATTAACACTAATATTGAACGCTGGGCTGCTCTGTCAGAAAAAAATGTGGAAATCGAAAGGCAAAGGAATGAGATAGAGATGCAGAAATTACAGCTGCAAAGAGAGATGTTCCAGTGGCAGAGGCAGATGGATGAAGAGAAAAAACCATCAAATTAACAGAGCTTTGAGCATCAGCGAAAGGACATTACAATCTCTGTTGGCTATTGTCAGTGAAAGGGAGGCGACAACAGACCCAAAGAGGCAACGTCTGGAGTGAACATTTTTTATTATCTAGTCACTGTTTATTTTTTTAATCTGTATATTGTTTACTAAGTTATTGTTTGTGTATTTTTAAGGGACACTGTACTCAAATTTTTTCTTTTGTGATTCAGATAGAGCATGCAAATTTGATAATAGGAGTACATTTGAAAGTTGCTTAAAATTGCATGCTCTATCTGAATCACAAAAGATAAAATTTGGATACAGTGTCCCTTTAAGTTTAAAATGTTAGTCACTGTTAATTTTTTTACTCTGTATATTGTGTACAAAGTTATTGTTTGTGTATTTTTAAGGGACACTGTACTCAATTTTTTTCTTTTGTGATTCAGATAGAGCATGCAAATTTGATAATAGGAGTACATTTGAAAGTTGCTTAAAATTGCATGCTCTATCTGAATCACAAAAGATAAAATTTGGATACAGTGTCCCTTTAAGTTTAAAATGTTAGTCACTGTTAATTTTTTTACTCTGTATATTGTGTACAAAGTTATTGTTTGTGTATTTTTAAGGGACACTGTACTCAAATTTTTTCTTTTGTGATTCAGATAGAGCATGCAAATTTGATAATAGGAGTACATTTGAAAGTTGCTTAAAATTGCATGCTCTATCTGAATCACAAAAGATAAAATTTGGATACAGTGTCCCTTTAAGTTTAAAATGTTAGTCACTGTTAATTTTTTTACTCTGTATATTGTGTACAAAGTTATTGTTTGTGTATTTTTAAGGGACACTGTACTCAAATTTTTTCTTTTGTGATTCAGATAGAGCATGCAAATTTGATAATAGGAGTACATTTGAAAGTTGCTTAAAATTGCATGCTCTATCTGAATCACAAAAGATAAAATTTGGATACAGTGTCCCTTTAAGTTTAAAATGTTAGTCACTGTTAATTTTTTTACTCTGTATATTGTGTACAAAGTTATTGTTTGTGTATTTTTAAGGGACACTGTACTCTAATTTTTTCTTTTGTGATTCAGATAGAGCATGCAAATTTGATAATAGGAGTACATTTGAAAGTTGCTTAAAATTGCATGCTCTATCTGAATCACAAAAGATAAAATTTGGATACAGTGTCCCTTTAAGTTTAAAATGTTAGTCACTGTTTATTTTTTTACTCTGTATATTGTGTACAAAGTTATTGTTTGTGTATTTTTAAGGGACACAGTACTCAAATTTTTTCTTTTGTGATTCAGATAGAGCATGCAAATTTGATAATAGGGGCTCCATGTACTAAGCAGTCAGCGAGCTACCCGCAACAAATCTCGCGTCAAAATTCGCAAACTGATATGTACAAAGCCGTCAATTATGTTAAAACTCGCATCTTTAAAATTGCGAGCGTACTTATCCGCCAAACCTCGCTACCGCTCCATTTTTCACTGTAATTAGACACATTTGACCACCAACTCGCCAAAAACGAATGTACTAAAAAATCTATTTGTCCGCTCGCTACAATTTCCGCTCCCACCTCGTTATTTTTGCCTCGCCACCTTTTAGGTGGCGGGCAAGGTACAAAACAATAGGAAAGTCAATCTAGACGCCAGTCTAGACATATATAAAAGGCAGTAATATCAGCATTGTACAGCATAACTGGCGTCTAATTTGTCTCTCATTTCCATGTACATAAATTGCGCCAAATTTGTCGACTGTAATTAAAGAGTAATCTATATTTTAAATTTGTATTGTATGGTTGTCAATCTTTATAATTATTTTTATATTAATATTTATATATTATCAGATCCAGATGAAGCCATATCCAAATTGTAAATAAATATTACAAAAATAACGCTGTTATCACTCTTCAAAAAATTTAGAACAATAATAAAGTTGTTTAGATAAGTTGAACTTTTATAGGAGCAAAATTCTATTCCCGCGACTACTATGATGTTCGTGACACCTTGCATGTCACGTGTTAATAATTGGCCAGACAATTCAACTGAAAGTTAAAAGTACATCAGCTTAGTCGCGGCGAGCGAGACGTCAAATTTATCAATAATCCGCCACTGCTCGCGGCGGGCTAGACTTGTCTATTTATTGGGGGATTATTAGTACATAGTGACAGCGGACACCATTTCGCCCGCGGCGAGTAACGGCGAGTTTATCCACGTCTAAAATGACGGATGAATTGACGGCTTAGTACATGGAGCCCAAGGAGTACATTTGAAAGTTGCTTAAAATTGCATGCTCTATCTGAATCACAAAAGATAAAATTTGGATACAGTGTCCCTTTAAGTTTAAAATGTTAGTCACTGTTAATTTTTTTACTCTGTATATTGTGTACAAAGTTATTGTTTGTGTATTTTTAAGGGACACTGTACTCAAATTTTTTCTTTTGTGATTCAGATAGAGCATGCAAATTTGATAATAGGAGTACATTTGAAAGTTGCTTAAAATTGCATGCTCTATCTGAATCACAAAAGATAAAATTTGGATACAGTGTCCCTTTAAGTTTAAAATGTTATTATTTAATAAAGACAAATTTTTTTATGGCCAAAAGTTTATTTACATAAATTCAAACTCACTTTTGATTCTTCAACACAAAACATTTTCTCAGTTATTAATCATGACAAAACAAAAAATGAAATCAAATTACATATTTACGGTATAAAAAATCTACTTGCTCCATTAACATTCCCAAAGTTGCCCTAATTTTAGAAATTTTTTGTTTAACATGATCTTCTAGACAACTCTGAGTACTTTTGTCTGCAGTCTCAATAGTTGATGTTGAAGATAAATCTGTAGAAAAATAAATGAAAAGCAAAATTTAATTAAATTGTCATATACATATTCAATGTATGATAGGGTTTTTCATCACAAATATTACCTCCTGATGTGCTGTTATCTACGTTATCTACTATATTAGCTTCCACACTTATGTCCACTCCTTTAAAGCTTTCATCTGAGCCAACTCCTATTTGAAATATACAATATATGTATTAGTTAAAACTTGTATTTTCTTAGATTTAAGATTACTGAGTATGAAACATACCTTTATCTAACATCATTGTTGGTAAAACTTCTATCCTTGGTTGAGTATCATCTGAAGTTAATGCTTCAAATATTGTCCCACTATCAGGATTTTGAAATTCTTCCATTTCCATACTAGTTTCCATTTCTTCCATGGTAATATCTATGAACGAAATTACAAAGATAGAAAACTATTAAATCAAAAACCTTGTCTATATTATTGAAAACAATAATAATAATAATCATTAAAAGTGACATAGAAACCAATTTCTAAGTTTCATGATTCAGATAGTGCATGCAATTTAAATAAACTTTATATTTTACTTCATTCTTTTTGTATCTTTATTTGAAAAGCAAGAATCTAAGTTTAGATGCCAGCCCATTTTTGGTGAACCAACTGTGTTGTACTTGATAATTGGACAGAACCAATCAAAGAGTGCTGTCCATGGTGCTCAACCAAAAATTGGCTGGCTCCTTAGCTTAGATGCCCTCTTTTTCAAATAAAGATAGAAAGTTAATGAGGAAAAAAATGATAATAGAAGTAAATTAGCAACTTGATTAATATTGCATGCTAAAACTTTTTAAGCCAAAACCTAAAATATATGATTTAAAATTTAAATAATAAGTCATTACCTGTCTGTGTCTCTTTATGACAAATTTCATATGGATTTGGAGATAATTCAATATCCAATAGTGTTATTGGCAAAGGTGGAGAAAGAGCTTCACTTCTGGGTGTTTGCACCAACATTGACCTTAAGTAGCGTGGTGGGTGTGCACACTTCATTCTCCTACTTCTCATATCTATAAACATATATATAATAAAAAATTTTAATAAAAAAAATTGAAATAATTATTCAAATTAATTTTTGGTTTTCAAAACATTCAGTTCTGCATGCTTACTTTTCTAACATGTTTCAATGTTATATAGTAATATATTTATATTTTATTCTACTAACTCAGTTCTGCATGTTTCAATGTTATATACTAATATAGTTATATTTTACTCTACTAACTCATTTTTGTATGCTAAGTTTTCTAACCTTTTAAGTGTATATAGTTATATAGTTAAATTTTAATCTACTAACTCAGTTCTGCATGCTTACTTTTGTAACTTTTTGCAATTGTATATACTAATATAGTCAAAGTAACAGTCAGGAAATATTATTTTCCTGGATTCGTCAATGATGACGCAGTTCAAAAATAAACCCTTTTTTTATATTATTAAAAATTATTTCATATATAATTTTGAAACTTACATGTCCTTATCAATCTTCGAATCGATTTATAGTACTTCGGTTCTCTTCTCTTCAAATCACTATATTTTCTAAGACACTGTCGTCTTGTTCTTTTAATTTTTGAAATACGATGCATTCTTCTCAGCATCTCGTATATAATTTTGTCTCGGCATTCCTGTCTCACTCCCCTCACACCACCAATCCGTTTAGGGAAATATTTATCCATGGCATAAACTAATATCACCAATTCTCCAGCACCAAAAGGTTCAGGACGCGACATGTTAGACGATGACGTGATTAATCGTTATGTCAATCATTAGCGCATTGATATAGATATGTATCCCCGAAAAATAGAGAAAAATATAATGTATATGTAGATTAATGTATTTTATGAAGGTTTGTAAATATCGATGTTTATAGTTATTACAAATGATATTTGTTTTATATACATTTTCTTTGTTTCAGATGTGTTGATATGTATTAACATTTATACTTTGGTTTACAATAGTTATTGTTTCTAAACATTTTATTTGTTTCAGATGTGTTTTTATGTATTAAAATTTAATTTGGTTTACAATTTTTATTTTGTTTATAAACATTTAATTATTTAAAGATGTGTTTATATGTATTAAAATGTTGTTTGGTTTACAATTGTTATTTTGTTTATAAACATTTTCTTTGTTTCATATGTGTTTATATGTATTAGAATTTATTTTGGTTTACAATTGTTATTTGGTTTCTAAACATTTCCTTTTTTTTCATATGTCTTTATATGTTTAACAAGTTACTTTGGTTTGCAATTGTTAATATATAATGTTTAAAGATTATAATTTTGTAATAAAATAATTTATTTTGCCATTATTTTCTATATGCCACTATTCTTTTAACAAATCTTGAATGCAAAAATATATTATAAAGGTTAAAGAAAATAAGTGCTAAGAGTAATCCCTTAAGGTATTTATTTGAATATGGGAAAACCTAGTAGCTGTTAAAAATAGAGGTTAGAATAAAACAAATAAAATTAGCAAGTCTTTTTTAACTCAAAAATCCAATCTGATAACATAAAGCACTGTTGAATATACTGTCGCTTGTTACAGCTACAATTCAATGACACAATACAATGAATTAGCATCAGCTATGGAGGGATTACATTACAATAATCACATATGTAAAAGAGTGAGAGCAGCTGTAGACACTAGTGTGATGTCACAAAGACAATGTATTACCTATAATATATTGTCTGTAATAACTTTGATCATAAACTTTATTTATTTGAAATCTTTGATAATTGAAGAGCAACAACTGTTATGTATTTAACTGTTTATCATGAGTGATTTTTAATAACCTTAACTCTTAAAAAAAATGGAGACAAGTTAATAAAGAAAGTTTTTTATTGATCAACTGAAACTTTAATCCTCAAACACAAAATATTGTTCTGAAACCATGTCCCTTGTTGCATTTCCACGCCTATTAGCTTGTTCGACACATATTTCTTCTGGTAAATCATCAGTATCTATTGGATCTTCATCTTCTAATGGACAGCCTCTTTTAATTGCAATATTGTGCAGTATGCAGCAAACCAATATAATTTTGGCAACTTTCTCTGGTGCATACTGCATAGCACCACCAGAACGATCAAGACATCGAAACCGCATTTTCAAAAGACCGAAAGTCCTCTCAATAATCCCCCTGGTAGATCGGTGAGCTTCATTGAAACGTACTTGACTTCTGGTCTGTGGGTTGTTATAGGGAGTCAACAGCCATTCTGTACATGAGTACCCTCCATCTCCTAATAGAAGATATAATAAATATAAATATTAATATAAGAATAATTATAAAGATTCAGAACTATACAATACAATTAAACTATACAGATTACAGTCGACAAATTGGGCGCAATTTTGGTACATTGAAATGAGAGACATATTAGACGCCAGTTATGCTTACCTAGAAGCCATCCGTCAGGCATATTTCCCTCCTCGAACTTCCGGTATAACCCAGTCTGCCTTAAAATGTAAGAATCATGACAGGATCCAGGAAAGTTAGAACGGACACTGATAATCCTCATGTGGGGGTCACAGACCATCTGGACATTCAAGGAATGGAAATGCTTTCTATTCCTATAGATCTCCTCACGAGCTTGAAGTGGTCTTACAGCAACATGGGTACAGTCTATGGCACCTAGGACATTGGGCATCCCAGCCATCCTATAGAAATTTGACTTGATAGATTGCCATTCTTCAGGGGTAGATGGCAAACAAACATATCGATGAAAAATAACCATCATAGCCCCTATTACTTTGGATAAGTGGCGTGAAAAAGCAGATTGACTCATTCCAATAATGACGCTAGAAACTGCCTGAAAGGAGCCTGTTGCAAAAAAATGCAATGCCGCTAATAGTTTGAGAAGTCCCGGAATAGCTTGTGAACGAGCAGTCATCGGCTCCAAATGATCTTCAATCTCTCGATACAGGTGTAATATCGATTCACGATCAAGCCGGAATCTTTGTATGATCTCTCGGTCAGAAAGGCCGTGCAAACCAACCCGTGGAAGGAATACACGGGGGACTCGAACTCTCCTTCTTCTAACCAATCGATTAGCTACATTTCCAGTATTCTGTCTTCTAGCCCGGATTCGCATCAAACGGAGAATAAACAAAAACAGAATTCTCTCCATAGCTGCTGAAATGAACAATGTAAGTACAATGCTGATATTACTGCCTTTTATATATGTCTAGACTGGCGTCTAGAGTGACTTTCCTATTGTTTTGTACCTTGCCCGCCACCTAAAAGGTGGCGAGGCAAAAATAACGAGGTGGGAGCGGAAATTGACGCGAGCGGACAAATAGATTTTTTAGTACATTCGTTTTTGGCGAGTTGGTGGTCAAATGTGTCTAATTACAGTAAAAAATGGAGAGGTAGCGAGGTATGGCGGATAAGTACGCTCGCTATTTTAAAGATGCGAGTTTTTACATAATTGACGGCTTTGTACATATCAGTTTGCGAGTTTGGGCGCGAGATTTGTTGCGGGTAGCTCGCTGACTGCTTAGTACATGGAGCCCTAAGTCTAACCCTAACACCCCCTAATTTAAATATAATGTATTCATTAACTACATTATTCTTCCTATTTAAAACTAAATACTTACCTATAAAATAAACCCTATGCTAGCTACAATATAACAAATAGTTACATTGTATCTAGCTTAGGATTTATTTTTATTTTACAGGCAAGTTTGAATTTATTTTAACTAGGTAGAATAGTTATTAAACTATTTAATAACTACCTAGCTAAAATAAATACAAAAGTACCTAACCTTAGTTACACTAACACCTAACACTACACTATAATTAAATAAATTAACTAAATTAAATACAATTACCTAAATTAAATTAAATTAGCTAAAGTACAAAAAACAAACACTAAATTACAGAAAATATTAAACAAATTACAGATATTTAAACTAATTACACCTAATCTAGTAGCCCTATCAAAATAAAAAAGCCCCCCCCCCAAAATAAAAAAAACCCAAGCCTAAACTAAATTGCCAATAGCCCTTAAAAGGGCCTTTTGTGGGGCATTGCCCCAAAGTAATCAGCTCTTTTACCTGCAAAAAAAAAAACCTCCACAACAGTAAAACCCACCACCCACACAACCAACCCCACAAATAAAATACTAAAAAAACCTAAGCTCCCCATTGCCCTGAAAAGGGCATTTGGATGGGCATTGTATTTAAAAGGGCAGTTAGCTCTTTTGCAGGCCCAAACCCTAACCTAAAAATGAAACCCACCCAATACACCCTTAAAAAAACCTAACACTAACCCCCTGAAGATCGACTTACCGGGAGAAGTCTTCATCCGAGCCAGGCTGAGGTCCTCAACAAAGCTGGGAGAAGTCTTCATCCAAGCCGGGCGAAGTGGTCCTCCAGGCGGGCAGAAGTCTATCTTCATCCATTCAGCGCGGATCGTGTCCAACTTCAAGACATCCGACGCAGAGCATCCTCTTCATCCAACGACTAAAGACAAATGAAGGTACCTTTAAGTGACGTCATCCAAGATGGCGTGCCTTAGATTCCGATTAGCTGATAGAATTCTCTCAGCCAATCGAAATAAAGGTAGAAAAAATCCTATTGGCTGATTGGATCAGCCAATAGGATTGAGCTCGCATTCTCTTGGCTGATTGGAACACCCAATAGAATGCGGCAGATTAGGGGGTTAATAAATGTAGGTAGGTGGCGGCGATGTTAGGGACGGCAGATTAGGGGTTAATAATATTTAACTAATGTTTGTGAGGTGGGAGTGCGGCGGTTTAGGGGTTAATATGATTATTATAGTGGCAGCAACGTTGTGGGCGGCAGATTAGGGGTTATTAAGTGTAGGTAGTTTGCAGCGACATTGGGGGCGGCAGATTAGGGGTTAAAAAATATAATAGAGGAGAGGAGGGAACCGCAACCTAGGCATGCAGTCTTCTGACCTGGAAGCCCAGCGGGGCTAGTGAAATAGTACCCCTGAACTCTTGGTGCGCCGTAGCCTTAGGCGGTGGATCAAACCGCAATAGCACAAGTGAAAAGGCGGATGGCAGGCACAACTCCAGACCGGGTTAAGTTAAAACACTTAAACTTTATTGGTCCATATTAAAATAATAGACAGTCATGGCAGCAGGAGAGCAAACAGTCTGACATGTTTCGTGCCATCAGTGGGCGCTTACTCATAGACTATAGTCTGTGTCTGAACTCTACATGTTTATAGGCTGCAGCAGCAATTCGATTAACTACTTCATGCCCACAAACAAAGAAACAATTAGAGTAAAAACAATCTCTCAATGAAAACTGAAGTATCATTACATTTGTTTGTTAAATAAGATGTGCAATATCAACCTAGAGAGCAGTTCATTAGTTACTGCTTATATATGAAACAATACAAATATAAATATAAATATACAAGTATGAAAAGGTAGTAAATGAAATATATGAATGTGATTTAACAGTTAAAGAGATATACAAACACATCTCAAAAAGCTATATATCAGAAAATACATATAAAAAATTCATATCAAAAATACATATCAAAAATATATACCAGACAGGCACAACAAAGGCATATCAAAAAACGCCTATCAGAAATACCTACATATATATGCTACAAAAATATGCTACAAAGAATGCACACATATAAATGTGCTCCTATAAGCTTGACAATATAAGGAGATATGTAAGATTATCAATATGGCTAAATGTAAACATATGAATTTATAAATAAGTAAGAATAGATAAACTGATAAATAGATAAGATGAAAGATAAATATTAACCATTTGATGTGATGTCTTTTTAGTATATATTTAATTGTCTATAAAAAAGTTTATATCACATTCCCTATTTATGCCTGATGGGAAACGTGCATGCAGCTTTTGAATCCAGTAAGGTTCTTTCTTTTCCAATATTTTATCCCTATTTCCACCTCTTAAAGGTACAGTAGCAAAATCTATGATCTGTAACGAAAGATTTGCTTTATTTGTTAGATGCAAGCTATTAAAGTGGTCTGCCACTGTGGAGTCTGTACTAAAGTTTTTTACATCTCAGACATGTTCATTAAAACGTGTCCTTACTGTACGTGTGGGTTTTCCTACATATTGAAAAAAACAAAGATTACATGTAAGCAAGTATATTACATATTTAAAACCATAGTTGGCATAGAAATCAATTGGGTATACTTTCTTATTTATATGATTACATATTTAAAACCACAGTTGGCATAGAAATCAATTGGGTATACTTTCTTATTTATATGACATAAGAAATGATAACGATGACTTCTATCTCCAAATTTGTAGGACCGCCATGGGGGCAAAATTTGCCCCTTCTTATGCAAACCTGACCATGGTCTGGTGGGAGTCCCTATACATCTATGGAGATAGAAACCTCTTTGCAGATGTTATACGTACCTACCATCAGTACATTGAAGATTTACTAGACTGGGGACTGTAGTAAAATTGACTGTGGACTGGGGACTGTAGAAAAATTGGAGATTTCATGTTATATCTTAATGATAACCCTCTTGGTCTCAGCTTTACCTATGAGTTTAATGATAAAAATATCAATTATTTGGACATCACGTTAATGTTCAATCACAATATAGACAGAGTTGAGACCACTATATACAGGAAGCCCATATCTGGAAATACTCTTCTTTATGGGAAGAGCAACCATCCCAAACAAGTTCCCTATTCCATAGTAAAGGGCCAATTCATTAGAATTAAGCGATATTGTAGCAGTCAAATTGATTTTGAAACACAAACTAATTACTTGGTTAAGAGATTTTTGAGCATTGGATACAATAAAAATGTCATCTTAAAGGCCCAACAGGAGGTTGGAATAACCAGAGAAACCCTGCTTAGAGATAGACCAAAGGGCAACAATACTAACAATCGATCTAACAAGGTCAATTTTGTCACACAGTTCTCATCTGACTACTATCAGATTTGCAATATTGTAAGGAAAACATTTCCTTATGCTGTTAGCAGACGATGGTCTCCAACATATAGTCAAACAGGGTTGTAATTTTTCTTACCGCAGGGGTACTACTGTTGGCAATGTCATCTCACCCAGTGAACTAAAAAGTAACAAACTAACTAGTTCATGGTTACAAGTAAAATGTATGCATAAGGTTGGCTACAGCCACAGCATACCATGTAGTTTTGGACATATGTGTAAGACCTTTGAATCCAATATGACTGGCAAACAATATACTTTGGATGATTGTGCCAGTTGCAGATCTAAAAATGGTGTATATATTATCTGGTGCACATGTAATAATAAACAGTATACTGGCTGCACCTCACGCAAAGTCAGAGAGAGAGTAAGAGAGCACTTGTCCGATATAAAAAGAATGGACAACTGTTCTGAATTGGCCAATCATTTCATCTTGGAACACAATAGTGTTAATACCAGCCTCAAGTGGATGGTCATAGAAAAAATCAAACATCCCCAACGGGGTGACAATATCAACAAATTGCTTTTCAAATGTGAGGATTTTTGGATATTTACTATGGACACACGTTTACCGAGTAACACATATAGTTTAGGTTTACCCTTCACTTTTTTTTTAAGTAATGTACTGTTTTATATATTTCCTCAGTTTAAGCTTGATTTCATTCACATATAATTAGACTAAATTAATTTATATTAATCAATGTTCCAATGGAGGAGATATATAATTTTCTGTTTAACATCTTAATTGCATTAATACTTTTATGGTCTCTATTTCAACCTGGACAGTTAGCTCATTGTGCTAATTTACTGTTATAGAGATCTGTGGAAACCCAAGGTTTGCAGGTTCGATCCCGGCAAAGTCCACTCAGCCTTTTATTCTTCCTAGGTCGGTAAAATTAGTACCATTAATTTGGGTAATAATAATACCTGTTATCAGTGCCGCGAGTCAATTAAGTTCGAGGTTGTGCGCTATACAAGTATCCAATTATTATTTACATATAGGATCATCATCATTGAGCATATATATATTTTCTTGAATCACTTTATTTGAATCGTTTTCTGTATCTCCCAACAAATGTATACATTTTTTTCATTGTGCAGAAAGATGTTAATATCATTATAGCCTTTAAGTCCGTAGTTTCAACATAGATCTATTGAATTTTTTGACTGTTGATTACTATGTAACCTATTTAGTATAGCATTAGCTATGCAATTTGTATCTGTTGAATTATTATTATTATTATTCAGAGTGTTATTCCGTTATTTTGCTTTACTACCTTATCAAATTATCAGTCCTGGCCACTTAGTGCAATTTCCATTCAGATGGTATATACTTATGTTTGAGTTTTATGTTCGAGTTTTTGACTAAACAGCAATTGAATAGTTCTATCATTGTTTCTTTCTCCGCTTTAACAACATTAGTCCACCTTTAGCCCAGTTTATTGTTAATAAAGTCACATGATTATTGAGATCCAATAAGATTAGATTATGCCATATATATTTTAGTAATGTTTTATCCTAGATCACGTTTATGAGTAAGGCAAGTTAGCCGAAACATGTAAGGTGTGATCATTCTGGTTTTCCTGACTTTTAATTGTGACCAAAATAAATATTCTTCATTTTATGAAAGAGTGCCAGCTACGTCTTCTTTTGATTGCAGCTTACCACTTTCCTTTCAGCCAGGTACCTTTCAGCACCATAGTGCTTCAGCCATTGCTGATTGGAGCGCTACTCGGCAGATGGTAGAG
Organism: Bombina bombina; assembly: GCF_027579735.1. Lineage (NCBI taxonomy): Eukaryota > Metazoa > Chordata > Amphibia > Anura > Bombinatoridae > Bombina > Bombina bombina. The sequence goes on along the minus strand of NC_069503.1, from coordinate 1,098,247,459 downwards.
GAGTGTCCCTGATCGAGCAACCAGAAGCAACACGGAGCCCGAGGAGCCAGCGGTTCATCGATTGTTTGCTGCTGGGCATAAACAGGCAAGTGTCCCTCTCTGCAGCACGGATGTCACAGTACGAAGGGCGGTGAGTTACCAACCTGTTAATTTTTTGGGGCATTCAGTCTGATCATTACTGGGGACTTAGATCAGTATTTGCTGTTCCTACGGAACCTTCCTCACCACACATATTAACTTCACACTTTGAATAGAGGACACTCTACTTTTATACCACCTGGGCACTACTGTGGATGGAACTAGAATGTTGAAAAGATTAAACTTGTTGAACATCTTGTATTATATATAACATAATATATAATTCATTTTGATCTATAAAAATGAGATGACATTATTATAACCCCTATTTTTGTCATTTATTTAAGCAGGAATAAGTTTTAAAGGTGGAAATTACTGAGTTCTCTAAACAAACATCAAATTCTAAGAGATCAGAGGCCTTAGCAATTGGTTATCACTGTAAATCTCCTGCCTGAGCTTCTCTAATCCTGTGACAGAAAAATACACTATTGAATGAAATTAAAGCTTAGGAGGCGGCCCATTTTTGGTTTAGTTCCCTGGATATCACTAGCTGATTGGCGGCTACATTTATTTGAATCATGGAAGAAACAATTTGGGTTTAGTATCCCTTCAAGCACAAATATAAAGCAGAGGAATGTACATAGTAGATTTGTCTAGTAGATTCTGATGAATGCAACATACGCTAATGTTGTTGCATTATTGGCATTTGTTTTAGCATGTAAAATGAGCTGTCCATTTAATGAATAATCAGAAGAAGCAAAAGTATTAGACAAAAAGAAAAAAAAATAGATTATGGGGTTAAAACTGTTACTCTAAATGCACTTTTCTGTTGGTGGCAAAGGCTTCAAATTTACAGTTTTATACTATCTAATAGCGGTCCTGCATTGTATTTGTCATTAAGCTACACTTTTGTTCTTGACAATCCTGAACCAATTAAAAAGCAAATAAATATAAAAAACCCTTTTTTGTGTTACTGCTGACTTGTAGCAGTCACACAATCTTTTTTGCGTGCATTGGGTTGAGTTTGTATTACAAGTTGAAAGTAAACTGTTTTTGCCCTTGCCCTAGCCAAATGTACGTAAAAAGCTGAATTCATAATGTCACGCACAATAACCTATTCTCTCAGAGAAGTAAATTGAGCAAAAAGTGTGGGGAAAAAAACCTACCCACGCGCAAACCTGATCGCATATTCTCAAGTGCGCTAACCTAACATGAAAACATCAATGTTACACATTCCAATGTTTTCACATAGAAAAATAGGTTCTATTTATTCATAAATACATAGTAATACATATATCTCATGGTATTTTGCTAAAATATATAGCTATACCTATATAAATATACAGCAACAAAGATATATATATATATATATATATATGTATATAAACAGCAGTCTATGAATACGGCCTGAACGGCTGAAACGCGTTAGACTGGAGCACACCGTCTAACATTGAACTTTCTTGGACATCACTTGTTTTTAAACTTTTTTTAATAAAGTTTGATTTTTAATAAATCTGGGACACCGCCTCTGGACCTCCTTTTCAATTTACCTATATATATATATCCAGATATAGGAATATTTATTTAAAAATACATGGAACATATTCTGTTCTTTGCAGAACATTGAAATGTGAAATATTTACTCTAAATACACAGTATAACACTTTATTAAGTATGAATATTGCATAATTATGATTTTACATGTTTTCCTCTAGCAAAGGGCTCCAATGCACTTATATTTGTCTATTATATGTATACACATGTAAATACATAAATACATATGTACATATAGACATATTTATACATAGATGTATATCTCTACTCATTCTAACTCTTGAGACCTATTATCTTTGAGCCCTTATAACTTTTTTGTGCATTTTGTTTTAATAATTTTTATTAGATAGTGTTTATAGAAGTGTAACTGTACTTTGTAATGAGTTTTCATAACATTTTACTCCACACCAATCTTTAAATCATTGTGTTTTCATGCAAAAAACACATTTCTTATAATCAAAACATACTGCAAAGATAATTCTTATAATCTGCACAAACTGTATCAACAAAATACATTTTGCTAAGTCCTAGTTTATTGTAATTCAAATGATTTCTATACATTTGTATAACAAATTGTGCTTGTTCCCTTTTTTCTCATGTTCCATGTAGCTTTACACAAAAAAAACAAAAAAGAAAAAGAAGAAAAGAAAAAACACATTATATCCATTGAGGTGGAGATATATCCTGTTTCTAGTAAATAGTTCCTCCTCATAATTATGGCCAGATAAAAAATGTAGGTCTATATATGTATATATATATTTAAATATCTATCTATACAATCTATATACTTATTAATAGGTATAGATATATACAGCTATTCATAGGAATATATTTTTAAAAATAATCCACCATTTGTCAAGAACATTGGAATGTGATATATTTATAATAAGTACATAGTTAAACACTTTAATAAATACGAAAATTGCATAAATATGATTTTTCATGTTTTCAGCTACTTGACTGTAAAGGGCACCAATACACATATGTCTATACTTATGTATTTATGTGTTTATATGTGTATGTTTGTTTGCAAATACATATATACACATATAAATGCAGTATATAAATACATATATACACATATAAATGCAGTACATAAATACATATATACACATATAAATGCAGTACATAAATACATATATACACATATAAATGCAGTACATAAATACATATATACACATATAAATGCAGTACATAAATACATATATACACATATAAATGCAGTACATAAATACATATATACACATATAAATGCAGTACATAAATATATATATATATATATATATATATACACATATAAATGCAGTACATAAATACATATATACACATATAAATGCAGTACATAAATACATATATACACATATAAATGCAGTACATAAATACATATATATACACATATAAATGCAGTACATAAATACATATATACACATATAAATGCAGTACATAAATACATATATACACATATAAATGCAGTACATAAATACATATATACACATATAAATGCAGTACATAAATATATATATATATATATATATATATATATATATATATACACATATAAATGCAGTACATAAATACATATATACACATATAAATGCAGTACATAAATACATATATACACATATAAATGCAGTACATACATGCATATATACACATAGAAATGCAGTACATAAATACATATATACACATATAAATGCAGTACATACATACATATATACACATATAAATGCAGTACATAAATATATATATACACATATAAATGCAGTACATAAATACATATATACACATATAAATGCAGTACATAAATATATATATATACACATATAAATGCAGTACATAAATACATATGTACACACATATAAACACACACACATGTAAATTGCTGTAGAACAAGCTAACAAGTTATTGAGTTGGAGATGTGGACTCCTTGCTCGGTGTGCTAAAAGGAATATGGCTGCACCTCACTGACAAAGACAAATGAAGGCATAAACGATCGTCTGGGGTTGTCATGTTCCTTGTTCAGAGAGGAATTGCCTGGTATTTCGATGCTGGACTGACTGTAATAGGCGGGATGAGACTCATATACCACAGGAATGTTCTACATTGTGAAAAGCATTACTGGGTAAAAAGAAGCTGCACTCAGGTGGTAAATTCCCATAGAACAGGCTAACAAGTTAATGAGCTGGTTGTTAGTTCCTGAGAGATCACTTCTCTCTATGTGAATCATGATGAATGCATATTATGGGGCCTATCTATCAAGCTCCGAATAGAGCTTGATGTCCGTGTTTCTGGCAAGCATGCAGGCTCACCAGAAACAGCAGTTATGAAGCAGCGGTCACAAAGACCGCTGCTCCATAACCCTGTCCGCCTGCTCTGAGCAGGCAGACAGACTTCGCCACAATTCAACCCGATCGAGTACAATCGTGTTGATTGACACCCCCCTGCTGGCGGACGATTGGCCGCGAGTCTGCGGGGGGGGCAGCATTGCACCAGCAGCTCTTGTAAGCTGCTGGTGCAATGCTGAATACGGAGAGCGTATTGCTCTCCATATTCAGCGAGGTCTGTCAGACCTGATCCGCACTGTCGGATCAGGTCCGACAGACTTTGTTAAATAGAGGCCTATAGCTTTTTTCATTGCATTCTGTTATCATTGCAGGCTAATACTGTCCTTGGACAAGGAGAAATTTACAGAAGTGTAGTTAATGTTTGTTCTCAGTTCTTAGCGTGCGTCTTGAACATAATATAATGTGCATTATAAGTTTTCATAAGTGTATATGTTTTAGCAGTTAGAGAAATAATCCTTTGTTATGGCTAATGTATATTTTAATACAATGTGAGGGAAGGGAGCTACGTCTCTGCCTGCTGAAGGAATATAATTTTTTTTTCTAAACTGTAAGCAGAGTTGCTAAAGAGTTAATTTTGGCAATCTGAGTGGAATTTTCCTTTATTAAATATCAACTTTTGCACCTAGTCTGTGGCAGGATTAGCTTGTGTCCTGTTCCTGTTGAGCTAAGATCTTGCTGCAACATCTTCCACATAGGGTATATCAAGTGATAATGAGATCCTTCAGTGTGTAGCTGTTTTTGATATGACCTATCTATCTAACATTGTATGCTACTGATCAAAACTAAGTATTGCTGGCTGTATAATCATTGCTTTGTTTAGCACAAGTTTACAATAAACAGCAATATTATTTCACAGCATTTCAGTATCGCCTTCCCTTCTTCAGTGCTAATAGGTATAATCGGCATTGCCCCTGGTGCAAACAGCAAAGTTTACCATTGGCTTTCTTTTTGTTGTTTTTGTTTGTTAGAAAACTAATTGTTATGTTTGACAGTATCTTATGTTAACGCCTGTACCGATGCCAATTTGGGACAAAATGGTAGCAGGGGTAGGCTTGACTACAATGTGCATTTGAATAATGAAAGTGTATTCAAAGTTTTTATTACTAAAATGAAAGGGATAGTAAAGGCAGATAGAACATGTCATTTTAAGACACTTTTAAATTCACATCTATTTTCAAATGTGCTTTGTTCTCTTGGGCCTAGATTTGGAGTTTGGCGGTAGAAGGGCTGTTAACGCTCCGCGGGCTTTTTTCTGGCCGCACCATAAAATTAACTCTGGTATCGAGAGTTCAAAAAAATGCTGCGTTAGGCTCCAAAAAAGGAGCGTAGAGCATTTTTACCGCAAATGCAACTCTCGATACCAGAGTTGCTTACGGACGCGGCCAGCCTCAAAAACGTGCTCGTGCACGATTCTCCCATAGGAAACAATGGGGCTGTTTGAGCTGAAAAAAAACCTAACACCTGCAAAAAAGCAGCGTTCAGCTCCTAACGCAGCCCCATTGTTTCCTATGGGGAAACACTTCCTACGTCTGCACCTAACACTCTAATATGTACCCCGAGTCTAAACACCCCTACCCTTACACTTATTAACCCCTAATCTGCCGCCCCCGCTATCGCTGACCCCTGCATTATATTATTAACCCCTAATCTTCCGCTCCGTAAACCGCCGCAACTTACATTATCCCTATGTACCCCTAATCTGCTGCCCCTAACACCGCCGACCCATATATTATATTTATTAACCCCTAACCTGCCCCCCACAACGTCGCCGCCAGCTACCTACAATAATTAACCCCTAATCTTCCGACCACAAAGCGCCGCCACCTACGTTATCCTTATGTACCCCTAATCTGCTGCCCCTAACACCGCCGACCCCTATATTATATTTATTAACCCCTAACCTGCCCCCCACAACGTCGCCGACACCTGCCTACACTTATTAACCCCTAATCTGCCGAGCGGACCTGAGCGCTACTATAATAAAGTTATTAACCCCTAATCCGCCTCACTAACCCTATCATAAATAGTATTAACCCCTAATCTGCCCTCCCTAACATCGCCGACACCTAACTTCAATTATTAACCCCTAATCTGACGACCGGAGCTCACCGCTATTCTAATAAATGTATTAACCCCTAAAGCTAAGTCTAACCCTAACACTAACACCCCCCTAAGTTAAATATAATTTTAATCTAACGAAATTAATTAACTCTTATTAAATAACTTATTCCTATTTAAAGCAAAATACTTACCTGTAAAAAAAAAACCTAATATAACTACAATATAAATTATAATTACATTGTAGCTATTTTAGGATTAATATTTATTTTACAGGCAACTTGGTAATTATTTTAACCAGGTACAATAGCTATTAAATAGTTAAGAACTATTTAATAGTTACCTAGTTAAAATAATAACAAAATTACCTGTAAAATAAATCCTAACCTAAGTTATAATTAAACCTAACACTACCCTATCAATAAATTAATTAAATAAAATACCTACAATTACCTACAATAAAACCTAACACTACACTATCAATAAATAAATTAAATACAATTGCTACAAATAACTACAATTACATAAACTAACTAAAGTACAAAAAATAAAAAAGAACTAAGTTACAAAAAATAAAAAAATATTTACAAACATAAGAAAAATATTACAACAATTTTAAACTAATTACACCTACTCTAAGCCCCCTAATAAAATAACAAAGCCCCCCAAAATAAAAAAATGCCCTACCCTATTCTAAATTAATACATTTAAAAGCTCTTTTACCTTACCAGCCCTGAACAGGGCCCTTTGCGGGGCATGCCCCAAGAAAATCAGCTCTTTTGCCTGTAAAAAAAAACATACAATACCCCCCCCAACATTACAACCCACCACCCACATACCCCTAATCTAACCCAAACCCCCCTTAAATAAACATAACACTAAGCCCCTGAAGATCTTCCTACCTTGTCTTCACCATACCAGGTTCACCGATCGGTCCAGAAGAGCTCCTCCGATGTCCTGATCCAAGCCCAAGCGGGGGGCTGAAGAGGTCCATGATCCAGCTGAAGTCTTCATCCAAGCGGGGCAGAAGAGTTCTTCCATCCGATTGAAGTCTTCATCCAAGCGGCATCCATCCGGAGCGAAGCGGCAGCATCCTGAAGACATCCATCCTGGCCGACGACTGAACGACGAATGACGGTTCCTTTAAATGACGTCATCCAAGATGGCGTCCCTCAAATTCCGATTGGCTGATAGGATTCTATCAGCCAATCGGAATTAAGATAGGAATATTCTGATTGGCTGATGGAATCAGCCAATCAGAATCAAGTTCAATCCGATTGGCTGATCCAATCAGCCAATCAGATTGAGCTCGCATTCTATTGGCTGATCGGAACAGCCAATAGAATGCGAGCTCAATCTGATTGGCTGATTGGATCAGCCAATAGGATTGAACTTGATTCTGATTGTCTGATTCCATCAGCCAATCAGAATATTCCTACCTTAATTCCGATTGGCTGATAGAATCCTATCAGCCAATCGGAATTCGAGGGACGCCATCTTGGATGACGTCCCTTAAAGGAACCGTCATTCGTCGGGAGACGCCGGAAGAAGAGGATGGATCCGCGTCGGCTGCTTCAAGATGGACCCGCTCCGCACCGGATGGAAGAAGATCGAAGATGCCGCTTGGAGAAGATGTTTGCCGGTCCGGATGTCCTCTTCTTGCCGGATAGGAGGAAGACTTTGGAGCCTCTTCTGGACCTCTTCAGCACCGGATGCCAGGACGGATCGGTGATACCTGGATGGTGAAGACAAGGTAGGAAGATCTTCAGGGGCTTAGTGTTAGGTTTATTTAAGGGGGTTTGGGTTAGATTAGGGGTATGTGGGTGGTGGGTTGTAATGTTGGGGGGGGTATTGTATGTTTTTTTTTACAGGCAAAAGAGCTGATTTTCTTGGGGCATGCCCCGCAAAGGGCCCTGTTCAGGGCTGGTAAGGTAAAAGAGCTTTTACATTTATTAATTTAGAATAGGGTAGGGAATTTTTTATTTTGGGGGTCTTTGTTATTTTATTAGGGGGCTTAGAGTAGGTGTAATTAGTTTAAAATTGTTGTAATATTTTTCTAATGTTGGTAAATATTTTTTTATATTTTGTAACTTAGTTCTTTTTTATTTTTTGTTCTTTAGTTAGTTTATGTAATTGTAGTTATTTGTAGCAATTGTATTTAATTTATTTATTGATAGTGTAGTGTTAGGTTAATTGTAGGTAATTGTAGGTAGTTTATTTAATTAATTTATTGATAGGGTAGTGTTAGGTTTAATTATAACTTAGGTTAGGATTTATTTTACAGGTAATTTTGTTATTATTTTAACTAGGTAACTATTAAATAGTTCTTAACTATTAAATAGCTATTGTACCTGGTTAAAATAATTACCAAGTTGCCTGTAAAATAAATATTAATCCTAAAATAGCTACAATATAATTATAATTTATATTGTAGCTATATTAGGATGTATTTTACAGGTAAGTATTTAGCTTTAAATAGGAATAATTTATTTAATAAGAGTTAATTAATTTCGTTAGATTTAAATTATATTTAAGTTAGGGGGTGTTAGGGTTAGGGTTAGACTTAGCTTTAGGGGTTAATCCATTTATTATAGTAGCGGTGAGCTCCGGTCGTCAGATTAGGGGTTAATAATTGAAGTTAGGTGTCGGCGATGTTAGGGAGGGCAGATTAGGGGTTAATACTATTTATGATAGGGTTAGTGAGGCGGATTAGGGGTTAATAACTTTATTATAGTAGCGCTCAGGTCCGCTCGGCAGATTAGGGGTTAATAAGTGTAGGCAGGTGTCGGCGACGTTGATGGGGGCAGATTAGGGGTTAATAAATATAATATAGGGGTCGGCGGTGTTAGGGGCAGCAGATTAGGGTACATAAGGATAACGTAGGTGGCGGCGCTTTGCGGTCGGCAGATTAGGGGTTAATTATTGTAAGTAGCTGGCGGCGACGTTGTGGGGGCAGGTTAGGGGTTAATAAATGTAATACAGGGGTCGGCGGTGTTAGGGGCAGCAGATTAGGGGTACATAAGTATAACGTAGGTGGCGGTCGGCAGATTAGGGGTTAAAAAAATTTAATCGAGTGGCGGCGATGTGGGGGGACCTCGGTTTAGGGGTACATAGGTAGTTTATGGGTGTTAGTGTACTTTAGAGCACAGTAGTTAAGAGCTTTATGAACCGGCGTTAGCCCAGAAAGCTCTTAACTACTGCTATTTTCCGGCGGCTGGAGTTTTGTCGTTAGAGCTCTAACGCTCACTTCAGAAACGACTCTAAATACCAGTGTTAGAAAGATCCCATTGAAAAGATAGGATACGCAATTGATGTAAGGGGATCTGTGGTATGGAAAAGTCGCGGCTGAAAAGTGAGCGTTAGACCCTTTAATCACTGACTCCAAATACCGGCGGTAGCCTAAAACCAGCGTTAGGAGCCTCTAACGCTGGTTTTCACGGCTAACGCCAAACTCTAAATCTAGCCGTTGGTGTCCCTTGTTGAAAAAGAATATGCACATATCCTACACTAGTTTTAGCTTGCTGCTAATTGGTGCCTGTACACATTTGTCTCTTGTGATTGGCTAACTAGATATGTACATCTGGCTGCAAGTAGTGCAATCATGTTCCTCCAGCAAAGGATAACAAGAGAGTGAAGAAAATTTGCTATAAGACGTACATTAGAAAGTTGTTTAAAATTGTTTGTTCTAAACAAATCATGAAACAAAATTTTGGGGTTTCCTGTCTCTTTAATGAATCATTTTATATTGCAGTCTTAGGCCTAGATTTAGAGTTGGGCGGTAGCCGTCAAAACCAGCGTTAGAGGCTCCTAACGCTGGTTTTTACCGCCCTCTGGTATTTGGAGCCAGTCATTAAAGGGTCTAACGCTCACTTTCCAGCCGCGACTTTTCCATACCGCAGATCCCCTTACGTCAATTGCGTATCCTATCTTTTCAATGGGATCTTTCTAACGCTGGTATTTAGAGTCGTGGCTGAAGTGAGCGTTAGAAATCTAACGACAAAACTCCAGCCGCAGAAAAAAGTCAGTAGTTAAGAGCTTTCTGGGCTAACGCCGGTTTATAAAGCTCTTAACTACTGTGCTCTAAAGTACACTAACACCCATAAACTACCTATGTACCCCTAAACTGAGGTCCCCCCACATCGCGGCCACTCTATTAAAATTTTTTAACCCCTAATCTGCCGACCGCACGCCGCTGCCACCTACGTTATCCCTATAACCCCTAATCTGCTGCCCCTAACACCGCCGACCCCTATATTATATTTATTAACCCCTAATCTGCCCCCTCCCCATCGCCTCCACCTGCCTACACTTATTAACCCCTAATCTGCTGAGCGGACCGCACCGCTACTATAATAAAGTTATTAACCCCTAATCTGCCTCACTCCTGCCTCAATAACCCTATAATAAATAGTATTAACCCCTAATCTGCCCTCCCTAACATCGCCGACACCTAACTTCAAGTATTAACCCCTAATCTGCCAATCGGAGCTCACCGCTACTCTAATAATTTTTTTAACCCCTAAAGCTAATTCTAACCCTAACACTAACACCCCCCTAAGTTAAATATAATTTTATTCTAACGAAATAAATTAACTCTTATTAAATAAATTATTCCTATTTAACGCTAAATACTTACCTGTAAAATAAACCCTAATATAGCTACAATATAAATTATAATTATATTGTAGCTATTTTAGGATTTATATTTATTTTACAGGCAACTTTGTATTTATTTTAACCAGGTACAATAGCTATTAAATAGTAAATAACTATTTAATAGTTACCTAGTTAAAATAATTACAAAATTACCTGTAAAATAAATCCTAACCTAAGTTACAATTAAACCTAACACTACACTATCAATAAATAAATTAAATAAACTACCTACAATTATCTACAATTAAACCTTTCACTACACTATCAATAAATAAATTAAATACAATTCCTACAAATAAATACAATTAAATAAACTAACTAAAGTACAAAAAATAAAAAAGAACTAAGTTACAAAAAATAAAAAAATATTTACAAAAATAAATAAAATAACAAAGACCCCCAAAATAAAAAAATACCCTACCCTATTCTAAATTACAAAAGTTCAAAGCTCTTTTACCTTACCAGCCCTTAAAAGGGCCCTTTGCGGGGCATGCCCCAAAGAATTCAGCTCTTTTGCCTGTAAAAAAAAACATACAATACCCCCCCCCAACATTACAACCCACCACCCACATACCCTAATCTAACCCAAACCCCCGTTAAATAATCCTAACACTAAGCCCCTGAAGATCTTCCTACCTTGTCTTCACCATGCCAGGTATCACCGATCGTTCCAGGCTTCGAAATCTTCATCCAAGCCCAAGCGGGGGCTAGACATCCATCATCCGGCTGAAGTCTTCTATCAAGCGACGGCTGAAGTCAGAATCAAGTTCAATCCGATTGGCTGTACCGATCAGCCAATCAGATTGAGCTCGCATTCTATTGGCTATTCCGATCAGCCAATAGAATGCAAGCTCAATCTGATTGGCTGATCGGATCAGCCAATCAGATTGAACTTGATTCTGATTGGCTGATTCCATCAGCCAATCAGAATTTTCCTACCTTAATTCCGATTGGCTGATAGAATCCTATTAGCCAATCGGAATTCGAGGGACGCCATCTTGGATGATGTCCCTTAAAGGAGCCTTCATTCGTCGGTAGTCCGTCGGGCCAGCAGGATGTTCCGCGTCGGAGGTCTGCAAGATGGAGCCGTTCCTCATCGGATGAAGATAGAAGATGCCGCTTGGATCAAGATGGTTGCCGGTCCAGAACGCCTCTTCTTCCCGGATATGATGAAGACTTTGGAGCCTCTTCTGGACCTCTTCAGCCACCGGATTATGGATCGCCAGCCCCCGCTTGGGCTTGGATGAAGATTTCGGAGCCAGGACCGATCGGTGGTACCTGGCATGGTGAAGACAAGGTAGGAAGATCTTCAGGGGCTTAGTGTTAGGTTTATTTAAGGGGGGGTTTGGGTTAGATTAGGGGTATGTGGGTTTTAATGTTGGGGGGGGTATTGTATGTTTTTTTTTTACAGGCAAAAGAGCTGAATTCTTTGGGGCATGCCCCACAAAAGGTCCTTTTAAGGGCTGGTAAGGTAAAATAGCTTTGAACTTTTTTAATTTAGAATAGGGTAGGACATTTTTTTATTTTGGGGGGCTTTGTTATTTTATTAGGGGGCTTAGAGTAAGTGTAATTAGTTTAAAATTGTTGTAATATTTTTCTTATGTTTGTAAATATTTTTTTATTTTTTGTAACTTAGTTCTTTTTTATTTTTTGTACTTTAGTTAGTTTATTTAATTGTAGTTATTTGTAGGTATTGTATTTAATTAATTTATTGATAGTGTAGTGTTAGGTTTAATTGTAGGTAATTGGAGGTATTTTATTTAATTAATTTATTGTGTTGTGTTAGGTTTAATTGTAACTTAGGTTAGGATTTATTTTACAGGTAATTTTGTAATTATTTTAACTAGGTAACTATTAAATAGTTATTAACTATTTAATAGCTATTGTACCTGGTTAAAATAATTACAAAGTTACCTGTAAAATAAATATTAATCCTAAAATAGCTACAATATAATTATAATTTATATTGTAGATATATTAGGGTTTATTTTACAGGTAAGTATTTAGCTTTAAATAGGAATAATTTATTTAATAAGAGTTAATTTATTTCGTTAGATAAAAATTATATTTAACTTAGGGGGGTGTTAGTGTTAGGGTTAGACTTAGCTTTAGGGGTTAATCCATTTATTACAGTAGCGGCAAGATTCGGTCGGCAGATTAGGGGTTAATAATTGAAGTTAGGTGTCGGCGATGTTAGGGAGGGCAGATTAGGGGTTAATACTATTTATTATAGGGTTATTGAGGCGGGAGTGAGGCGGATTAGGGGTTAATAACTTTATTATAGTAGCGGTGCGGTCCGCTCGGCAGATTAGGGGTTAATAAATATAATATAGGGGTCGGCGGTGTTAGGGGCGGCAGATTAGGGGTACATAGGGATAATGTAGGTAGCGGCGGTTTACGGATCGGCAGATTAGGGGTTAAAAATAATATGCAGGGGTCAGCGATAGCGGGGGCGGCAGAATAGGGGTTAATAAGTGTAAGGTTAGGGGTGTTTAGACTTGGGGTATATGTTAGGGTGTTAGGTGCAGACGTAGGAAGCGTTTCCCCATAGGAAACAATGGGGCTGCATTAGGAGCTGAACGCTGCTTTTTTGCAGGTGTTACGTTTTTTTTTCAGCTCAAATGGCCCCATTGTTTTCTATGGGGGAATATTGCACGAGCACGTTTTTTAAGCTGGCCGCGTCCGTAAGCACCGCTGGAATTCAGAGTTGCAGTGGCGTTAAATTATGCTCTACGCTCCCTTTTTGGAGCCTAACGCACTGAAAACGCAGCCATTCTGTGAACTCTAAATACCAGCGGTATTTAAAAGGTGCAGGGAAAAAAAGCACGCGTAGTTAACGCACCCCTTTGGCTGCAGAACTCTAAATCTAGCCGTTAGAGTTTTTAACATCTACTTTATTCTTTTTTTTTTCTATAAGAAAAGAGTTGATAAAATAGTATGTTAATATTTCACCTTAATTTAATTTAGACTTACGGATAGTAAGGTCTGCAGTATTTGGAAAATATTTTTACAGTTAAACCTTACACAACCTCTATCCAGCAAAATCTGTTGCTATGTTTAGTCTTCCAATTGATGTATTCTATTGTTCATTTGTACTTTCCAATGCCAATCAGAAAACCAAAAATGATGCAGTTCTGCAATTGCACAGCAGTTCTGATTGCAGTCTTGGTTTAGACAATAAATGTAACAGGTTTGAAGAATTTGTCCTTAAGAGATTAGTTATACACACTGCTTTCCCGTATGAATCACTGAATAAATTAAATAGAAGATAATGATATATGCTTCAATAAAAATGCATTTGGTATAATTACAATTTTATTTACAGGCCACTTAACTTATGCTCATTGAAGCTTCTGACTCTAAATTGCAAGTGACTTTTCTGCTATGAAATGTTTAATTATTGTGCCTTCTATTATGCTGAACATTATTTTCTAAAGTAATGTAAGTATAATAGTGTCCTTCAGATTTAATGTGGTGTGAATATTTATTTATTTTTTAAATAAATTAACATGGAGTTAGGGGAGCAGCATTAATATGATTACAATGTTATGTAGATACAAATACACCCATAAACACTATCTATCTATCTATCTATCTATCTATCTATCTATCTATCTATCTATCTATCTATCTATCTATCTATCGTCTATCTATCCACACATATAGACAGACATAAAACAATAGATAGACAGACAGGCACATAGATAGAGAGCTAGAAAGACAGACAGACAAATAGACATACAGACAGGTAGATAGATATTAGATAGATAATAAATAGAGAGAGAGAGAGACAGACCGATGATAGATAGCAAGAGATTGACAGATGATAGATAGAGAGATAGATAGACAGATAATAGATAGATGATAGATAGATAGATAGATAGATAGATAGATCGATAGATAGATAGATAGATAGATAGATAGATAATTGTGTGGATATATATTTATCTGAGACAAAGAAACATAAAGCCCACTTTTTCTTTTCTTTCAGAATCCATATACAATGTAAAAAAAAAATGTTACAAAAGTACTTGTGTACTTCTATTATCAAATAGACTTCATGAGATGCTTTACTACAAAGAATTGCTATGAAGGTGTTGTGCATGTGTTTGGAGAACATCTGAGTACTAAATTGCAGCATTATTTTCACAATGGATAACCCTAAAGACTAAAAACATTCATGCAAAACTGCTGCCATTCAGTGATCCAGAGATGTCCACGCTCCTGAGATTACCTACCTGCGTTTTAACAAAGCATAACAAGTTATTTTAAAATGTACACTTTGAACAACGAAATAATTTTTTTAAATTTCATATCCATTATATTGAGCAATAATGCTTCAGATCTGAGGAAACAAAGAATCAGCTTGTCTATGATTATGCATTGCTAGAGGGATAATAAATATATTAGTATTTTGGCATTTACTGCAAAACTGCAATTATTTTATGATTTTGACTTATGCTGTGGTAGAATGAATAGTCCTGTGGACATTCATTTTGGAAAATCAAATGTTGATTAGAATGTTGAATAAGAATTCAGTAACCAAATGTTATTTCCGCATTTCAAATGTTACTTTAGTTTTTGAACATTCATAATTAGATCGAATATCCAAATTCTAAATTTCAAATCTAACATTTGGTTTAACAAATACTATTCAGAAGTTCAATAGTTCATAAGGTAGGGAATTTAGTAAATTAATACATAATAGATAAAAATATATAGTCTCATTTCTATTCCGAATATTGCATAGTTCAAAAATTATATTTAAAGAGAGCATTAGAAATACTAATACAAAAATATTGATTTGTTTTTTTCTAATTCGAATATTTATTAATTCAATTCAAATTATTCAATATTCAAATTCATAAAATTCAAATTGAAAATTACATTTAAGAATAGCATAAGAAATACAATAGCATCTCTCTCACACACACACACACATTCGCATACAGTATATTAACTTTTAAACCATTTACATGTTTTATGATTAAGTAATCAATATCCTAAGCGTAAATTATTACATATGATTAATATCAATATTATCAATATATGGTTTGTTTTCTTAGCAAGAACAACATATTACTCCCATTTATTTTCTGGTACGAAGAATATGTTGTTCATTCACTGCAATTTTTTTGATCTATATGACCTTCAGGGATGTTTTGCAAACACCTTAAAATATTATACTCAATCAATCATTGTGTTTGCTGTATGTTTGAAAAATAAATGTTCAAGTCACTGTGGTCTGACTTGCAAAATGTTTCTTCAATTTGTTGAATAATATTCTGTGTAGGATTTAGGTCAATAGGGGTAACTCTCATTCCAAACCAAACAGAATGTGTCGGCAATAAAATTCTATTCTTGAATTATTCATACATAACAGCATAGGTGACTCTTCAAGCATTTTGAATTAAATAGAATTGATTTTTTTTACTTTTTATGCCCCGTCTTACAAGCTTTTTGTACTTTTTCTGCTCCTTAACAAATAAAATATTGATTGAACTTCATTGAACATATGTTTTATTTAAACTTTGACCTTTGTCAACTTGCTAAGTCTCTACCTGAAAATGCTACCGCTTTTTTTTTTTAAACTGACTAAATTGTCTTCTGCTTTTGAAGGTGAAATTAAATCAGAACAAATAGCCAGCAGCCAAATAATATTACCAATATTTTTGCAGATCTAAACTTCTTGTTATCAATACTTTGCTTTATTTTTACATTTTGAAACCTAAATATATTTTTTTAAAGTATAGTTATAAAATACATTTATGGTATGTAGCACATATAATATCATAATTTTATCATTAAACACAGTTTGACACTATGGTATAGTTTTTTTTTAATTTTCAGAGAAATAGGTGACTTGGAGTTGAGATTACAATAAGTAGTTGTCACATGATGTTACAAAAAATGTAAAACTGTCTTGACACTAAAGAGATGCAGCAATTGCCTGATATTATCACATAGGTAGGGATGCTATCTTTACTTGAGTAATATGTCTTAGGTTCTGTCTTTATAGATTATGTGCACATATATAAGATGACTATGAATATGGGACGCTCTTTCATTTCATTTTATACCTTGCAGTTGTTACACTAAATCAGTTGTATATTCCTTGTGTGTATTTGCAGTGCTTTCTGAAATGTTTATGACAGAATAATACATATTTGTTTAGATTTCAAACAACTATTATTTTCACTGTAGCTTAAACAAAATGTAGACAAAAATGAATTTATATTAGAGGTTTCTTTGCTTGTTTTATTTTTTTATTTGTTTTACATCTTGCCTTATTACGAAAGGGTTGATACAAGTCTTGCACTTTTTTTGGCAGCTAATGATTTATGAATTTTGCCCAATTTTTCCCCCAGTGATTGCAAACGAGGGGCCCGATCCGATATGCAGCGTCGGCCGCAAATGCCGGCGATGCTGAATTTTGCGCTGGTTTGGTATCCTATATACGGCGTAACCTAGAAGTTACGCTCATATATTTCTACAGTCGCCCGTAGTTTTTTGGGCCATAGGCAGGTATACCAAACCAGCGCAGTTTGGTATCCAATATACAGCGTAAGGACTTACGTGGCGAAAATTGAGAAATTCTACTCCATTTTCACCTCGCCACAAAAAGCAGCCGTAGTAAGCCTTACACTGTCTATTGGAGCCCCGTAACTCCCTAAACTAGCTACAAAATAAAACCTAGCACCTAATGCATGCGCAATGTCTATCTACCTGTCAACCGCGATCTCCTGCCACAATCCCTAATAAAGTTATTAACCCCTAAACCGCCGCTCCCGGACCCCGCCGCCACCTACAATAAAAGTATAACCCCCTAATGTGAGCTCCTACCCCGCCGCCAACTACATTAAACTACCCCCTAAAGTGAGCCACTACCCCGCCGCCATCTATTTTAAAATTATTAACCCCTAATTTAATCCCCCTACACCGCCGCCACCTATATTAAATTAATTAACCCCTAATCTAATCCCCCTACACCGCCGCCAGCTATATTAAATTATTTAACCCCTAATCTAATCCCCCTACCCCGCCGCCAGCTATATTAAATTATTTAACCCCTAATCTAGTCCGCCTACCCCGCTGCCACCTATATTAAATTATTTAACCCCTAATCTAATCCCCCTACCCCGCCGCCACCTATATTAAATTATTTAACCCCTAATCTAATCCCCCTACCCCGCCGCAACCTATATTAAACTATTTAACCCTAAAATACTAAACTATCCATACCACTAAACCTAAGTCTAACCCTACAAATAGCCCTGAAAAGGGCTTTTTGCGTGACATTACCCCAAAGTAAACTGCTCTATTGCCAGCCCTTAAAAAGACTTTTTGCGGGGCATGCCCCAAATAATTCAGCTCTTTTACATGCCCTTAAAAGGGCTTTTGGTGAGGCTTTGTCACAAAGTAATCAGCTCTTTTGCATCTAATCTAAATCCCCCTACACCGCCGCCACCTATAATAAATGTATTAACCCCTAATCTAATCCCCCTACACCGCCGCCAGCTATATTAACTATATTAACCCTAATTATATTAGGGTTAATATAATTAATATAGTTATTATATTATATATAATAACTATATTAACCCTTATTATATTAGGGTTGATATAGTTAATATCGTTATTATATTATATATATATTAAGTATAATAACCCTATCTAACTCTAACATCCCTAACTAAACTCTTAATAAAATACATCTTATATTAATATTATTAATTAAAATATTCCTATTTAAATCTAAATACTTACCTATAAAATAAACCCTAATTAATAATTACATTGTAGCTATTTTAGGGTTTATATTTATTTTACAGGTAACTTGGTATTTATTTTAACTAGGTACAATAGCTATTAAATAGTTATTAACTATTTAATAGCTACCTAGTTAAAATAATTACCAATTTACCTGTAAAATAAATCATAACCTAAGTTACAAATACACCTACACTATCAATAAATTAAATAAACTACAAATATCTAAACTAAAATACAATTAAATAAACTAAACTAAATTACAAAACCCCCCCCACTAAATTACAGAAATTAAAAAAAAAAGATTACAAGATTTTTAAGCTAATTACACCTATTCTAAGCCCCCTAATAAAATAATAAAGCCCACCAAAATAAAAAAATCCCTACCCTATTATAAATTTAAAAAGTTAGCTCTTTTACCTTACCAGCCCTTAAAAGCATCACCACATTCTCCCCGCTACATAACACAATACGAGAATCAATACACAAAAGATGGGATCTCCTTGAGACTGATAAAAGTCTAGCGACATGGAAAGTAAAAACGCCAAGAGTGGTATACAGACGTGCTAGACGTTTTAGGGATTTACTTGTAAAGAATGATCCTAAAGGCCCTCACCAAGTGGATATATGGTTAAAATCTTGTAAGAATGGATGTTACAAATGTGGAGATTGTGTAAATTGTAACTCTATGCAGATAGGGGACTCCTTTCAGCATCCACATAAAAATAAGAGGTATACCATTCACCATTGTTTGAACTGTAACAGCTCTTTTGTCAAATATATCCTGATTTGCCCCTGTTCTCTATTTTATGTGGGGAAAATGACCACCCCGTTCAAAGATCGAATGGCGAACCATAAGTGCTCCATTAGAGAGGCACTGAAAAAAAGGAACATCAGATCTTCCAGTTGCCAGATACTTTGCCACACAAAAACATAATATTTCTAGTTTACGCTGCATGATCATTGATCATCTACCTGCACCCAGAAGAGGGGGAGATCGGGATAAAATTGAGACTGGAGTCCAGATGGATTTACATGTTGGACACGGTGTCCCCAAAAGGACTTAACATTAAATTGGACTTTGGGCCCTTCATTGGATGAACAGGGTTTTCCACTCCATATACCAGTAATAATGTGATGATGTTTCTATTGCTGGTCTGTTGTGCTAATGTCTAACATGGGAATTTCTCATTGACACAGCTTCAACTATGTTCTTAACTTTTTCTTTTTTCTTTTTCTCATTTTTGCTATATTCATACTTTTTCTATCTGGCTTAGAAGTTACTGGACATTGAATATTTATATACATGATAGATGTCCTCATGCCCCACACATTGGTGTCATACTGTGTGTTTGATTACAACTTCGCTCTCCATTGCGAATCCTACATGGAAGCCTTTTCTTAACAGCTAGAGTTGTACCCGCAATATGTGGGGCATTTATGAGTCAGATGGATTGGATAAATGTGTAATACACCTAGAATCTTACTTTCAAGCAAAAGATTGTTCCCATAGAGGACGGTGAATGGTTTAACCATGTGTGGAAACTGCCTGAGACCTGAGGAGATTCTATATGAGAAACACGGCATTGTTGTGCCAGAAGCATTCAGAACTGTCATCCACGTAAAGGTCTGCCTTTTGATTGGTGGAGTTCCTAACACAGACGTGAGGAGTGGGCGTATACTATGACGCCTGAACACACAGCCGTATGAATGGCCAAGTGACGTCACCGCAATGGAACACCTACAAATATGCTAATTAGCCATGCGGCTGAAGCAAAATAACATCACATAGCTGATGTGACCGCCTAGGAACCATCTTGCTTGTCTTTGGGACATTTGATGAAGATGCCAGTCAGGCATCGAAACGTCATGTTTATCCCTGAATTTTAAACCTCTTTTGTACGATTAAAAGTTAGATTTTACTTATATGGAAGACCAGTGAGTGCTGTCTTTTTTTGCATCATAAATACTATTTTTTGACATTGCACCCTGGCGGATGCTATAAAATACATGGTGTGCAGTTCTACTCAGGACTTTGTTTACATATATTGGAAGTTGCACCCAATTACTTTTGCACAAATTTTCATTGTTTTTGGCATTTTTTCTTGTGGAATCATAGAAGGTATTCTCTGAGGACATGCAGGAGTGTGATTCTTGTTCTCTGTGGAAGCATTTTTTTTCCAGCTTAACTCTTTTGAGCTGTTGTTTTTTAGCAATTTCTCTCTTTCTTCTTTTTTTATGGAAGCTGGAGCCACTAGCCACTCCTCCCCAGGATGCATTACCTATCGGACTGATGACGACTTGGTAAACACAGACACACTGATGTTCACTGATGATGATGCTGCACGGATCTTAAATACCACTGAGATATCCCTATTGCTATATATCACAAGCTTCTTAATTTAAACAAACACAAAATTGATTACAATTTAAACGCTGTTTATTTATCCAATTACTATAAAAACAAATTGATACCAAGGGGTTTTAGACTCACCAATGTACCTACATTAGGAAGAACTAACCCAGAGTTTTGTAGAAAATGGTGCTGCATTTTAAATAAATGCTCCTATGATCTAATTTTGCTTACTATACAGGAGGTCTCTCATTTAGAAGATAAAATACAGATTGAGATTGAGATAATTAAATCTGAAAGCAATCAAGTATTAATAGACAATAAATCTGATAATTGGATTACAAAATTGGACTCACTAATTAAAAAGTATAATAGTGAATTATTAGCTTTCAAAAATAGAAAACTCTCTACAGTAGAGACTGACTATAGAGAAAAAAGGATATACAAATGGCTACACGGGGGAGATGACAGACATAGGGAGTACAATCCCAGATGACGTAACCACACAAGAACAAAAAATACTGTTGATACTATTGACACCAGTAGCTGTGAGAGCTCAGGAAGTGACACTAACTCCACCAGGACTAAAACAGAGACCACACAACCTCAGGGGGGTTCTGTCATTACCAGATCTGCTAATAAGAATACACATACACATATTCAGTCAAAAAACTTGGAAGGAGGCATATCACCGAGGGGGGAACAAAAGGAAAACCCACTTACAAGAAACTAACATAGTTTACAATTTGAGTACTAGACCTTTGACAGTTGATGAAACTAAAGGTTTGAACAAAGGAATGTCCTTTATTCCCACTCCTAGACCTGATAATTTCTAGACTGAAGTTGATATCTATCATTTTCAAAGACAGTTGAATATCAAATAATTTTTTAAGGATCAACCGTGTATTGACCCTAACTACAAATTTAAAAAAACATCTAGTTTTGACCCGCCCACTATGAACCCCTCTATACATAGCTTCACCAGGATGATTAGGACTGATTGCAAGGGCAATCCCAAACAAACTTATTCAAATATATCGAAACAAGAACAAACAGCTCTTGATACTTTGATGCTGGATCCCACTATCACCATACACCCTGCTGATAAGGGGGGTGTGATTGTGATCCAAAATTACGAGGATTATAACTTAGAGGCATTGTGTCAACTCTCTGATGACTCAACTTATAAAAAATTATCCTTTAATCCCACTCTGACCTATAAAAAACTAGTGGACAAATCCATTGAGTTTGGATTAAACATGGGATATCTAACTATGCAAGAGAGCGATTTTCTTACTATAGATTTTCCTAAAACTCCCATATTGTATCTATTGCCAAAGATACATAAATCCCTAGTACACCCACCTGGGCGACCAATAGTGTCGGCCAGGGATTCTATTTGCTCAGGGTTAGCACAATAGATTGATTATCATCTTCAACCTATATTTAACAACTCCATGTCATATTTGCAAGATTCTACTGCCATGATGCGGAAACTACATGCTTTTCAAACATTGACAGATGATGACATCCTCGTGACCATGGATGTTGACAGCCTCTATACTGTCATCCCACATTTGGATGGCCTGGCGGCTGTTAGGTCCATGGTCATGGGGAACCAATACTATAGCGGTCCCCCATTGGACTTTCTTCTGGAGGTAATGGAACATTGCTTAACCAAAAATTATTTTTCTTTTGAAAGCAAATCTAATTTGCAGACAGCTGGTACGGCCATGGGCTCAAACATGGCCCCTGTCTATGCAAATATATTTATGCTATGGTATGAATCTCAAATCATGCAACCCAATGAACATCCAAATATTCGGATGTATACTAGATATATAGACGATTTGTTTCTAATTTGGCATGGGAGTACAACTGAATAGCAAAAATGTGTAGAACAACTAAACCAGATGGATACCTCTATCAGGTTTAAAATGGAATTTGATAGTAATCAAATACACTTTCTTGATCTCAACATATTTATGGTTAAAACACAACAACATATTAGATTTGTCACGTCCCTGTATACTAAAAGTACTAACAGGAACTCATTGTTACTAGCCTCCAGCTACCACCCACGACACCAGAAGCTAGGTATTATCTCCTCTCAACTCAAACGAGTAATCAGAAACAACTCTGAACCAGAAATTTGTATGGCACAATTGGACTCTATGTGCATGAAACTGGAGGTGAGACAGTATGACAAAAAAGATATCATCATGGCAAGACAGAAGCTTTTAGGGTCCAATCAAGAGTCACTCTTAAGGACCAAAGAAAGAAATAGCATGGATGAGAAAAGACTAAATTTCATCACCACATTCTCCCCGCTACATGACACAATACGAGAATCATTACACAAAAGATGGGATCTCCTTAAGACTGATAAAAGTCTAGCGACATGGAAAGTAAAAACAGCAAGAGTGGTATACAGACGTGCTAGAAGTATTAGGGATTTACTTATAAAGAATGATCCTAAAGGCCCTCACCAAGTGGATACATGGTTAAAATCTCATAAGAATGGATGTTACAAATGTGGAGATTGTGTGAATTGTAACTCTATGCAGATAGGGGACTCCTTTCAGCATCCACATAAAAATAAGAGGTATACCATTCGCCATTGTTTGAACTGTAACAGCTCTTTTGTCATATATATCCTGATTTGCCCCTGTTCTCTATTATATGTGGGGAAAATGACCACCCCGTTCAAAGATCGAATGGCGAACCATAGGTGCTCCATTAGAGAGGCACTGAAAAAAGGAACATCAGATCTTCCAGTTGCCAGACACTTTGCCACACAAAAACATAATATTTCTAGTTTACACTCCATAATCATTGATCATCTACCTGCACCCAGAAGGGGGGGAGACCGGGACAAAATGCTATTGAGACTGGAGTCCAGATGGATTTACATGTTGGACACGGTGTCCCCAAAAGGATTTAACATTAAATTGGACTTTGGGCCCTTTATTGGATGAACAGGGTTTTCCACTCCATATACCAGTAATAATGTGATGATGTTTCTATTGCTGGTCTGTTGTGCTAATGTCTAACATGGGACTTTCTCATTGACACAGCTTCAACTATGTTCTTAACTTTTTCTTTTTTCTTTTTCTCATTTTTGCTATATTCATACTTTTTCTATCTGGCTTAGAAGTTACTGGACATTGAATATTTATATACATGAGAGATGTCCTCATGCCCCACATGTTGGTGTCATACTGTGTGTTTGATTATAACTTCACTCTCCATTGCGAATCATACATGGAAGCCTTTTCTTAACAGCTAGAGGTGTACCCGCAATATGTGGGGCATTTATGAGTCAGATGGATTGGATAAATGTGTAATACACCATGAATCTTACTTTCAAGCAAAAGATTGTTCCCATAGAGGACGGTGAACGGTTTAACCAAGTGTGGAAACCGTCTGAGACCTGAGGAGATTTTATATGAAAAACACGGCATTGTTGTGCCAGAAGCATTCAGAACTGTCATCCACGTAAGGTCTGCCTTTTGATTGGTGGAGTTCCTAACACAGACATGAGGAGTGGGCAATTACTATGACGCCTGAACACACAGCCATATGAATGGCCAAGTAACATCACCGCAATGGAACACCTACAAATATGCTAATTAACCATGCGGCTGAAGCAAAATAACATTGTTGACACACATCAGTTCAGCCTCACAACACACGTGTGGGTGGGGAATATATTTCTCAGTACGGCATGAAATAGATTGTCTACAGCTGATGGTTGCCTCAATGTCAACCTTACAACCAGTACAAATATAGCACATACAGCCAGTATCTTCATGCTCTCATTGGGAACACCACATAGCTGATGTGACCTCCTAGGAACCATCTTGCTTGTCTTTGGGACATTTGATAAAGATGCCAGTCAGGCATCGAAACATCATGTTTATCCCCGATTAAAAGTTAAATTTTACTTAAATACATGGTGTGCAGTTCTACTCAGGACTTTGTTTATATATATATATATATATATATAGATAGATAGATAGATAGATAGATAGATATATCCATCTTGGAATATTACTGTTATCATTATTGTTAAAACTTATATTTTTATTCTCCATCCTGTGCGCCCCCTATTAGGATATCTCTAGTGAGATAAAATATAAGTGCTTATGTCATAGTGATAAACAAAAATCTTAACCACGTCATCAAAATGGCTACCAATACTAAATATGCATGTCGAACTTTTTTGTATTCATTAAACATCACCACTATGATAATAAATGCTCGAGCAAATGTGATAAAATATAATGGTGAAAAATCTCACAGTACATGATGCTGTCAGTTGTTTTAACATATTTACTTCTCAAGATTGAACTTACAGAGCTCAGGTATTGCGCTGATGCTACGTCGCTCCTACCCACCAATCATATCTTTGGCAATATGAGCCAGTCAGATGACCGAATTGGTAGGCACGATCAGGGGATAACATCTAATTGGTCTAATGGCAAAAACAGGACATTGAACAGTGAATAGCGCTAATACTATGTCAATTCTACTTTCCAATCACATTTCTTTGGCATGATCAGCCAATTAGGTGACCGAATTTGAAGGCACGGTCGAGTGATAGCATCTGATTGGTCTAATGACATGACAAAGAAATATGTTGATGCAGGCACTGATAGAGGAACTGTGGAAGGAAATAAAAATAATGATATGTTATAAAGAAATGGAATTAATCAATATTAAATATCCAGACACATAGAGTAAATAAGTAACCATCCGGCATACTATATAGGAGAAGGGAGATGTGGAGGATATAAATAAGGTAAATAAAATGTGTGTGCAAATAACAGCTAACCATCTAAAGTGGAAATGAT